>NW_027210602.1:9195000-9522500 GCF_029030835.1 Brachyistius frenatus
TGCCGGTGCAATCGTTGTATCTACCCATCTGAAGAATCACTTACATACATGCCTACTGGGCCCTGAGGTCCCTCCATTCCTGGCTTCCCTGTAAAACCCTGAGAAAAACCACACAGGACACACATGTAACAGATTTCTCTGTGTGTAGATGTGATGGAGGTCGTGACTTCTATCTGCTTTCTTACCTTGTCTCCTGGGGGTCCTGTTGAGCCCGGAGGCCCCGTCTTCCCTGGTGGCCCCTGTCCGATTAAAAACACACTGTCAACCAAAAAGCCAATTATTATCTGACCAACCAGATTAACAGCACTGCACAGACGAGCCCACACACCATGAACTTTATGGCAACACTGATAGGAAAAACAAGGATGCTGCTGATGCTGCATGGGATAAATCTGGAGACTCTGACATTTTTGCAAATACAGTTGTTTTTTGTTTGACCAGAAATTAAATTGGAAAGTCAACCTCACAGTGATATATTTAGCTTAGCTTGTAGCATGAACAGTAGAGGCCTTGGAAACTGCTCATCTTACCCCAAAGCACAGCACCCCCCAGCATCACAAACACAAAGTCCTGTTTTAGACTTTGTACATTTCCTGTATTCACCTAACAAACCCTGTAGGCTGAAGTATTTGCTTCACAACAAATAGATTAAAAAAATATGTGAGCTTCATGCCTCACTGGATCTGTTCATCTCCAACAAAATTCCTGCATATCTGCCATGACATCTGAAAAAAAAAATGTCCTTAGTAGTCTTCTGTCTTCAAAATGTACACAACAAAGCATACCAGAGAACCTGGTGGGCCATCCGCTCCTCTCTTGCCAGCAATTCCTTGAAAGCCCTGGAAAAAGTTGCAGCGGCAGCATCACAAGAACATGAAAAAACTGCAAAGCCAACTAATAATATAAAGTGCAAATGCAAAACAATGTATTACCTCCATTTAACAGAGGTGCAGTGGGCTGTTAAATCACTGGTTTAAATGACATTCACTAATAGTAATTTAATCTGTCATTAAATTGTGTCTGGCCTTTTTGTAAGAGGCGATTTCTGAGGCTTCTCTAATTGTCGTTGTGGATAATGGATTGGTAATTAGGAGTTTTGACTCTGAAACTGGTATTACAAAACATGTTGGTCAGCAGCAGTAGATCTGCAGTTTTTAAAGAGTAAATCCACTTTTCTCAAGAAATCAAGAGTTTTGAGGCAAAACATTTGGTCTTTTTTCTGGGAAATCTAAATGCTACATGATAACAGATAATATTTGACTTTGTAGCAAAAGTTTGGGGAAGACTCTTTCTTGATGTTATAACAATCCCAAACCCAGAAAACCAGCTGCAAAAAGGAGTGTTTTCCCATGAACTTGGCCGGCCTTTATTTAGCTGTGGCTTCAATCCCATCCAACACCTTCAGGATTAATTGGAACACTGACTGAATGCACGCCCATATGCCCAGCATCAGTGTTGGACTGATCTTATGGCTGAATGGGAGCAGGAGACTTGCTTTAAAATTATGTGGGAAGTTTTTCCAGAAGAGTGGAGCCTGTTATAGCAGCAGATTAAGGTTTTGAAATATGTTCAGTGGTGTAAGTATGTTATTTACTCTGACCTGCCACAGGCTTAAAACATTGAGTCAACACACCTGAGATGTTTAACTGTCTGGTAGCAGACTCTGTTCTGTCTTGTTAAAACGTTCTTCTTTGTTTTTTGGAAGTGTTTGTTACCATCTTTATTGCCTGCTTATAAATCTATAAAATCCACCATAATTTTTTTTAATCTTGGGTTGTCTTATGAAACTGTAATAATGTGCTTTTATTCTGTTGAGCCCCGCAGGTTGTGGCAAAAAGCCCAAAAAGCAGGGGTTAGGGAGTCATCAGCAGTGGAGGTCATCCTGCGGGTAACAGTCTTACCGTCGATCCTTTACTGCCAGCACTGCCAGCTGCACCCGCGGGACCCTGAAACAGGCACAGACGGAGAAAATACCAACAATGCAATTTTCTGCCAGCAGCAGAGGTCAATAAGAGTGCAAGTACACTCCTGTAATTGTTTTCAGCTTTTCTCATTAATTTGTTCGTACAAGTCTTCTCAAAACGAAAAGACAAAATACAGAAATTATAAACCTCATTATAATGATGCAAATGTTGTGCAACGTGCCCCTCTGTTAGAATTAAACAAATCAAGTGTAATACATGCTTTCAATATAAGATCTTGCAGAGTTTTGCATCGCTGACTGAACAGCTTACCACTGTACGGATGCACTGTACAAAGACTGCCTCCTGCTGTCAAACCTAAAGTTAGCAACAAACAAGACCTTTTCACTCAGTTTTGACAATTTAAGGGTACATCCATCTTGGCAGGGTTTTTTTTTTTGTATGGACTGTAACTCCTTACAATTTACATTCCATAGAATATAGTTTATTCGCTCTATTACTGTAGACAAAAGTGGGACTAGATAAATGCTGGTGGAGCACAGTATAATACAGGAGTATATGAACCACATACACACATACACACCTACACACAGTCTTGTTTCACTATCCCTGTGGGAACATTCATTGACAGATTGCATTCCCTTGTCCCTTACCCTCCCATTAACAATTACCCTAACATGAACCTGAGTCTAACATCAACCCGAAAAACTCAAAAAACAGGCTCTACTTATGGGGACATCAGTGTTTGTCCCCATGATGACACAAGTCCCCATCAGCTGGTGTGCATTCCGGTTTAGGTCCCCACTGGGATATAAAAACAAGTCTACACACACACACACACACACACACACACACACACACACACACACACACACACACACACACACACACACACACACACACACACACACACACACACACACACACACACGCACGCATGCAGGCATGTATACCCACGCATGGACACATGCACACAAACACAGCATTTTCAGGTGATGGGATTGAAATATGATAGAGAATGGGAACCTGTGTACCAGGCTTTCCTTCTGCTCCCTCTGGTCCAGGTGTCCCCGGCAAACCCTGGAAGGAAATCAGCCAAACAAACACAAACACACACACACACACACACACACACACACACACACACACACACACACACACACACACACACACACACACACACACACACACACACACACAACAGTTTTCCAAAAGAAATGTGTAGCAGGAATTTATACACAAATGTGCAAAGAGTAAACTTAGACCAATCCTCAGATCCTCTGGGCTGAAATATGATTCATTTTGAATAGAAATCAAAAGATTGTAATGTACATTTCAGTTGTAAGAAATGACTTAAGGTTTACCGATGGGCCTGGTTGGCCCGTGTGGCCCTTTTGTCCGATCCAACCCTGGAGAAGAGAAAAGCGGGAGGAAGAGATCAATATGAAATAAATATAATACACATGAACTAATACAAACATCAATCACGATGAGATACAAATAAAGTGTGGTATACCTTGTTCCCTCTGGGGCCCGGTTTGCCAGTGCGCCCATCTGGTCCTCTGTTACCCTTCAAGGAGGTTCAGATATTAGTAGCTGTGGCATCATTATCATCAGCATCATTATCCAGCATAAACTTCATTCATTTTTAACATCCTTAACTTATTTTCACAACACATAAATAGATATATCCAGAATTTAGCTCAGAATTGTATGTAATTAAATCAATGATATTGTTATTAAATGATATGCATCAATGCAAAAACTATATACAGAAATGTCATTGAATTTACAATAATGGCCATGAGGTAAATTTTTTTGTTAAAATTATAACTTTTTTATAATTGAAGAATTGCTGAAACTACAGAAAAAGTGAGTCATCATGCTGCCAATTTAAAGGGGTACTCCATCAATTTAAGACATCTCGGTCTTATCCTGGTTAGTGCAACACAGCCTATAAAAACAGTAGTTAAATGTCCTGAAGGACTTTGAGACTGAGAAAATAATCCTGATGAGGTCATAGTTTTAGTGTTATCAGTTTGGCTTTGAAGACTACAGTTCTTACTTCTGTATTAAAGACTAGAGGTGTGATTGTTGAAGGATTTGAGCTGGGAATTTACCAGCCAGAAAAAAAAACCCTCTTTTACAACACTGTCCAGACTAAAATTCTGGATTTCTCTGATTTTGCTGCATCAGCTTTGATGCTCCCACTTGTGAATTCCTTTATTTTAAGAGTCTATTTATATTTACTTTCTGTAAATATCTTTAAAAAAAAAAAAAAGTATGATAACCAACATGCTGATTGTCAGCATGTCGTCCTCATAATGCTTAACCTGCTTTTAGTGAAACTGTGAACAGAGTCTGCTTCTTAAACCTCTTTAAACATGAAAATGTTTTCTAAGATTTTACCTTGTGTCTAAAAGTTGCTGTTTTTGTTTTAACATTTGCTGTCAGCAAGCTGTGACTCCAGCTGTGACAAGTGACTCCAACAAAGACTCATTTTCTTTTACTTGATTATTCAGTTTCACTTGCAGGCTGAAGGTTTTCCATTGAAAACATGATATATCGTAAAAACAGTTACTATACGTCCCAGTTAAATCCACGTTACTGCTCATTCACTTCATAACACCGGCTTGTTAAATATACATTCAGGAGCCCATTGGAAGCTCTACTGTTACACTGTTAAATGTGACGTTTGGACCAACACATGAAGTCATTTCTTGGTGTTCAGACGCACAAATCATCACTGACCTTTAACCCCCGGCTGCCCTGTTTTCCCTGTGGGCCAGTTTCACCATTTGTGCCCTGAATGAAGAAATATAAAATCAGTCAAGCTTATCATATTTTTCACTTTCACCAGGCACCTTATGTCTCCTGGCTAAAAGATCATGCCATATACAAGTAATATTATCCTGCATATACCATGCTATATCATTTTTTTTTGTTATGTTTTGTTTGTTGCATTTCAACTTGTTATAAATCTTCTAAAATAACTGGTGATGGATTAGTATTTCATTTAAGATATAAAAAAAGATAATGATGTATTTCTTTTACTTGTTTGCATAGATACATCTAAAAAAAAAAAACTAACAGACATTGATTTCAAAGATTTCTTTTCATGTCAAAAATTGCCCTCCCTACACAGCTTTTAATGTAGATGGTGATTAGTGTTACGTAAAACATTTACACTGTACCTCAATGCCTCGAGGGCCCGGCTGGCCCATTACTCCTGTGAAACCAGGGAAGCCAATGGGGCCCCTCTCTCCCTGAGGACCCCTAATGCCTGCTGGCCCCTGAATACCCTGAAAGAAAAACAGAAAACCATACTGCTTACTTATGCTATTTTTTATTTTATTTTTATACTCACTTTGAGAAGGCCTTTCTAAATAATTCAGTATACAAGATGTTCAGGGAGGAGTTTGACATTTTAGTAAAATACACACCATTACACGTTGGGTCCATAAGGAAAAATAGTAACAACACATTCACAAAAGTTATATCATTTCAAAGCACATTAGTAAAATAAAAAATAAAAAAGTATATTCATGAGATTTCATGATTGGCAAAAACAATTCCGCTAAAACTTCCATATTAGGGTGTCTCTTATAAAATATCAATAAAACAGCTGCCGACAATGTATATTTTATTGCAACTCAGATGCGACGTGGTTATTTGACAGTCATAGAGCTACTAGATGGGATGATATTAAAGCCAACAGCACTGTAGATGATGTCACACTGGACACAGAGCAACATAAGGCAGCTGTCTTAGTGAGAGATTTTTCCTGACTACAACTGAACTCTGTAATAACACAATAAAACAATAATCTCAGTGTACTCATCATAATTTAAGTTCACATGTTGCCCCGTAGAGAAAGGCCAACTGTCTGTGTGTGAGGTGTGCAACAGGTCTGGACTGCTTTTGAAAAAAATTTAATTACAAGAAAATTGGTAAACTCCACACACCAATTATCTTAAATAATGTGATACACAAATCTGTTCATATTAATAGTTCTTCTATGAGGCAATGTGTTTTTATGAGGATTATGTGCAAAAGTATTTTTCTAACTAAGGCCAGTCATTCCTCAATCTTTTCATGTGACTCACAAAAAGAAAGCAAATAAGCAAATATTTTGCAATGTTCCTTTACACGAAGCAGTATTTTCTGCTGTGAAGGAAATCAAAGAAAAGGTTACAGTTTCCTACTTTGTCTCCTTTGGATCCGGGATCACCCATGTCCCCATCTGGTCCTCTTTTACCCTGTTAAGAAGAAAACCGTTATAGTAGGGCTCAACCAATCATGTTATGAAGGAACTATGACAGTAAATCTATAATGAGCTCGTACCGTCACTCCAGGAAAACCCACATGACCTCTGCTGCCTGGAGCACCCTGTAAAAAAAACATGACAGTGTGTTGTTTTAAATTGGCAGTGAAGATTAAGTAATCACTTAAAAATAATAAAACAATCACCAAGAATAAGAAGCAAATTCAGAAGCAAATTATTGGTCAAAACAATAGGGATAAATAAAATGGAAGTCATTGAGCAAGTGAAGAGCAGTCTCCGGGTGACAGAAAAGACAATCATATCAACAAGTCAGAGGTCGTTGGAGAGTAACAAACTTCTGGAGGAGTACAGAGTTCGTCTGTGGAATGAGTGAAGAAGAAACATAGTGGCTTTAGTGTCTCACAGCATCACGTCATCTGTCCACTGAGACACTCTGACCAGTAGATGGCACTGTGAGGCTGCGGCATGTTTTCTACCAGGCTTTTAAAGGAATAATATGGAAATAATGAGTAATTTACAATTTGTAAGTTTGAACTCTGAAGTTCAGCTGCTGTGGTGACATAAGCTACAGGAACAGGTACAAAAGTCTACAGACAACTGAGTTCAATGTCCTCTTTCACTCGTAACACTCTTACATTCATCTCAGTACATTATTTGTAGCAGCAAGTGCATGACTTCAATGTAATGATGCAAAACTTTAAATGTGTTGTGAAGTGTTTAAGTGGAACTCACCATCGGCCCCTCAAAGCCGAGGTCCCCCCGGGTACCCATCGGCCCCACAGGCCCCTGGTATAAAAAGGAAAAAGATAAAACAACACAGAAGGGAGAACAACAATAAGATACTGTATTTTCTGACCTTATATGATCAGAATTACAGCTGCATTTAATGCCAATGTTTATATACTTTGTTGGACTTCCTATCATGTACGTAGAGCTTCTATGCAGAATTAACATATCTTTAAATTGATTTAATAAGAAATATAGTTGTTTTAATATGAAATACAGGCTAAAAATAGGCAAAAATCCATATATTTAACACATTTTAAATTGAGAACATATAGTTTTGCACTACAGCAAAGTTGGAGGCTCAGAAGAGACTAAATCAAAGCAGAAAAGTAAAAGATATCCTAACTTTTAGACCCTAGTATGGGTCAGGCTATAAATATTAGAGCCTATATTTACCAGAATGCAAATTTGATAACATCTTCTACTGCCCTCAAATGGGGTCGTGTTTACCATGTTCATGAGAAGAGCCTAATTGAACACTCCACTCTTGTGGTACTCACAACCTCAGACCTCAGAATTTATTGAAAGCGAAGAGTTCCTGAGTAGTTGACTTTTCCATAAATGGTGCAGGTCATGGAAGTTCATTTTTCGCTGGATGGTAAATGAAGACATTTTAACTCTCGTAAATATTTTAGAGTTTATCTTCATATTATAATAATACATCTGAGGAAAATGTTTCTTGTCCTTCATCTTTACCCTCTGTCATTATGCCTTTGAAGTAGATTGCTACATTATTAGCCTGGGCGGCTTCTGATGTCGTTCCGGTTGTTGTTGCCCGGCAACGGTATTCTCATGACCTAATCACTTGAACGCCAAGAATACCGTTGATACAACTTTCCATGACATAACTGCGAGCTCAAGAGCTCCATTTGAAGGTAATATTTAATTAAACACCATCTCTCTAATAAACACCCGAGTGGTTCAAACTTTCCATCCCTGGTCGACCCTGATGACGTCTGGGTTATTTTTCAGGAGCACTCATTAATACGTTGATTAAACCAAACTTGATCAGTGAGTTGATGGAGTGGCTTTTTAAAACACTTACAGTTTCAATATGTTTTTGATGTGTGAAAATGAGATTTAGAATTAACTTAATGAGAACAAACTCACGAGATCTCCTTTAGGCCCAGGAGCTCCTAGCAGTCCTGGATGGCCCTGTTACGATGCACAGATTGGCATTAACATCCTGCACTTTGAATGAAACAGCATCGCCGACAACTCAGAAGCTTTTACCGGCAGTTTCGCCTTGAACTGTACTCACTTGGGGTCCTCTGAGTCCTGGAGGTCCCATCTGTCCCTCTAAACCTGGAGGCCCCTGGATAAAAACAAAAGGAAGGGGAGACATTTTCTGTCAAACACATTCTCTAAACATTTCCAGAAAGTTAAATAACTGCAGTATATACAGAACCAAACAAAATTTGTACCTGTGGACCCTTGGAGCCAACACTGCCAGCAGGTCCCAATTCCCCCTGAAAGAAACAATAAACTATTTATACACCAATGATGTTACCTGTAAACTCAATGTGGATGTTCAGTTTGAAGTGTATAAAACATTACTTTGATAAGTATCATCAAATCAAAACATTTTCACGTGTTTCATTTTAATTTTACAAAGTTTACTTTTTGAATCATTGCTGGAATCAAAATTTAAAAAAAAAAAATTCTGCTGGTTTTAAACCAATTTTTTTCTTAATCATCAGAGAATTTCTTGAACAAAAAAAATGTGTAATGCATTAGTTCCTAGACATCAAAAACATTTCCAGCTTCCATACACAGATTTGGTGCTTTTCTCTTTTGTTTAATTGTACACTGAATGTTGGGACTTTTTTTTCACTTCTTTTGACATTTCAGTTTTTATAGACAAATTGGAAATCATGTTTAACATGCAAGGAAATCAAGTTTAAATAAATACATGTAGATGCAATCGTACCCTTGAGCCATTAACTCCTTGAGCGCCAACTTGTCCTGTAAAACCTGGTGCTCCCTGTGACAGACACACACACACACACACACACACACACACACACACACACACACACACACACACACACACACACACACACACACACACACACACACACACACACACACACACACACGCAAACTGTCATCATCCGTACATTTGGAACTGGCATGAACAGACAAATATTTTATCAGATTTGTCCGTCTCCTTACCGGTAGCCCTGGCTGACCGGGGGGGCCGTCCAGTCCGCTTTCCCCCTGGAGACAAGAACGAAACAGAATGAATGATCCACTGCCCGACACAGCCTCAATGTCAATTAGTTCAGACTCCCTCTAAATGACTAAGACTGTTTAGTAAGAATGGAAATAACTAGACTTTAATCATGCGTCTAATTTATTCTTAAGTATATTAAAGATTGTATAAAAGCCAATCACACACAAAGCATATTGTTTATTGTAGTTTGGCTGTAGTACAAACGCCACTTGTTTTAGTTGACAGGGATTACTTAAAGTCTGAATGTGGATTTTTAGTCGGACTAATCCTTTAAATGTTAAGATCACAACACTGCAATACAATGAAGCAGTAATGTAGCACTGAACAGCTACTATTTTTAATGAGAAAGACCATTCATGACAGTGCACACGAACAAAAGACAGGCAACTTCTTTTAAGAAACTAGTGAAAACTTCTTGTGCAACTGAAGTTGGACAGCGCATCACCCACATCAGACCCAGGAGGCCCCTCTGGCCCGGAGCCACCTCGGATCCCCTGAGGCCCCTGCAGAGAAAATTAAAGATGTCAACTTGATATCAAAGTATCATTAAAATACATAGAAAACAGTGTATTAAGAGAGAGGATTAATGATACAGATTAGTGTCCACTGGTCGGAAAGCCTGTTACTGTTGTGAGTCAGACATTCATATTCCTTGCCAAGCAGAATCAAAGTAAAACCAAGAATAGACCAACGAGTAAAATGGGAGTCAGCGCCTCGCTGTTTGGACTTCACAGTTCAAAGGGGGACTGGATTAGGGATTAAAATGGATTCAAGAGCACATAATGCTACAGTTTGTTCTGCTCCCTGTACATTACACTGGGTGGATGTGAAAGAAATGTATCACACAAGGACAGCTGTTTGTGCCATTCATGTTGTTTTAATTAACCCTTTAATGTGCTGGCATGTTGTCCAGAAGAACGTACTTGAAGTTCTCAAAGCATTAAGCTGCTTTATGAAAGAGATAAAAGAGAAAAGCTCATTGTTTATGAGCCACCTACTTTCCTTGCGGATGTTATAAATATTATGTAAAAATCCAAACGCATATTTCTGGTTGGCAACAACCCTATAATGATAAAGTACAGGACACTCACTGGTGGTCCGACAGGACCGCGTTGACCAGGTAAACCAGATGCGCCCTACACAAGGATAGAACGCAGTGGATGATTATTACAACGTATTTGGGCAGTAACAGATATTATAAGAGCTGTGGGCAGTACAGTCTGTCTCTTTTAAAGTAAGCTTATGTTCACTGAAATGTCACAGAGGAGCCAAAACATGATGACCACCTGCCTAACATGCTGTTGGTTGGTGTGCTGCCAAAACGGCTCCGACTCACTGTAGCATGGACTCTCCAAGACCTCTGCAGGTGCCATGTGGTACCAGGCAGCAAGATGTTAGCAGGAGGTCCTGAAAAGGCCTGTAAACTCTGAGTTGGAGATCAGACTGGTTCTTGGACATAACTCCACATCCTGTCGCTGGTTCATGGTTTGTCACTGTCGCTGAGTACTTAGCACGGCTGACCAGGAGCTCCCCACATACCTTGCCATTTTGGAGATGCTCCAACTCGGTCGTCTAGCCATAGCGACTTGTCCCTTGTCAAAGTTGGTGAGGTCTTTACACTTGCCCAATTCTCACACATCCCACTAGCCTGGTGTGAACCAGAACCATTTTCACTTCCTGAATATGGGTCTGGCCACCCTCCATAGGGAATCGTTTGCAGTCGTAAACGCTAATATGCTAATGCGAGACTCTCTTGGATAGGGAGGGTGAGGAGAGCAGTGTTCAGTTGGTTGCAATTTTAAACCTCACCACTGGATGATATTTAAATCCTACAGACGGATTCCTTTTTTACATCCCAGACCCCGGACATGATTAATTGTCAAGAGATAAGCAGTGTCCTTCACTTCACCTGTGGTCATAATGCTTTGGGTCATCGGTGCACTTCAGAGTGAGCCACAACGGACCAGACTGCTTTCAGGGGAAAGTTTAATTCTAATTAAAAAATGATGACTTAATGCATCAAAGAGTACCTTCTCACCAGGTTCACCAATTTCCCCTCTTGGACCCTTGAGGCCAACAAGTCCCTGTGATGGTAGAAAAAAAAAAAAAAAGTAGAGTGTGCAAGAATTTTCTTTCTTGTCTTATCCTGTACACACGAGTGTCAATCAATTTTAAATAAAGGATTCATTTTCAAATCAGTGCTTTCCTTTGGAGAACAGTTGCTATGCTACGGGAGACGTAGTCAGATGTGTATTATGTATTGTGTATTATTAAAGGAGCATCTTTTAGCCCGATTGTGATGTTCAGGTATGTAGCTACCATATTCTCTGATTACTGTAAAGTGCTACATAAAGGCCAGCAATCATTTTGCATCCTTGTTGTGGATTTGTAGGTTACAGCAAGGCCATATGTTCTGATGGCTTGTGTCAGTAACTGTGACATTCATCTTTTTGCACCCGATCTAAACAAAAATTCTATACATCTAATTACTATCGAGTGCTTAACCTTTGTCAGTCTTCCTGTGAAGACTGAATACATCAGGGGTCTGTTGCAGAAAGCAGGTTCAACATCCTTATTTTGTATCATCACAGATATTGTATAGTCACTATACAGAGCTCGAATCAAACCGTTTGGTTGAAGCTGCTTTGGATGAAAGAGACCTAACTACAGCAAATGTACAAAATGATCAAACTACAGCTAAAAAGGTGGCCATACCAAACCATATGTTCTTGACTTCATGTATGTATAATGTCACAAACAGTAAATCACGTCACTGATTTTTCTTCCTTACAAAAGCAGCTGTGCTGTTTTATTCCTCACCTCATCACCTTTTTCCCCTTTGGACCCTCGCTCCCCTCTATATCCCCACGGGCCCTGATGTCAGTGACACACAAGATGGAAAGATTTCAATAGATGAACGAAAGAAAACACAATATACCATCTATAACATACGTGCTTATTCTGTCTGATGTTTAACTGCTGACATAAAGAGAATGTCTGAATGTCCACCTGTAATCCAGGGTCACCAGGTGACCCGGGCTGACCATCCTCTCCATTTTCCCCGTCTCTCCCTGGGGTCCCGGCTCGTCCTGGAGGACCCCCGGCGCCCCGATCACCCTGTCAAACAACATAGATTATCAGAGACCGGCCACTGTTGATACGGACTAGTTCTTTATCAGCCTTTATTTATATGATACTTTAAAACAACATTAACGGACACACCTAACAACATACAACATATCTGAAATACATCTCTACAGCTGTGGGGAGCTTCACACTGGGGGAGCAACATTATAAATTAGAAGTTTGTACTCTCGCCATCACCCAGTGGAACCATTCATCATGCAGACAAGGCATCACCTGAATAACAACACACTGTCTGCAACACACTGCAGCAGTTCTGCCTGAAGACAGGTGGAAAACATGTCCAGATCCTCAGTGAATGGATAAACCAGCTGTGCTCACACTGGACAGCTGTGCTCACACTGGACAGCTGTGACAGCTGTGCTCACACTGGACAGTGTTACATTATAGACATATAAACACATTATAACATCCCTGTAAGCGGTTATATGCATTTTTAACTGTGTATTAATGTACAGGAGCTGAGCCGGCTAACTTCCAGTTTACCCCGATGCTAACTTGAATGGGGATCAAAAAAATCCAATCCTACAGCTCTTCTTGACTTTTTAAATATTACCAGAATGAATGACCAAACGTGAGAATGAAACAAGTCATTTCACTGGGACTTATTTTAAAGCAACAACAGTACCCAATGCAACAGACAAGTCCAAAAATCATAAATTTAACATCTTTGCCGAATGCTCAAATGACGTCCACTGAGGATCAAGAATGAACGTTTTTGTAGTGTCTTTTTGGAACGTTAACATTCACTGCAGATGTTACTTGGATGTCAACATAATAGACACTCAAAAAAATGCTGAGTTATCTCCAGAAACACATTGTTGGGTTGACTGCAGTTCTTGGTTGTTCGGAGAAGGCTGTAAAAACACTGTTGGGTTACTCATGTTTGGATGTGGGTTCAAGGTGGACCAAGACAAAAAATATTTTAAAAAAACAACACTTGTTGCAATGCCACATTGCCGTTTTAATGATAATGTGATTATCTTCACCCATCGTCCACAGACATCTAAGATAGGTCCTACTGAGACGCTCAGATATTGAACCTTTTTTGAATGTCCCCAGACGTACAGCCGGGAGTCTGAACTCAACGGACATTATACAGACACGAACTGAACGTTTCCCTGACGCTGCATGTTTGCTTGCTGGTGATGGAGCAGACTATTGTGGAACCAATGATGTAAACACATGTGGGCAGTGCTCATGTAATTACTGTAACAAGCAGTGTCTGGTGCTGTCAGACCGTAAGCTAACAAAGTGTAGGTGTGTTTATTTTATGCACAAACAAAAATGTGCTTCCATTCATGCAAGTTACACAGTGACTCAAACACAAACAGTAGATCAATATCCTCTGGTCTTAGCAGAACAGACTCCAAAGGCGACTAAATGCATTTCCAACGGTCTCAGACCACACGGTTTCTCATTACCCAGCTGAGACCTCACACAATACATGGCACCGGCGTCCACTTTCCGTACGGTCAGTGGACTTCCACAACTCGTGTTTATGTATTCTGAGATGGTTTTTGAGATGCAGTTAAATTTACCTTTAAAAACCCTTCACTTAAACAAATTAAGTCAGAGGTTTTCCAATTTCATGCAATTCAGCAAAAAACTGAGTGACAAAAAACAGGTCCCAGTGAGAGAATGTGAAACTTACGAACTAACACAACACATATTTAGAAAATTTGATCAACTCTGCCTCAGTATAATTGAATTTACAAAAAAATATGGAACTAATTTAGTAATAAAAATACTTTCATAACTTATTCTGTAAATACGAGTGGTTACATCATAGGGAGTTTCATGCACAGAGGGTTTCCAAATACTCACTCCCTTTAACCACACTCACTCTGCTCCACCAGTTATACTACACTAAATTCTGCTTAGCACTCCATCTTTACTGTGGAACATGCTATATGAACATTTATAGTTTAATCAGACTGAAATATACAGTATTTTATACTTTGATCAACATCCCAACAAATATGTCAGATTATATGAAGAGGAAATGACCATAAACATGATGCACAAAATATTTACAATGTTACTATTCAATGTAATAGTGGACTCAAAAATGTAAAACTTTTTAGATTATTTATAAAGGGATATTTTGGATTGCTTTAAGTGGGGCTCTATGGAGTACTGAGTTTTAGTCAGTTCATCACATGTAGTAGACGGGGGTCGACAAGTCTCCGGTTTGGATAAGCAGACAGCTGAACCAGCACAGAAACTAAGCTAAGTACTGCTGTGGATGGCGTCAGCAACAAAACATATTTTAGCCATCTAAAAATAAAAAATAAATGAATATCAATCTAAGTCTTCATTACACTTTGAAATTTTCAACACTTCACCTTGCCATCAGACAGGTCTTTCAGACTGGGAACTAAAACCGGTATATCTCTTCAAAGCTCTCTTTAAAGCTCTTTGGTCATTTCACCTTGCAGAACACAGGAGTTGCTGCTCCACTGCCTCATTTGGTTAGTTTGTTTGTGTTATTGGGTGACTTTGGTGGTGTTTTTGTACATTAGTTCAGATCTGAACTAAAAACAAAGTCACACAATAACACAAACTAACCACCAACCACTTTGAAGAGAGAATAGATAGACATTACGGCACACTTACGCGTTGGAAAGGGCTGTCTGACGGCAAGGTAAAGTGGTGAAAATATTATATAATACAGGATACACTTAAACTGATATTGATTTTTAAATGGCTAGAAGACATTTGTTGCTGACCCCTTTCACAGCAGTACTTACTTTGCTTCTGTGGCGGTACAGCTTTCTTCCCCAAACTGGGGACGTACCAACCCCCATCTATACACTGAGTATGGATAAGTACCTCATACAATCCCCCTTCTAACAATGCAAACTATGCCTTTAAGTGAATTGGAATTCAGTAGACACAAAATGGGCCTATGATTTTGTCATTCAGTGAAGAAAAAATGTCAACAAAACTCAATAAATATTTTTATATTTTGAGAAACTCATCAAATTAAAGAGGGAAATCAATATTTAAGACTTAATATTTAAAGAGAAGAACATTTCAAGTGAGGTGGCCTTGATTGACAGTCCTCTCAGCCATAACATTCATATAGATACATATATACCATAGACTAATGCCATGGGTTTGAAACATCGTATTTAGTTTGAACTGATTCATAATTAGTAACTTCTGGATCAGGAAGTGTTGGTTTAGCTACTTACCATCTCTCCTAGGATCCCTGGTTGTCCTCGCTCACCAGGTTCACCAGGCGGCCCCTGAGACAAAAGAGCACTAAAATATATACATATTCATGTTGCTCAATTGCAGTAATAACTATGAATGGAGCCAATCTTTAACCTGTCTTCCGGGCTTGCCCATCTCTCCAGGTGGTCCTGCAGGGCCTTCATTACTCTGCAAGCTCACAAGGAAGAAACCAGCTTCAGGTTCACAGGAACTAACAAAATAAATAAATCATGACCACCACAGGCTATGAATCGTCACAGCATACTTACAGGCCAACCAGAGCGCAGTAACTGGTAGAAATTGGTTTGCTGTAGGAAGAATGGAAACATAGGATGAGTTACAGATCCAGGAATAAAAACACATTCAGAAAAATGGCACCAATACATAACTTAAAATTAATTTCATTGTCTTTTATAACACTCAATAGTGACAATAGTTAAAGCAGGCAGATTGCCTTTGCTTTATCACTGACCCTCATTCAGAGTGAATGTAAGTCTATGAATGACTTCTACAGCTTGTCCAGATAAAGTTCAAAGCAGGCACACAGTAACAAATCGCCGTCACAAACCCCTTACAGACTTTTATTTCTCTCATCTTTTTTCAATAACCGACTTGAAGTTCTCCATCACGCTGACATACCATGTGTGTGTGAGTATGTGTGTTGGTATTATACAACATACAGCTGTGGCCAATGTAGAGAGATTAAACAGATGAGAGGATCAGCTTGCACGCACTGTAACTGTGGGGTCAAAGGTTTAACAGATAGTCTGGGGATCTGATGAAAGATCATTTAATGTCCTGCGTGTCTTTACGTTTCAGACAATAAATGACCTGAGGGCTGAAAGAAAGAAGAACATATGAACACCTGCTTCTCTGAGGACTTCAGCTCGTGACAATTCGATGTTTGAAGGAACACCAAAAAGTTTCAACTGCCTAACGTAGCTCAGCAGAAAAAAACATAGGCAGGTGGAATAGTTCCCCTTCGGGAGGAAAAGCATATTTTCTAACTGCTCCAGAATGTAATTTAATACATAACCAAAGGCAGACTGTGTCTTTGCATCTAAAAGATGCTGTACAAATGCTTACATTTTAGAATAAGACAAAATTAAATGAGATGAAAAAAACTACAATGCTGTCACACTATACAGTTATACAAATTACAGAATGCTGATGGCGTAAGTACGTACAATGTTTACCAAGTTTACCACCTTAGTTCAGCATGTTAGCGTGTTAATTTTTAAGTATTAGCAATTCACACAAACTTAGTTAGTTTTGCTGTAATTGAGTCATAAACTGAAGTATGGGGAAAAAAAGATGAAAAATATGGATACCAAAGTTATTACACGTCATGCTGCGGGGACCTATTATTAATACTTCCATCTGAAACAAAGTGTTGCACTGACTGAATGACTAACCTACGGTTCAACCAACGGACATCGGATGGTTGTTTAATTTTACGAAGTGTTTCCAGTTACTTTCTACAACTAGTTAATACTGTAGTGGTACTTTTTTCAAGCCCAAAGATGGGCAGTTGGAGGGACTCTGCAACCTACTGTAATCACTGTAATGAATAAAAGAAGTACACTGTACCTGGAAAGCAGCCCATTCTTCAGCAGTGTTCTTCCACAGGTAGAAGGTTGGTAAACCCAGTGGTCCGGGAGGTCCTAACTCCCCCTTGCTTCCTGGACTTCCTTCAGGGCCGGTCTTACCCTGTGGTCATTGAAAAGGAAGTTGCATATTTAGGCACGACAAATCAATTTATATGGGAAGGTATGATAGGTATCATGAGTAAGGTCTTGCTTTAACATGACATAATAGAAGCGATTTGATACAACACTGGGGCGCTGGCATAAATTACTTAACTTTCCAGTGGAGAGGGCCAGAGTTTATAGCTGTAAAATGTCAAAGGTTAAACTGAGCTTTAAAACAAGATACAACCTCGGATGCAATGTCAGAGGTGTACAGATTAAGAGTGCACCTAAATCCTGAGGACTCCAGAGGACTAACTGAACACATCGGCATAGGTTATTAGGTCATAAACAAAGCTTCTGTTACCTTGTCACCTTTTAACCCAGGGAGGCCAGGATCACCAGGGCAGCCCTGTGGAAACAGTTATTCTCAGTACGAGTCAAAAGAGGATAGAGCAGTCTTCGAGATGGAAAATCGTAGATATATGAAGTATTTCAAAATACAAAACTACAGAACAGAATTGTTCAAAATTTTAAAAAAAAGAAGTAAAACAAGACTTTCCATCTACTCTCTTGAGGTGACCTGAATCATCACAGTTTGTTTATTCTCAGATGTACCTTCCAACATCTACTGTATGCCAATCAAACACAAAGATTAATATATGAGTATTGGGATATTCAAATAGATAAAGTAATTGTACATTTAACATGCTTGTAACTGTATATTTGTAGCTCAAACCATCCTTTTTTTTTTTGCTTCCTGCAGGTCTGGACAGATTGCAAAATTTGGTGACTCTCCTGACATATTTGCTGTGGACAAATCCTGAAAATCAATTGCCTGCAGGTTTGGCAATCCTATACAGCTTAAATAAATAAATGTAAATAAATAAATGTGCTTGTATTGGAAGTGTGCTGGAATAACTCAGTAATAATGCACAACACCATGTCATGATGGATGAAGCAGAGGCAAAGAAAACTGTTATCTGCTGAGTCCATTATTTTCATCAACAGGACACCTTGCAGTGTACCACCTCATTTATATAATGACCAATCACTAATCAGTTTCACAGAGCTTGATTATAGTCATATGCTGGGTCTATTTCAGCGAGAGTTACTACTTATTATCTGGTAGTTGTCTGGTGATGTAGCAAGCAGACAAATAGATGCAACTGTTATTATTACAACTTTTGATTTGAACATTGGTTAAACTGAACAAACTAATGTCTGAGGCATTTTGTTGTGTTTTTACCACATGTGCCATTTATATACTCTTTTCAATAATCAGAATAAAGTATTTTCAGTGGCAATACTATAGAAATACATGTGCTTCCCTGAAACACAATTTTACATGCTATTCTACTTGATTCTACAAACCTCATTTCTGAAAAAGTAAGGATATTTTGCAGGAAAAGCAAGAATCTGATTTATTAATTATCTTACATCTTTATTTAACATATAGATGTGTTTTCAATGTTTTTCTGACCAACTTAATTGTTTTTTGCAAACAAAGAAATTTAGAATCTAATGACTGCAAAACACACGAACCAGTCGGGACAAGAGGTTAAACAATAGTAAAAAAAGTCATGAAACATTTAAGATGCACTCTTGAAATATTCCACAATAAGGAGGTGAATTGGTAACAGGTGAAAGTATCTTGATTGGGTATAAAAAGGGGCTTCCACCAAAGGCTCAGTCTTTGGGTCTTAGCTCACCATGTTGTATCCAACTTTGTGAGAGAACTGTAACAAAGTAAAAAAAAAAAAAAAAAAACACTCCTCAATGCGAGATTGCCCAGAATTCACGTCTTTCACCATCCATCCAAACATCATGTTGTAAAAACATACAGGGAATCTGGGGTAATCTCTGTGGGACAAGGCTGGAAAACTGCAGAATGTGTGTAACCGTTACGCCCTCAGACTGCATTAACCGCTCTTCTGATAAATATAGCAATATTGGTTGAAGTACTTCATAAAACTGATGTTACAAGAAATGCAACCTGAAACGCTAATGTGGAATTTGAAAGCCCTACATCATCTCCATGCAGAAACCCTGTTGAGTTCTTTGGGCCCGAGCTCATCTCAGATGGTCCGATCAACAGAGCAAACGCATGCTGAGGTCAGATGAGTCCAAGTTTCAGCTTGTTTCCTTGAAAAACAGTCGTCAAGTTCTCCATACCAAAAACAAAAGAGCCCGTCCAGACTTTTATGAGTGAAAGTTGCAACAGTCATCTGTCATGGTGTGAGGCTGCATCAGTGCCCACAGGATCAGTGACTAGCACATGTCTAAAGGTACCACTGATGTAGAGACTTAGACTGGGACTTTACAGACATACTGCTATTAATGTGACATCTTGTCCTGGGAAGTTCATTGTTATTTCAGCAGGACAATGCCAGGCCTCAGTCTGCATGTGCTACAACAGTGTGGCTCCATAGAAACAGAGTGTGTGTGCTTGACTGGCTTGCCTTTCAAATGAATGGCACATCATGAAGAGGAGAATCAGACAATGCTGACCATGGACTGTTGAGCAGCTGAAATCTTGTATGAAGCAAGAATGAGCAAAAATTCCACCTGCAAAACTGCAACAGTTTGTATCTTCAGTTTACAAATGATTAAAAATTGTAGTTAAAAGCAAAGGCGACGTAACCCAGTGGTAAACATGCCTTCGACCCAACTTTTTTTTTGGTTTGTTCCAGCAAAAAAAAAAATCTATTTGTTTATATTTAAAAATACAATAAAGTTGGTCAGTAAAAAAAAACATTGCAAATATTTTCTTCATACATTTGTCAGTTAAATTAAGGTTTAAGAGAATTAACTAATCACAGATTCGCTCTGGAAATGCCGTTTGTACAACACGATAAGTGAACAAGACCAGAGATGCTGTACATGAGGAGAGAGGAGCCAACACGATGTCTTCCCTCCTGTTCCCTCCAGCCGGCTCCAATCACAGTAATTGTGCTGAGTGATCCTGTGGATTTTATGGCAGCGTGACTCCAGATATAACCAGATGTGCTGTCTGCTTTTGGTTCTGTCTGCCCTGCAGTCCCTGTAGTGACCCGCCTCTTAAACCAGGTAAGAATTGCAACTGGATAGTATGAATTGACTCAACTTCTCCACACCAATCAGATAACTCGACGGCCGGAGGTTAAGATTGTCATATTGAGTAATGCTGTGATAAACTATTGAGGCTTCTTAAGTGTGTAGTTCTGTGAGTGCTCACATCACAGCATCAAAGACATGTGGATCAACATATTTTCAAGAGGCATAAGCACCACTGATCGAATTCAGATGGGAGCTGATGGAGCACAGCTCTTGTAAGCTTTAAAGTATAAACAGTCGTCACACTTTCTTAATTCACTCGGCTCGTCTTTACTTTTTTCAAATCTCCTCCATCTACAGAAAGCTCTGATAGGACACATCTACTTTGGTAATGTCAATGTCCATTTACAGTATTTACTGATGATACAATGTTGTATACCCAGGTACAACCCCAGTCCAGGCCCCGACTCATCTTCAGTATGACTTTGATGTTTTCCAATTATCATTTCTTAAACAAAGACTAGTTTTAAAGGGAGAAAACACCAAGTGCCAAGTATTGTCCATATCTTTCAGTATTACTGACTCTTACTGTGTCATAGAAATACTCAGGAATTAGGCTTGACATCTGAGATTCTTATTTAACATTTGATTCAAAATTGAAAAAAATGAAACTAGGCTAATACTGGTATGGAACTACAGGATGTCTGCCTCCTTGCAACAATAAAATGATTGCACAGTCAACAGTCAACTCTGTCCTTGATCATGGAGCTATTCTGTATCGTCATACGAGATGGACCTCCTGGCCGTCAAGAAGAAACAACCACCTCATGTTATTGAAATATAAAACTCTTGAAGCTGTTGAAGCTGTAAAGTACCTCACATCTTTTATCTCATTCCAAAGTACAGTAAATGACTCAGTAAATACTTAACCTTAAATATCCCTCATTTTCGCAATAATGTTGGTAGGACTGGTTTCAGGTGCTTTGCACCATTCAAATAGAACTGTAAACTGTGCTCAAACCAGAGACTTACGTGGACCATAAACATTTTGAAGCTTTATAATCAGATGTTTATTTTATGATTCTTCTTTTTAATTCATTGTTCATTGTGTTGTTGTTTTGTCTGTTTTGCCGATTTGTTTTTTGTGAATGTTTCTTGTTTTAAGGTCTCTTTGAAAACAGATTTTAAATGTCAAATCTGATTAAATAAAGATTAAGTTAAAAAAAAAAAAAAAAAAAACTGAAAACATATTTCTCAGTGACCAGATGATATCGGGCAGAGCTACCCATAGATAATTCTCTTTACTGTCATTTAAAGAAAAATATGCCTAGATTGTGCTTCGGTACACACAACAGCAATAAAACAAGGGTATCAAAGCTACAAGAAGACCAGAAGACCACTTACTTCCTGCCCTGGGGGACCCATTCTGCCCGGTGTCCCTCTCTGGAGACGGTACATTTTGCCATCCGAGCCCAAGGCTAGGTCTCCATCTCTGGATACAATGGTCACAATTCCCGGTCGGTCTTTGTCTGGTTGTTTAGCAACATGTGGTGTAGTGCTCTGCGTGGTGACAGGACTCCCTTCGACAACTACTGACTTTGTAGATGCCGCAGGTATGATGACATGAGGTGGAGGTGAAACAGTCTGGACCTGTTCTGTTTCCTCTCCTGGTTTGTCAGAGTCTGTGGATGTTCCGGGACCTGAAGGAATCTTAGGAGGCACAGGAATTACCAACGATGGCTTCTTAGGGGAATTTCCGATGTCCAAGTCGATGATATCATCGGTAGGTTTTCTGGGGAACAGCGATGGAGTCCTCCCACTAGAATCTGTCTTCTTCTCAGTGGTAATGTTCTCCTCCACATTTTTAGATGATAGCTCAGGCTTCCCCTTCTGGCTTCCCTTAGGTCCATTTCTGGAAGGTTTCCACTGAGGGTTTACTTGTCCGCCATTTTGGAAAATCGGATCCAACAAGTCCGTGTCCTCATCCACCACAAAAACATCTGTTCGACCGATTGAACCTTTGCGATTTGGTCTTGAAGGCAGTGTCCCATCCCCTCGAGGACTCCCTCGTTGCAGGAATGCATTCTGTTGAGAAACAAAATAAGAATTATGACTCATTCATGGTCCATCTCCCAGACATTATTACAGTGGTTTTATGGTTTGTATCATGTTAGATGTTAGTAGCTGTGTGGGGTATTATTATGTGGCTCTGCGTCATTGTGGTGAACTGTCTGAGAACCACTGAAAATACTGACATGAACATCAATTTATTGCAGTTTGCAATTTCCTAACCACCACTACAGACGAAACAATGGTAAATAAAATAGTGCTTGACTGAGTTATGTACCTCAAGGTCAGCAATGGACAAATAATCAAATATGTCACCTGAAAGTTTGGACATCTATAAAATCTATCAAAGAAAAAGCAGTTTTCAGAGAAAATAAAAAATCTCTGAAAACATTACGGAATAATAAGCCCTCCCATTCCATCCATGTGCACGTTAAATCTAAATTTCATGAGAATTAATGAAAAGTCAGTGAGTAATCATTAAATCTTGGTGTTGTCATGAGACTTGTCCTTCTTAAAAGAGTGAAATATGTTCCCGACCACAGGCCCTGAAGCACAGAAGAAAAACTGCCGCAGAGCAAAACGGTCAGCTCTTCGCTGACATCTGGTATCATTTCATCTCCCTTCAAGTCAATTAGTTCTTCATCTTTCCAAGACAGTTACCATTGACCCATCTGTCATCAAAAATCTGAACACCACTACATCCCGGTTTTTTTTTTAACTATTGAATGTTCTGTCTCTCATTAAGATCTCGTTGGTTCGCATTGTGCTCCCTGAAGGAGCCAAACCACTGAGAAGCTCTAGTAAGCCTCAGTGAGCACTTTACCTTTTCAAACTGCTACAGCCTCTGGTGGCTTTTTGACCATTACTGTGGGTCAGGTCAGGTATTACATCCACTTGTGTGGTTGGGATACCATTGCTGTTGTGTTGTAAACAATGACAATAAAGCTCTCTTCTTCTGAACCATCAAAGGACATTTTCTACCTTTTTTCAAATTCCATTGCAATACCTGAAACTCTGCACTTCTGAAATTCTTCAATTCAGATTGAAGCATGCATTTCTGATTATCTCTTCTTCAATTCAATTAAATTCAATTAAATTTTATTTATATAGCGCCAAATCACAATATGGGTTATTTCATGGCACTTAACACATTAAAGTCCTTACAGCAAGACTTTACAATATTATAGAGAAACCCAACAATTCAACAATTCCCACATAAGCTAGGAGGGAAAAAAAAAACTCCTCTTTAAGGGAGAAAAACCTCCAACAGAGGGAAGGAAAAACTCCCTCTTAACAGGAAGAAACCTCCGACAGAACCAGGCTCAGAGGTGGGCGGCCATCTGCCTCAACCGGTTGGGGTGAGAGGAGAGCAGAGAGAGAAAAGGACAGCATAGAGAAGAACTGTTGGTGGAGACGACAAGCGCAGAGCAGAGACATGCAGCTCCATGACGGGACATCTGGAAAAGAAAGAACAGAAACTACACGAGTGAAGGAACTGAATGGAGACAACAGATAATAATAAGAAACTATGGGAGAGAAAAAGATGGTGAGGTATGAGTCAGTTACAGAGTAGGAGGAAAGAAAAGAAGCTCAGCATGTAACGAGGTCCCCCAGCAGCGTCGGCCTATAACAGCATAACTAAGAGTTGGTTCAGGTCTACCTGAGCCAGCCCTAACTATAAGCTTTATCAAAAAGGAACGTTTTGAGTCTAATCTTAAAGCTAGAGAGGGTTTCTGCCCCTCGAACACAAACTGGGAGCTGGTTGGTTCCACAGGAGAGGAGCCTGAAAACTGAAGCTCTGTCTCCCATTCTACTTCTGTAAACTCTAGGAACCACAAGTAGACCAGCGTACTGAGAGAGAAGTGCTCTGCTAGGATTATATGGTTCTATAAGATCTCTAAGATATGATGGAGCCTGGTCATGTAGGGCTTTGTAAGTCATCAAGAGAATTTTAAATTATATTCTTGACTTCACAGGAAGCCAATGAAGAGAAGCTAAAATTGGAGAAATATGATCTCTCTTGCTAAATCCCATCAGTACTCTTGCTGCAGCATTTTGAATCAGCTGCAGGGTTTTTAATGAGTAATTTGGACATCCTAACAGCAAGGAATTACAATAATCTAGCTAGAAGTAACAAACGCATGAATGAGTTTTTCTGCGTCACGCTGAGGAAGGATTTTCCTGATTGTATTAATATTACGTAGATGAAAGAAGGCAGTTCTGGAGATTTGCTTTATATGGTGTCTAAAGGACAAATCCTCATCAAAGATGACTCCAAGGTTCCTCACAGTTTTGCTGGAGGCCAAGACAACGTCATCTAGAGTAACTAAGTGATTACAGAAATAGTTTCTGAGGTGTTTAGGACCAAGTACAATAACTTCCGTTTTGTCTGAATTTAGAAGCAGGAAGTTTTTGGTCATCCAGGCCTTTATGTCTTTTAGACAGGCTTCAAGTTTTACTAATTGATTAGTTTCATCTGGTTTTATAGAAAGATATAGCTGAGTGTCATCTGCATAACAATGGAAGTTGATGCAGTGCTTCCTGATGACATCTCCTAATGGAAGCATGTACAAAGTAAAAAGTATTGGGCCTAACACTGAGCCTTGTGGAACTCCATAACTAACTCTTGTTTGTCAGGAAGATTCATTGTTGACATGGACAAACTGGAATCTATCTGATAAGTAGGATTTGAACCAGTCTAATGCAGTTCCTTTACTCCTCGTAATGCCTTCTAATCTCTGTAATAAGATCGTATGATCAATCGTATCAAAAGCAGCACTGAGGTCCAGAAGAACAAGTACAGAGACGAGTCCATTATCTGAGGCTATTAAAAGGTTGTTAGTAACTTTCACCAGAGCTGTTTCTGTGCTATGATGAACTCTAAAGCCTGACTGAAAATCCTCAAACAGATCATTCCTTTGTAAATGATCACAAAGTTGATTTGCAACAACTTTTTCAAGGATTTTAGAAATAAACGTCAGGTTGTAAATTGGTCTGTAGTTTCCTAAAACAGCTGGATCAAGAGTCGGCTTTTTAAGTAAAGGTTTAATTACAGCCACTTTAAAAGCCTGCGGGACATAGCCGGTTACAATAGGTAGGTTGATCTGATCTAATATGGAAGTATTAATTAAAGGGAAGACTTCCTTTAAAAGTTGAGTTGGGATGAGATCTAACAGACAGCTAGAGGATCCAGATGAAGAAATAATTATAGTAAACTCAGAGGGCTCAACAGAAGAGACATGTTCCAAGTATACATCTGGTCCTACAGTTGCTTTCAGGGCTGCTGTGCTTAACATCACATCAGTGATGGTGGCAGGAAGGGTCGGCCTGATTCTCTCCCTGATAGTAAGAATTTTATTAGTAAAAAGTTAATGAAGTCATTACTGCTGAGAGCTGAAGGAATAAAGGGCTCAACAGAACTGTGACTCTTTGTCAGCCTGCTACAGTGCTGAAAAGAAACCTGGGGTTGTTCTTGTTGTCCTCTATTAATGATGAATCATATAAAGTTCTGGCCTTACGAAGAGCTTTCTTATATAATATTAGACTATCCTTCCAGGCAGGTGAAATTCTTCTAAATTAGTGGAACTCCATTTCCTTTCCATCTTTCTAGTCGCTGCCTAGCAGAGCGTAGTTCTGAGTTGTACTATGGAGACAACTTCCTCTGGTTCATGACTCTCTTCTTCAGAGGGGCGACATCATCTAGAGTTGTAGCAGAGATACTGCAGTGTTTTCTACCAGATGATCCACTTGTGTGGGACTAAGATCAACGTAGATGTCTTCCACTGCTTTAACACACGGCATCGAAGAGGATAAGCATGTAACTGCTTCCTTAAACTTGGCCACGGCATTATCTGACAGACATCTACTGTAGTGGGATTTATTCCCACATGCTGTGTAGTCCATTATTAGGGTCGTAACTAAACATGTCACACACCGAGCAGGAAAAACAAGAAGAGGTGGAAGGAGAGAGGGAAGCCATTGCTAACTGCTAAGCTAACAGTACCAAAACGCCAAGTTAAGTGAACGTTGGTCAAAGATTTAACAGTAGAATTGCTCAAGAAGAGCAAGCGTGAGTTTTAACTTGAGATTAGAAGAAGTGTGGAGAGAGTTGAGATACGTAGAATTCAGGAAAAGAAGCTGAAATAGCAGAGAGAAGTAACACTAGTCACAATGTTTGTAGACAGGAAGTGACGCAATACGCTCACCGTAACGTCAGACGAGATCAGCCAATCTTTCACAGGTTTAACATCAATGTTGACAAGAACGGGCTGTCCCTTTTTTTTTTTTTTTTTTTTAAACAGCTTCTGTCTTTGCAGATTAATCTTCTGCTCTGTAATTTTTCTAACTGTAAATCATTTTGGTCAGCTGTCAGGATGTAAACTCATTATTAATGATTCTCATGAAGTCTCAGCTGCTTTCTAGCTTCTTTCTTCCCCCAAAAAACACAGCAGTTTCTGTGGTATCCAGAGGTGACAGCGCAAACATTTAAAAATTAATAACACAAAGCATTTTCCCTTTGCGGATCATGTTGCAATACACACACACTTGCACACAACACATGAACCAAAATGTTGGGCCTCAGGGAACGGTGGCCTCGTGAGAGAGGCCTTTCAGGGGAAGGGACCAAAGGGTTATAAATTTAGTTTGATGACCCAAAGGGGCTGAAATGGAAAACGCTAAAGTGAAGCTGAGAGGCATATGGAGAGCAGGAGGACAGGCAGAGGGAAGTATGGAGCTGTACATTTACACTGGACCTTAAAGTGTCCTTTATGAATCAGAATCATAATCTGCTTTATTGGCCAAACATGTTCACACATACAAGGAATTATTGTTGTAACTTGCTCACAATGTACATGCACAGGAACACACATAAATAGACATATGTACAGCAAAAGACATATATATAGCTAAACAACGTTGCACCTGTGCAAAGTGGAAATGGAGACGGTGTAACGGTGCCACTACATGTCCGGTGTTAATTGTTTAACAGAGTGACGGCCTGTGGGTAAAAATTTGTCTTGTGTCGGATGGTTTTGGTGCACAGTTTCTGTTTTTGTTAAGTCATTTTTTTCCCCATTTCTCTTTCAGAAGAAGAACTTCAGAAGTTTAAATCATCTTGGTTAAGTTTGTTAGCATGGGGTACACAGGGGTAGAAATTGAACATACAGGGACAGGGGAGCATAATTTTTAACCAATTTGCAAACAAAATTAAATATTTAATAAGGTTTGTGAACCCTATTGCATATTTTGACCTTTATAATAAATATGTGATCTAATGAAAAGTTGCCATCGGCAGAAAATAGAGAGCTGGAGGAAAGGGACAGTATCAAATATGAGTAATTACATGGTGCCAGACATATTTAATGAATTAGTATGATTATTACAGGGAGGGGATCTCAGGTTTCCTTTTTGGTTACAGGCATTTGTCAAGCAAAAAAATCAATTAAGCGTGCTCTGTTTGTATTATCAGAATGAGAATTATCACCGCTGCACCTGCCAACCAGTCAAGTTGTAGCTTACATCCATGTCTGTCCAGACTTTGAATAAATCCTTGTATGTGTTCAAATGCTTGGCCAATAAAGTTGATTCTAATAGAAAACAAAGTTGTAGCCATGACAGAAGATCAAAATAAGAATGCCTAACACACACAGCTAAGAAGATCTACACAATCAGCAGTTTAAAGTTGAACACCCACGATTAGTGTCACCGAATCAGCATCCAACCAATTGTGAAACATATTAAAAATGTCCCCTCTTGTTCCTGAGTTATGGTGTTGAATTGTGGCCAGAAAAGTGTTTTTGCAGAATATGTTGATATTACAGTGAAGGTGGCCTTTGACCTTTTGGGTTTAGAATGGCATCACTTGTATCATTTTATCCTATTAGACATTTGTGTGGAATTTTATCACAATCAACGTATTAACTATTGAGATACTGTCATAAACATGTTTTTGAAGTCAGTAACCTTTGACTTTTGATTAAAAAAAAAAAAAAATCTGCTCAGCTTATCCTTGAGTCCAAGTGAACGTTTGTGCCAAATTTGAAGAAATTCCCTCATAGCGTTCCTGAGATATCACGTTCACAAAAATGGGACGGACGGACTGTCTGAAAACATTACGCCTCTGGTCACGGCTGTCACCAACATGGGGGCATGAAAGAAATTACATTCCCAAACATTATCCAGAAACAGATCCAATCACTTGGCTCTCATTCATCAAATCTGAAACATTAGGCCAACAGTCCGTCTTAAATACTGTATCTGCAACAAAACCCAGCCAGCCGGTGAAGGTCTGATATAGGCAGCAGACCAAACACGGTGCCCCGACTGAAAACAAAGGCCCTTTCTCTTTCACTTATCCCGGGCCACATTCAGGCAACCAGCCCCGGTCGATAAGCTGACACTGGATCCCCTCTGGTCAACACTGTCCCCTTACCTTATCTCCCCTCCAGTCTGTGAGATATCCATATGAACGCCAGCCCTGGCCATTTTTAGTTGGAGCACCCTGATAGGTTGCTCAGTCCTTTGGGAAGCATCAGTTGTTAAATACTGCACTTTTTTTTTTACTAAAGAAATACAAACTCAGTGAAAACTGATATAATATTATATATTTTGGGCCTTTCAATCCACTTCTTTCTCTGTAATAGCTGTGAAAATGTACGAGAACAAAAACAAAAACATGAGGGGGGTACAAACTAAGGATAAATCTGAACCATTGCTGGTCATATGGGAGTGTTTCTAAATTCCTGTGGTGGGATGGATACATCAGTGTTTTATATTAAGAGCTTGACAGAAAATCACCCATGTTTACTCGTAACTACGGACACGCAATGGTTTATTTAAGAGTAAACATTAAATTAAGATTTCTGACTATTTTCGTTCCATTTACACACTCATAGTTTGGACACTCAAATTAAAAAGCAGACAGTCAGTGTAGAGAACTTTGTGGTACATTTCAGCAGTTTCAGCCTTTGACCACAGGATTTAAGGTTCTGTCCTTTCAGCCATGTCGACCAGTTCAGGTAAGTTTCCAAAATCCCATGAAAAGAAGAAAAAAAGAAAATTAAAATGTTCCCCCAAAATGCATTAATGAGTCAGTTTTGCACTCAATAACATGTTTTTCATTACAATGAACACACGCTCTGTCATTTATCTTGACTCACTCACACATACACCATCCTGCTACTGGAAATACTGACCAAACCATCAATCGTGTAATAATCCACCACTCAAAATACTCCACAAAAGTCACTGTTCCCTCCTGTTTGAATCATGTCTACTAAAAATTAAAGAGCCCGGCTGTTTTTATTAATGTGAAGCTATGTGTTTGTGGTCTGTTTTTAAAGATTTATGTCTTCAGGGGGAACCAGTGGGCTTGGAGTTGAGTGCAACAAACAGGGTAAAGAAGTCACAAAGTACTGATGTAATGAAGCATTGTTGGTTTTGGGCTTTTTAAAGAATCTGTTGACAATAACAAAAATACACAATGATGCATTTTGCTGTCACTCTGTGGAGGAATGTTTTTGTCTTTATTTATTAAAGAGAGCTAAGACAGCTACACACATTCACACTGGAAGCTGCCTTGTACACCTCACAATCTAATCTGTTGAACACTGAGCTGCTCCATTGAGCAGTTGGAGGTTAAAGGTGTAGTTCAAGGGCAACTAAAGGTCATTGTGGTAGCTGCTTTTTTTTTATTAGTCCCACTAAAACTATGTTCAGACTGCAGGCAAATCAGATTTTTTTTTTTCTCAAATCAGATCTCTAGGACAGATTGTCCGCATTTGCATGTGAACAGATCATATTTGGTGTGTCCAGACAGTACCAACCTATAGGCATGGGTTGCTGTGGAAACAATGTACAGTATGCGCTGCTACGCTAGTGACACGGCTTCCTAACATGGAAGCTGCCGGCATGGAAGTGGCAGCAGACAGTTTATTCTTCTGTCCGTGGAGTGTTGTTATAGTTCTTCTCCACAGCGTGAAAATCAACAGTTTCTGATAGCTCTGCTAGCGGTAGCATAGATTCTGCTCACTCTGTCTCTCTAAAAGTTACGTTGTCACCATGTGTCGGGCTGCGAGTGACGCAAGAAATCAGATCTGTCCGGACTGAGACGCATCTCCAGAAATCCGATTGGAATAAAATTTCAAACCACCTCCAAATGTGTTCAGATTGCCCAAAAAGTTGGGTTTTTTTTTGCTGTTCAGACTTTCAAAAATCTATCCAGCTACAATCTGGATATGGCAAAAATCGGATTTGGGCTGGCCGTCTGAACATAGCCTTAGACTGGCGAACCAGTCATACCGGCAACCTTCAGGTCACAATCCCACTTCCCTATAGGTGGTTGGTCACTGAGAATGCAGCTGACAGGTTGTTTTTAGGAACACATCTACTCTACATCCTGCACTGTATGTCAACAATCTTTCAGCGTCATTAACATGATGTTTAAATATCACTACATGATTCTGCAGTCTCAAATGAGAGATCAAACCAGCGTTAGAAGTTCATCTTTGGGACATGACGTCAAACACCACACTGAGGGTTCCATAAATCATCGAGTGTAAAAGACAGCAGTTTTAAAGATATCTAAGGAGCTGACGTTGCACAGCAAGCGTCTGAGTAGTTATCCTGTCAAACAAAAGTTGAATAATCCCAGCAAGTAACTCTCTGAGCCTTCATATAATGTGCCAAGAAGACAATGTTTACTCTCCCTATCGCTTTCTAAAGTGATTTTTGGCAAGATGGCGCCGTGCTAGTGGCATCCTGTTGCAGCCTGTTGCAGCAGCTCCCGGTGTGCGTTTTAGTTTGAAGACTTTTACACTTTTTTCTCTCTCGTGAGTTTTTGTTTTTTTCTTTAACGTTTTCTTTAAGTGACGGTCAGGCAATGGACCGTAACTTTTTTTCCTCTTTTCTGGTGGCTTTTCTGTTACTTTTTTCCCTCTTTGTAACAGAGAGCCACGCACAGTGGACTGGGGCCATTGTTTACTCTCGTGATCAGCTGATTGCATTTGTTTTTTTAGTCTGCTTTTACAACCGTCAAGGCAACTACTGTTCGAACATGCAAGGACTTGAATCTTTGTAATCCATCACATTATCTTGTTCTAGTATTGTCTCAGTTACAGTATCATCATGTGTTAATGCCGTTGGGATAACATGGTGCTCTTGGGACAGTTTGTACAATTACATCAGGTCCATTAAAACTATTTATGAGCATTGCTCATCAATACTGATATGAAAGATCATAGATCAACTTCCGTGCAACGCTCAACAAATATTTGTAGGATAGCACAGTTAATAAGAGTTAAGGCAGATGTTGACAGGGCACACCTGGCTTAGATTAATGGTTATCGCTAATCACTGTGTCCCTCCATCAGCACAAGTCTCCTCAGGACTCTGTCTGCATGTGGAGCTGACAGATCCTCTGTTATGAGCGATGATAAATCTATGGAGGCCTCACAGCTTGACAAAAGCGCTGCAGGCCAGAGCGCTATCATCAACACACACACACACACACACACACACACACACACACACACACACACACACACACACACACACACACACACACACACACACACACACACACACACACACACACACACACACACACACACACACACACACAATGAACACTTGCTCCTACAAAGGGCTAATCAGATGGCGAGGTCCGTAAATCTCACAGAGACACAGGTATGCAGACGCCCTCAGACTGGCTGGGTCTTGTAAGCACCAGTAGGCAATTTGGCCCAGAAAACTTTATGTTCACAATGCTCTGATGTTTCAAGAATAACAACAAGAAGAGCAAAGCATGATCCAAAAGTGCTAACAATCAAGACCGCCATTATTTATGTCTTAGACACCACAAACTTGGCTGCGTTTCTGTGTCTGTTTCTGCCTTTGAATTCCAACACTTGCAGAGTCTGAGGCAACGAGGACGAGGCACAATCACTATCAGCGCGGAGGTTCATACTTGTGTGTGAATTAAAATGTCTTTACGTAATGTGTGTGTGTTCATCTGCATTGTCATGTGCACACAAGTTAGCGTGTGACTCTATTGTGTCTCGGTAACGCAGGTCAAGTGTGGCATTAGCACCATCACGGTCGGGGATTTTACTCCCAGCAGGACCACCCATGTTAAAAATGCCAGCGTTAGTTGGGATCAAAGCCTTCGCCACTGGTGGTCCGGCAATATACAATAAGATCATAAAGTATGTAGGGGAGGAAGAGAGAGACCTTAACATTTCTTGCGCTATAAAATAGTTTTGCAATTTCTAGCTAGCTTCCACTTGAACTGCGCCCATCCTGCCGGTGCAGACACACTTCTCACACTAGTTAGGCACAAAAATCCAAAATTGGACAGCCCCCAAAACAGAGCTGCATCTGCATAATGCAAGTTTTTGAGGACCAAAAATTGAGAGAGGGGTGTTTGAAATGGAACAGACGAATTCAGCACATTGGGATCCAATTCAGGTAAGTCCCTCAATTAATTTGATCTAATTAAGATCTGCGGGACTAAATACTGTCAGAAAAGTACAAGTATTAAGAGTGTGCAGGATTCTGTGGTTCTTCCCCAGGCTTTTGAGACCAGATGACCCCACTGGAATTAGTGGCAGTATTCACCATGTCTGCTAGAATCAACAGTACTGTAGCTGGTTAAAAATAAGAAGCCACTATGAAAGTGTTACGTAAGCTCATGCTATGTGTTATGCATACACTATGCTAACAGTATTCATCAGCTTGCGGTTAAAACAACCTCCAAAATGTCTTCAAAGCAGATTTATTTTGCAGCAACAGCATGATTATGAATTTGTTGTTTATTCCAATTTTTTTATTTTTTTTTATTTTTTTGTATTATTTAGCAGTCTGTTTTCAAAGTTGCATTTGTTATTTTGTGTTGTTGGAAAAATTCACCATCACATCATTTGGTTTATATGGTTGAATAAAGAATGGTGAAAGAGAAAACATTTGTTTGGCTGTTAATACATAACATGCCATTAAAACAATCCATCAATATATTTTGTCATCTTAGATATTCACACTGATAAAGTTTTCCACTCCTGCAGACAGCAACTTCTTCCTGGCAGTTTTTTGTTGGTTGATTTCAAACTAAAACTCAAATCAGGTGAAATCTTGCACTTTAAGCTTTACAGTCATAAAAAAACATCCTCAGCCAAGTAAAAGTAAATTAAAACACCGCCACACTGGGTGCAGCTCAGTGTTGTGCAGAGACACTTTACTTTGCATTAATGAAGAAGAATAAACAGAAAAGGTCAAATCTGTGTGAGTGCAGTTCCAACAGAGAGTACCTTTGCAGTTCGCCGTCTTTGACCTTGCACATGCAACCCCTTTAAATCCATCAGCAGGCATCCCAGCAGCAGGTACCATCCAATATGGTGGAGCATGACTGCAGGAGACACTAAAGGTCTGTCTGCACTTCACCGCTGCTCACATTGGACCCACAGGCAGCCCCTTTGCACAGGAGGCTGATCCGGCTCCCGGCAGACACACCCACGCACCTTCTGGGTACACACCCAGCACCCAACCGTACTGTTTTATTATACACCTAATCTGGTGTATGAAGAGGCTAAGGCCCAGCCTATCAGCCCTCAGGGTGGCCTGTTCAGAAAGAGTGAACTCAGAGAAACTGACAATAACAACTGTAATGTTGTCAAATGTGGTCCAATTTATATTCCAAGGCAAACCAAAGTCTCGTAAATAATAAATTCATTCTAGCTGTTCTTTCACTCTCAAAGTGTCAGAGCGAGCATCACAACGTTTAAACAGATTCAATCCTCAACATCCGCGGTGTTTGCTAGCTCTCAACTAACCAAACTAGACCGAGGTTGAGAGTGAACATGTGATTGCAGCGAGCTGTTGGCACAAACCACAAACCGCAATATCACGGGCAGCTGAAAATCTGCTCGAGTGAATAGCTGCTCTTTCTAACTAAAGGGAAGCACAATGAAGGAAAACAGGGGTGAGGATGATGTGAGGGAATACCCACTGCTTTCACACATGGTTGGATTTTGTTTGGAGTGAACAAGCACACAAGAAGAAGAACAAAAACCTCTGGGGGGGAATTAGAGGAAGGGAAGCCACATTAACCAGATTCAGTGAAACAACCACACTTGAGAGAACATTTGAAGGGAAATATTTACCACAGATTCTCTGAGGTTGGCTTGATTTACGCACTCGTGTTGAGAAGAGACCTCCTCTAAGTGAAACTCAAAAACAGCAGAGCATCTCTCTGTCACAGGAAGCATTGCCTCATGTCTACGAGGAACAAAAGGAGAGGTGGTTGAGCACAAACAGCAATATAAATAAAGGAGAGCAGAGGGAGGTTGATTCGGGGTGAACACGGCCTCCGTGGCTGCTTTAAAACTGCGGGGCAGATGTGCAGGGGGAAACCAGTGATCTCTTTCTAATTCTAAACAACTTCCCGGCACATCTTTGTCCTCCCAGCCACATAATGGCTTCCAGAGATCTCTGCTGTCTGCAATGAAAACGTAATCCTCATTGAAGTGTAACAGTCGTGACCTGTGGAGGAGGGATTCCTGTCCTCCTGGAGGGCGATGTGCCGATGCAGCACTCTTGTGACAACTTTCCATCACCAAGCATTTAATCACGTCTGATTTATCTTCAGAGCATAGGTAACCCTTTTTAAATTACACTTTTGGAGAGGAAAATTATTCGTATGAACACGTTGGGACTTCTCAGTAATAAAATAATTCTGCGTTGCTTAGTGACAAAAAAAGAAACAACTAGGTCCAGATTTCTTCTTTTCTTTCTGTTTCCATCTTCCTCTCTTAATCCCTAATCTTCTCCTCCTCTTTTATTCGAGCATCTCTGCTTTTAACAACCCACTTCCTCTGGTACTCAGTGATTTGAGAGCCTCCCAGCTTGTCTGTAATTTCTTTATTTTATACTGGAAACATTTATAAACCTCGCCAAGCAAAAGAAAAATGACTGCTGAATGTAATGGTAATGTGCATGCACGAAAAGCTTGACAGTATGCAGAACTGATTTAAAAACAAAGGCAAAGCAATCGGATGCCCTTTTTTAGTTTTTACAGCAAAACACGAAGCATATTTCATCGCCTTTGTGTTCTAATTTAGCAAATAGTTTGCTTTAAGTGTTGCGTGACCTTTGCTGAGTCTTTGATGCATCATAAAACTCACAAAAACATGCTTTAACTCCAGAATCCCACCAGATGGATTGCAGGGGATTGTTTTAATCTTTAAATTTTAATTTTAATTTAAGTCTTTTCTTCATTAAACTGTCATGGGGAAAATACAAAGTTCTATATCCTAATTTTTTTTTTTTATACACTTTATTATGTATTATGTATTATATAATGTCTCCCCTCTGTTGTTTTGCACTGTCATCTTCCTGCAATGCAACAGTTTGGTTGTTGAGCTCCCACTGTGAAAAGACCTTAAAGTGTTCCATGGCAGTTAATTGATTGTATTGACCTGTTAAAAATAGCTCCAACAAAGGGCTGATTAAATCCTTATGGAGCTGTGACTGTAACACAAAGACTGTAAAAATATTATGAGGGCTACCACATGGTAATAACCTTTTGTTTCATAGTTTTAAAGTTTCTCTCCTGGCATTGATTAAACATCTGAAAATGAATCTCTGTTCATCAAAATAACGTATTCAGAGCTTTTTTTCAAGAAAAAAAAAAGGTCTTAGTGTATTTAAGTGGCTCAAATGTAACGCTTCACCTTTGCCTTCATTTTGCACCTGCAGACCAATAAATATTCAAATAGCCCCCAACTCTATCTCCGTCCAACTTCACCTGCAGCTCAATGATATGTAACACAGGTGACAGGATTGGTTTCTTAGGTATGTCACATATAAAACCCCGGCTGTCTGAATCTGTGTTTTTGAGACTGTCAGACTGCCACTGTGGTTCTAAGGTGTAAACACTCAGCCATGCAGGTACTGCTTATTTCACTGATGTCTCCATATAAAAAAAACACCTCATGGACATGTTAACAAGGTAAAACTAGATTTTCAATGGAGGGGTCTTTAATGGAGCAAATTTAGTAAAATGTAAACCAAGAGAAGTACAGGGATTGAAATTAAAATGATTCACTTCTCTCATTATGTCAGAGACACATATTTAACAAATAAAATACCTGACAAGGGTATATCATCTACTGCCATGGACTGGTGCTGTTTCTTAATATTTGAGTCTATAACTTGAGGAGTTAGATCATCACATCCACCTGCTTCTGTCTCTCTTTGTTGCTAGGAAACCTAGCAAATCTGTCTGTGTTGAGCAACGTCATCCTTCAACAGAGCCATATTTATAAGAGAGCAAGAGCAGAATTAAGTGTGGGTAAGGAGCATTGAGATCAAGGATAAAGAAATGTGACGCTTGCTGGCATGAGAACATGTTGATTCTGGCTGATGATGCGAACATGACAGGAATGTATCACAGACTCTGATTTTAAGATAGTTAAGGATCAGTTCTGAGCTTTCTATCCACACGCCATTGCACAATTTATACTGGTTGAGTTCTCCTGACAAACACATGAAACAATATGCAGAGTTCAGCTAGGACATCTGTAATGATAGCCTGGAAGGAGCAGCTCGTGTCCTCATGTCTTTGGTCAGGGGTTGAACGCTGGCGAACCTGTTCATCTCACTCTGTCTACGGCCCAACTGGATGACCTGGTTTTGACCTCTGACCTCGGCTTTTGCCAGCTGTACCCTCTGGCCAAGTGAGCAGCAGGGCCAGAAAACAACAAAAAGTAGGTTAAGCTGCTTTCTGTTTGCCCCACGTGTAAGTAAGCCAACAGTTATATAAGTTAACATCAGGACTATGGGGTTGATCTAATGGGTAATTCATTAATTAGCTGCTTTGAAAAAAAAACTTGAGACAAGCCTTTACCAACACTTACACTATACAATGACATTAACTTTCACCTTGGGTAAAATCATTTCATAAGCAACTCCTGCCAGACTTTGGATAAAATCCTATATGAACCTTGGTGGACTGACAGAGTCATGGAAACGTGTCAAAATAATGAATCATTTTCTTTCCCCCTCTTTGTTTTTGTCCCAGTTTGCCAGTTAAAAGCTATTGTTCAACATGTTTTATGACAGGGGGTCCTCTCCAGAGACCCCAGTGGAAACATTTAGTTGTGATAGCATATGGAACAGGGAACATTATGACCACAGGCGTGTGTGTGTTTGTCTGCCTCCCTCTCACTGACAGATGTAGCTGTAGGGATCAATTGTAAGCAGCGCTATAACTATTTATAAAGCGGAGAGCCGTCTGACAAACTGGATTCAGTCGCCTGGTGACGTTCGGTGCAGAAAAAACAATCAAACACAGGCTCCGTCATGTTCTTTCTCTCTGTTTCTGACAAACATTCCTGCTGTACACGTGAGAAAAGTTATACATACAGCATTTATGAGACTCAAAACTTTCTTCAGTCAAACTTTTGACTGTCTTATATATAATATTTCCAAATGAATTAGTTGTTTAACCACATTAGTCACATATCGCTGGCTGTATATTACGTGTCTTGTTTGACCAAAAGTCTAAGACATATGTGATCCAGGTCACAATAATATATAAAGCAGCATATCCTCACATTCGATGAGCTGTAAATAACAACGAGAGTTCAGCTACAATTTCAGAGTTCGATGCCATCAACATACTCTGAAGTTCATAGTTCTGCCTTCGTAATCATATGTTTGGCTAAGGTCCCTGACCTCCACGATTGTGTTTAACATCTTAGTGCACATTTAGGGAGCTGTAGATTAACTGGTTGAGTACCATGTCTCTAAAGAGAGCACCTGTCAATGGAGGCCCCAGACAGGACATGCATCAAAGTCAGGAAGCCCCAACGAGGCCCTGCAGTCAGAAATGTTACGCTTCAAAGACAACAGCAGCCGACCTTAGAAAAAAAGAAATAGGACTTGTTAATGTAGTGGTGGTGTTGTATTTGTCTTTTTTTAGATGTGCAGAGTCTGACGAGAGCCAGAGAGACTGGACAGTGGTACCTCCACAGGTCTGGTTTGTATGGTTGTAATGAGAAACAGCCTGCAGGGAAAAAAGGACTATGTCCAAAATAATTCCCCTACTCACTAATTTACGACATCCAACATGAAAAGCTGTGATCAGTTGTTTTGACTAACCATTATTCTGTTTAGTATTCCTTCTTTTAATAAATTATTGGAGATATTTAAAATGCACATCACAAATTTCACGACCAGGACAACATCTTGTTTTGTTTGACCAGCAGACCAAACAAGGTCGAGGAAAAGTCAAGTTCGCTCTGGAGGAGGTAGGTGTTTCCTTTTCGAAGTCTACAATCAAGACATTCCAGCGTGAATGTAAATACCTGAATATGTGTTTTCTTCAAGATGCAAACTGGTAACACTGAAGAACAGAAAGTGCTGATAAGACTTTGCTTTGTCAAAACTGTATTGTTTGACGCCCTGGGAATGAGTTTGGAGAGGAAGGACTCATGACGCAAAATTTACCAGATCATCTGTCAACCTTGGTGAAGGCAATTTTTCAGTGTGGTCATGCTTAACTGCCAATGGAACTGGGTCAGTGGTGTTTATTGTTAGAAAAAGAGGGATCAATTCTGAAGTAGATAGAGCCCTAGATAGGGTCCTAACCCCAGCGAATGTTGGGACCAAGTTCCAGCTGAGGTTCAAACCCCGACATTCTTGTTGTGAGGCAACAGTGCAACCACTGCACCACCCTGCTGCCCTGTAACATTATTAATTTGTCAAGCAAGGAAGTGGAGGGACTGTGTTCAAAAATGGCTGTAATTCTTAAACAGTTAATGCAATATTTTTGTTAAACTCATTGAATTACAGCTGAGAGTCTGCATCTCAATCACAACTTGATTGTCTCATTTCCAATCTACTGTGGTAGAGTACAGAGGCAAAATTACAAAAATTGTGTCACTGTCCAAATACTTATGGACCTGACTGCAGGCTGACTCATTGGAGGATTTTTGGACACTACCGAGAAGCAGAGAGATACAGAGAGTAAAACGATGAGATAAAGGGACACAAACACATGGAAACACAAGGAGACCAACACAGAAACAGATGCAGCCAGAGGAGACAGATTCAGACACCATAAAACATGTAAAACAGAAACACGTGAATGGAGAAAGCCTGCTGAAGGAGGTTTCACTCTTAAAACTGATCTGGTGCAGCTTGTTTCTGCAAACAGTCTACACAACACAAAACAGCAGGAGAGATCTGTGAGATCTACATCATCACTAAACAATCCTGATGCCATCCGGATGGAGGAACTCTGTGCCTGGCTGGCACAGTACGGCACGGCACGGTCTGCTGGTTTTTATCTTACACTCAGGATTGCAGTAGCTCCTCAGGCTGTAGGCTACACTACTGCATACTGTAAAGAGAAACAGATCCTCGCTGATTATTTCAGAAATGTTTCTATAGACACAAAAATTTTAATTTAAACCAGCTTTGCTTCTCCTTTGCTTCTAAGCAGACATCTTTGTTACCATTTCAAATATGTGCTGATCCTACAATTTCAAGAACTATATATTGTTTGGTCTTCATGATTAAACTGCTGTGTGTGTAGTCATAACAAATCCATATGTATAACTTGGCATAATGAGGCTCATTGTGGATGTATTGATCAGATTAAAATATCCGTCCTTGTCAACATGATATTAAACACTGAGGGATCTTAAGTGAAAACAAATGTGCGAGCAAGATGGCTGCATCCCCAGAAATGTTCACAAAGATGAAAAAAGTAACGTTACAGCTGTGTAATTCTCGCGTGAATAGAAAACAAAAAAAAACTGATGAATGTGGTCAATATGGTCTTTTGACAGCAAGACATTATCTGACTGACCAAAAAAAACAAAAACATTTGATCATCCAACAACTAATTATTGATGGGTCAGGAAAATACTCAAAATACATCCCCTATCAAACTAAAAGTCAAACGACAGTCAATCTGTCTTAACACCTAGAACTAGTTCAGTTGGTCAATTTGGGATAATTGTGAAGTGCGATCCTCCAACCAGTGGCTATTGTGCTTCTCGCAAAGGATTCACCTCTTAATAGAGGACAAATGAGGGTTAGTGACTTTATCTTTATCCAGCACTTGTAGTTTGTTTTTGTCCTAAAACCTAAAGCTAGGTGAAGACTGATTATCACTAAATAATATGCAGATTTTTGAAAATAAACTTCTTTGAAATGATCCAGATGAGCTGAACAGACTGTATAAATAAATGATCCAAAAAAATCCAATTAGAGTGGCTGTGCTGCAGAAGTTGTTTTGTGCTGGTTATTGTTGTGTTTTTTCTTTTCAGATCTTTCCATATTTTTTAAATATTCATTAAACAAAAAACATGAATTAACTTCCAGGGTGCTTTTGGTGAAGATCAAATAACTGAGCTCTTCTCATAATTTATCAAATCAGAGTCTTCGCAGTCTACAGTAAAGAACAGTGAGCAGACACGGACTGATGTGTCAAAAGGCAGACAGGTCGGGCACATGGGCGCCTCACAGGACACGTACACACATATACACACACCACACACAGTCAGCGGTACACAGGCGGAAGGACTGGTGGATGGGGCCTCTGAAGCCCGAGGCTCTGCACCGCAGCGCTAATTAATAACAGACACTGGACTGGTGATTTCACACACACACAAACTGATGACAAAAAAAATGATCCCAGTGAAACCAGACCAGTGGTTGGTCTATACAACTGTGGCTGCCAGCCTGCCCACAGCTGGATGTGATTACCATGACGACTGGTCAGCTGCCCACGCTCTCCAACCAGAGGTTTAGGACGCAGCTGTGAAACCAGCCAACTGCATGTTTTCTTATGTTTGTTTTGAACACTAAATGAACAAGGATTTAATAGCACAGCTTTAAAAAGCATCAGATCGTTCTGGTTATCAACACTTAAGACAACAAACCACTTACAGATGGGCCAAAGCTCATAAAGGACTCGTCTTTGGGATTCCCCAGCAGGTCCTCCAGGTCATTCGAGGACAGCAATATATTCTGAATGGAAACAGAGGGCAACATCTAAATTTTAAAACCACAAGCAAAAGGCAGTTCAAGGCGAAACTGTAGAACAACCAAACACTCGGAGTTGTTAAATTCACCAGACTGTATTAAAACCACAGGAGTCAGTACAGGTTTTTTTTTTATTCTAAATCCTCCGATAGTCTTGTATAATGCTTAGATTACAGTATATAACAGGTTGTGCAGTCAATTTATTCACAGCAGGAGTCTGAGTGTCTGCTGCGTGGGCTTCAAAGACATGTAAGCTCACCTTCAACACATCAGTGACATGTCAGAGCCTCACTGTGTATGCAAGTCTAAAGAACCGTATGAAGAGCTCATCATGCAAGTTTTCCTGATCCCTCATCTTTCCTCACCTGCGGGGCGTTGCTGGTGCGTGGGGAGCGAGGAGGTTTGGGCGCTCTCACACGACAGCGAGGTGGGTGGTGGCTGCAGTGCTGCTTGGCCGCATCTGGGTCACCCATCAGGAAGGCCAGCTGTCGGAGATGACCCTGCAGAGATAGAGAAATTAAATACAATGTGAGCGGTTAAACACACAATGTGAAGACACAGCATCGCCTTCATGTAGAAAATGCATCTCTTCACATACTGTAACTACACCTGTGAGATTTGATTCTGGACAGTCTGACAAACTGGAATTTATGCACCCTGAGCATTTCACTTTACTTTACATTAAATAAATGAGGGTGCTTTTACTCCCACTTTATTTGTTCCAGACCTGCATACTTTAAAGTTTGGTTTGAACCAAATTAGCAGGTGGGAAAGGTGCCTTGGACTGTGGTCCCAACCAAAAGAGGTTTCCTTAGTCCGGATCAAAGTAAGCCATGGTTTGGTTTGTTTGCAGTGTGAAAACACTTTTTGGATGATTCATACTTTAAGACCATTTACAGGTTGAAGCAGGCTATCATCACCAATTAAACAACACAAGAAGAACTGGAACAATTGTGAAAATGAGCTCCAGCAGCACATGGGGTGTAACTTGCTGAATGGAAGAAATCAAAAGCCAACCTGAAAAAAAATCCATGAAAATGTCAAAATGTATCAAATTTTCTGAGGAAAATGAGTACTGGTAGAAAATGAGTGCGGACGTAGTAATAATAGTAATAATAGTATAATAGCAAACAGAAAAGGGAGGCTGTGGCTCAGTCGGTAGAGTGGGTTGCACACTAATCGGAAGGTGTCCTTGAGCAAGACACTGAACCCTAAAATTGCTCCCGATGGTGCCATCAGTGTGTTGTAAGTCGCTTTGGATAAAAGCATCAGCTAAATGAAATGAAAATAAAAAATGTTACAATTGACTCAACCACACACTGATATCAGACACACACCCAACTATATATATCAGGAGATGGACTGCACATAGGTGATGTAAACACCAATGAAGGTATTTCATGCTAAGTGCTGTATTGAACTTTCATTATTAAACCAAATCTAACCTCATCAAATGTATACAATGTGATAAAAAAAACATTTACTTTTGTTCGGACTTCCAGGTATGAAACACCCTTAATTTACTTATACTGTAATCCAGTTTTGGGAAACTAAGCTGCAATTTTTGATATTCTTTACCATATTGTACAAAAATCTCAGCACTAACCCAATACTCATTGGTTATGGTTAGTTTGATGTCAAAAGACATCTTAATCCAGACATATTAATGGTATTCCGGTCACAAACAATTTGATAAAAGGCACTTTTTAAAGGATCAAATATAAGAAAACTGAATCAGTTCCTCAGTTACTCTACCAGTAACCAGTGTAATGGTGGTCTGACATGAATTCCTTTGTTCAAAGACAGATAAGCATGTCTTTGAAACATACCAAAGATTTAAATTAAATGAACTATAGGCCACATGTAATAACAAAATACAAATGTCTCATTGTTGAGAGAGATCCAAGCATGCAGGCCCTCTACAAAAATATTTAAAACCAATTCGAACAAGCTTTTTGATCTCAGTTGTTTGAAATCAGATTCCCATACAAGTGGAAAGTGGTATACATACTATACATAACAACTTAAAGAAAGCTCCATCTGAGAAGAGTTATTGCTTTTTTTAATTCCATGCAGAGCTGCGGTGTTGTGTATAGAAAGCTGTTTCTGAGATGTTTCATGTGCTCTGGAACAAACCCAAACCTAAACTACATAGAAACATATCACAGATCCAACAGCACATGATGTCCACTAACCATACTGTACATCTGCTGCAGATTTTCACGTAGGAAAATGATTTCTAATAATTTAACTGGTCATTGAAATATGTAACAGACTTCAAACCAAAAACAGAAATATTCAACTGATGCATCCTTACAATGTGGGGCTACAAGATGCAGCACGTTCATAACTGGCAAACACGTAGATCTAATCACTTTCACTGAACACAATTCATCATTTAACCAATTAGAACATGTGTTTGTTTACTGCAGAGCCTTCTTAAAAAAAAAAATACTGTTACAAAAGATAACGTCAAACAAATCACTCCAAAGTAGCTGGATGAGCATAAACAGAGGTTTTTTTTAGCGTGATAACAGCATGTTGCTTGAATTATTGAAGCCACGTTTGAAGATTAGTGCTTCATCATTTTTTTATTCTTTACATCTTTTAGGACGTGTTCCTTTCATCTGTGCTGCAGTAGATGACAGTTAAGAATAACAGATTAGAGCAGAGTGGAGTTAAATATAGTTTAACTGTGTCTTTTAAAAAAGTTTGTCCAGAGACAAGACTGTCACCACCTCTGAGTGTGAAAGTGCTCTGTCCTTGGAGCTCAGTAAAAACCTGTCACCACGGGATATTAGGAAATGGAGAATCCATTTTATTTGATGCAAAGAACAAATCCAGATGCTGCTTCTATAACGCTTCTCCTCACCCCCATTGTGACACAGTCACTCTGCACGCTCTGATCCTCAGGCTACATTAGCGCTTGTTGTAACTAGGTCATTATATTCACAGTGGGTCCACTATGAGCCATCAAAATCCACCTTTAATGGAGAAGTTTCAGTTGTGCCCTTTAGATGAAAACTTAAAGGTCCCATGATATATTCATTTAGTTTTCCATTTCTTTTTAAAAATCTGAACCAGGTTTGGGTGCCATAAAAGTGTCAAATCACTCAGTCTATAGATATGCATACAGCTATTATTCAGCAATAATATCTTGTTGATCTGAAACTACCTATCTTATTATGGATATCAAGCCTACAAAAAAAACACAACAGGAAAGTGTGAAGTATGGGACCTTTAAGGACCATACAAAGTTACACCACAAACCTCATCTTTGTTCATCAAAATTACAGTTTTTTTTAAAATTTTACAAGAAAAACAAGTTCCCAATGCCTTAAAGTGGCTGATATGTAACTCTACACCTCTGCCTTCGTCTTTCCTGCATCTTTTAGACGCCTGTAACGAAAGATGTATTGCAAATATCTAAAACTGAACACTGTAGACAATTAAAAAATTGTCAACAAAAATGGAAAGCATATTGCATCCTTTTCTGTCCAAACACTCAGAAGTGTTTCCTCTGTAATTGTAACCGCTGCACTGGTGGAAATAATTGAAATTGTGGTTGGAGCAAGTTGCACAGATTTCTATGAATACTTTCTGAAAACAAACACTTGGTTTCTAAGCATTAAGGCCAACACATCTTTGTGTCTGTGGTGAAAGAAGAGCCGGCTGGGACAGAGCCACAGGGCTGGAATAACTTCTTGTGTGTTCTTTCCTTGCGTGTGTGTGTGTGTGTGTGTGTGTGTGTGTGTGTGTGTGTGTGTGTGTGTGTGTGTGTGTGTGTGCGTGCGTGCGTGCGTGCGTGCGTGCGTGCATGCGTGCGTGTATGCGTGTGTGTATCTATCCAATGCCTTTCCACAAATGTCAAACGCACACAAACTCACAAACTAACAAAGCTCCTGCCTCCTATGCATGCTTCCAATGCATGACTTCTCTAATTTAAAATGACTTGGAAACACACGGCTTATTAGCAAAAGTTGATTTCAATATCATCTGGCTGTTACGTAACCAGCTGCTCATAAAATGTGCATTATCAAACACAAATGCAAAATAAAACGACCATTTCTAAGAGCAAAAAGACTTTGAAATCCGAGTAGAGAAATCAGACAGTCCATTATTATGTCATCTTAGAGTTTGAACAGAATAAACCTAATAAATTCTGCTTTTGAGCATATTGTAATGTTTAGAAAAGGATGGGCAGAGTGACTGGGTGTGTTTGCTGATTACAGAGGATGGTGTCCGGGATGGAAAATGCTTGTGCGTGTTTCTTTTAATGATCAGTTGGAAAATCAAGAGGCAAAAAGAAAAAAGAAAGCTGCAGAGCTGCTTACTTCAAATGGGGTCTCAAAGCCATCAATGATGCCTCCAACCATGAGCAGCCCGTCGGTGCTGATCCCCATGCCGTGGTACACCCAGTCCACATTCTCCAGCAGAGAGCAGTCCACGTACAGCGCCAGCCGCTTCGCAGACACACTCACAGCCACGTGGTGCCACTTTCCATCGGACAGATCGGCGACTGGGAACCTGACAGAGAGACACGTGTCATCACATGTCTTTGGTTTGGTGGGTCTTCAAAATTCATGTCGGAATGAAACAATAAAACAAGAAGTTGAGCTTGAATTATGCTTATGTCCTGTGATAACTCTGTGTGGACGTCCGCATGAAGACCATGTAAGCTCTCTGCTGTCTTTCATGCAGTTCAGCCACACAAACAAACAAAGCAGCTCTTCTCCTTGCTGTTTGGAGGTTTATATCATGTTTGCTGGTAGGAACGTCCTCCATCTGCAGTTCTTGGCCACATCCCTCCTGCAGTATAATCAGGGCTTAACTTGTGACTTGAAGCCAGCCCCGAACGGCCTTCAGGAGTATTGTACTTTAAGTCACTTCCGTATTGGCTTCACCCTTCAGGTCTGGAGATTACGTCCATTTTATATACAGTCTGTGGTTTAAACTAAAGTGGAAACAATTTGGCCAGAATTAATGTCCCTGAACTACATTCAATTGATATCGTGTGGGGATGGCAGAAATGAATACAAACACTACTCATGCATAAAAAATGAAATAAAATATTTTCAACAAAAGAAGCAGGAACTCTTTTACATCAAAGTTCCAATGAGGAATTTATTGTTTATTATTTGGTGGACTGACAGCACAGCCTGTTTATTTGAGCTTGTGTGATCAAAATTGCTTTTATATGCAGACTTATTTATCACAAGGTTGTTGTTTTTTTTGTTTTTTTACATATATGCAGAGCTGTTCCCCACAACTTTCTAGAAACTTTGATGTGTGCCTTTGCAAGTACAGGTTCTTGTTTAACATATAAATTATCAAATCAGTGTGGCCTGAAAGTGTGGTCTTAAAGACCCATTTGCATCCTCTAGAGGTCAAGCTGGGCTCTAGATTTAACCGAAATGAATAGGTGGAAACCATCGATGTTTGATGGACATGCAGCAAAGTTGAACTAAAAGTATTCATACACTAACAGTACAAGATAAGTACAGTATCTGTGTGTGTCTATCTTTTGGCCTATTTCTGTCTGCTGTTTTGCAGTGATGTATTGCTTCCAACTTTGTGGTTCCTGAAGAGGAGAAACCTGCCAAGAAGCCTAATAAATAATTTCACCAAAGAGACAGCCAAACGCCAAAAAACACATGCTGCGAACAAACAGACTTCAACAGAACTCCCTCTTCCAGACACATTTGCATAAACTAGAGACAAGGAGCAGGAATGGGCATGAGCAGCTCTCTATTACCCGAGATGGATGTTGTAGTCATCTTGACATCTCTTTTTTTTTATATAATTGATAAAGCATGAAGGTCAAATGCATGCACTTGTTTGGAGCTGTCTCACTTGTCGATATTGAGCAATTTCATCCAGTTAATCACAGATAAAGCTTCTTTCATCTGCCACGAGGTGTCACTTCACTTAGTACATCTATAAGTTGCGATCAATTTATGTTAATTTGGGGCTTGAAAGGAAAAAGGGAAACAAAAAATCAAGAGGTGGGCTCACTCGTAGTGTCGCTGCTGCGTTCCTATGAAGATGATGCCGAAAGCGCTAATCCGCAGCTGCAGCATAATGTGGCTGTCAGGGCTGAGCATGGTGAAGACGCTGCGCTCGTCTCTCTGAGGACTCCGCAGCTGCACCAGTAAACTGAACTCGTCTTCAAACCTAAACACAAACACACACATACACAAACCATTCAGCCATACAGTATATTGCTAAACATAAAGGTATTACTCGGTCTATTTACTTTTACATGCTGTAGTAAGATGGTAGTAAAACAAGAGGTGTATAAGACAGCATACCCATCAGTAAAGAGCTGTCTCAGAGGCAGAGCCAAGGTGGAGTACTGTCCAACCTGGAGGATGGGACACCTGCTGTCCCCCACAGTCATGGAGGCGTTACTGCTGTTGGACAGCTGAAGAGAAAGCTCCTGCAGAATGTTCACCTCATCTATAAAGAGAGAGGTAAAGAAAAATTGACATCACCACACACAAATCATCTGAGCCACACAACCCACTCCACCCCCCCCCCCCCCCCCCCACACACACACACACACGTCTACTCCATGGTGCCACAAACTGTTTGTTACCTGTGAGCTGCAACTTAAACTCCATTTTTAAGTGCCTATTTATTTTTACATGTTGGCGAATTAGCTATTAACAGTTTCTTTCTGCAGTTCAGTGACTATTAATACAACTGTCATGGAGTAGTTTCATACTGAACAAAACTCAAACCAGTGTTAATTTTCACACAACTTCTAGAGTAATTAAGAGTGGTTTTTTTCTGATTTCAATGGACATTGGATTTTCAATGGACACCGGAAAGTGTCTAGAAACTAGACTTACATGTTGCATGTTTGCATGCTTTTAAATATTTGACCGATATGACTTGGAGGAGTACAAATGTTGTTGCAAATTGTGCCGATGGGTGCATTAAGTAAAGGTCAAAGAGTCTTAACTCTTCCCATGTGTCACAGCCAACGTTACAGCTCTGACTGGTCACCATGTTGATCTGCAGGCCAAATCAACAGGCAGTAGACAATTTCTCATTGTTTTTAGTTCAGTGGAATGCACGTGTCTCTTTAAAGAAGCAGTGTGTAGAACTCAGTGGCATCAAGCAGTGAGGTTGCAGCCAGCTGTTCAAAGAGCCCTCTCTAGAGCTAGTGTTTGGTGTGTGCCTTTTGGGCTACTGTGGCAATGCAGCATGGCACACTGTGGAAAAGGACCTGCTCCCTAAATATAAAAGGGTTGAAGTTAATGAAAACACTTAGTTATACATAGTAATGAAAACATAATTATGAATATGATATTCCACTTCTCTCAATTGATGCCTTTAAATCCTACACACTAAACATTTAAACTTAAATTGTACGTTTACTTGCAAAGTAAGAATGTCCCCCATACAAAACCACACCCGTAACAAAATGAAGAATATGTCCTGCACAGAACTCCGACCTCAACCACATCCAACATCTTTAGGATGAAATGCAATTGAAGGCTGTTTCATATTCAAGTGTCCCGAAATGTTGGGCCCTGTATTAAATGTATTTAACAATGTTTCATAATTGGGGGACCCATCTGCAGGAACCAAACCAAATCATTCAGTCTGCTGGCACTAAGGAAATACCTGAAAATGCTGTGAATACACCACGCACTAAAAAGCGGAAAACCACTTACGGTGCCGTTAGTTGCCTTTCAGAGCTGCAAAGGGCCGCTAAAAATTCCATCCTGTTTTTGTGTGTGATTTTTTTTCTTCTTTGTGACCCACAGTTCCAGACGTTGTTTCACCCCTCACCCACTGGCTTACTGTATTTCCTGTCATTACACGTACGTTATAGGAGAGTCTTTTGTTTCTACCCCATGCGAGCAGGTACAGTGCCATTCGTCATGTCTTGCCCACAGGTGGGTTTGATGATTACCCTGCGCCTGAACAACTCCTTCCTGAGGATTATGAACACAGCTCTTCATCATCTTTGGAGAAAGTGAGTCACTGTTCCCCAAAAACAATAAAAATAAAAGACTGGTATTGTTGCATGCTAATCACACTCTCGCTGAGATCAAAGGCGGATCAAAGGTGCATTTAAGAAAGTTGCAAGAAAAAAAATTGTCCGTGTGATCTACATGAGCAGCAGGGTGCCTAACGATTACAATGTCAGCACTTCTATAAAAAACTTCTGGGGTTTAACCACTACAGTATGAACATGTTTCAGACTGCCGCGGGACTTTTTCCAAATATATAAGGTTGCTGAAGCAGGTTAAACCCCACTCCTCTCAAGCATTTTATGAATGAATCCATGTCTGTCAGCCTCTTTAGAGACCCATCGGCACTCGTTTTTACATTCGTCCTGACAGCAGAGCCAGACAAACCACTGGTCTATGAAGTGCTGTGTAGTCACACTCTGCTGCCCTGAGGAATTGCACAAGGGGAACGTATCTGGTGTCGCACAAAACATTCCAACATACCAACCCTCCTAAATACTCAAAGATATATGAGCAAGAAATTAAAGGAAAGAAATTATCTGAATAATGGCTAGGTATGTGCTTTAATTAACAGTCATGAGGGATGTAAAGTATATTTCTACAGCATGAGGGTGATGAATTCTACTTAACAATGGGGTAATATGATTTTAGGGGCTAAATATGCCGATCATGGCTGCAGGTGCTCGTGTTAAAGGGGCCAATTTTACACATAAAGCCTCATCATAAGGAGTGCCACTCAAACTGTAAATGTTTTCTGTGGCTCCCAAGTTTGAAAAATAAGACTGATGATGTCATCAAGTCAAGCAGGATGTACTGAAAGTTGCTGGAGTTTGAGAGTAAGAAGATGCAGCAGTTTAAAGCTCCAGCGTGAAGGTATCAGCAGAGTGAAAGTGAGAGGCGTCAGATTATAATACCTGTTTGGGACACCTGGATGTTACTGGTTAACTGCTGAGAGAGTGACTGACTGCGAGGCTGGGAACACACCGGCTGCACGCGTGTGCGTTTACCTCAAGACGCACTTCTCAGCTGCAGCTTCTTGCGTGTGTGTAACCACACCGGTGCACGCCAGTGTGTACTTGCTGGACGGTTCCCAGCTAAAATATACAAGGGAGCGATCTGTGATCACATTTGTACTGTGTAATCATAGCAGAAACACAGTGTAGACTCCAATTATATCATGACGGTACTCGACCAGGTGAGGGGTGGGGATTTCTTTGCTGCACTCTCTCTCTGTGTCTCTCCTCTGTGTCGGTGTGAGTACTTGTGTGTGTCTGTGTCTCACTTCGGAGCGAGGGTAAATAGAAAACACCTGCCTGCTTTTTGGTTACAACTCATCCCTTGTCGGACCTCAAAACTTCTATATTAATGGCCATTATCAAAGAGAAACTCATTGATTCAATGGTAGGACCTGCAGCTGCAGCACCGCTGCTGACACGCAGCCAGTGTGACTTCAGTAGTCTGCCTAAACTGACATGATTCTTGTCACAGATTTTATATAACAATATTTGACCCTGAAGTACAAAATGTTACACTGTCTAAAAGGATATTTTATTGATTAAGAAGCAAGTCTAGGTCCTAGATGGAGCCTGTTAAAGTAGCAAACCACTCAGTCCAATGAGAAATGCACAAGCCCTTTTTCACTCCCTTTTGTTTGTGATGCTCAAGTCATATGTCCACCCTGAATACAGCCCACTGTCCAACCTTTTATGTGGAAGAAAACACTGAGCATTGATTTTGTCATATGACTACAAGACCAAAGAAACCCTGCGGTTGGCCTGGGTATGCATCACTCAGAAAAGAGTCAGCCAATCAGAAGAGAGGGACATTGATATCAACGCACCATAAAGACACAGATACAAGACAGCGTGCTCCTGGTAGAGCTCCAGAGAGAAGCTTAAGAGAGGAGATGTGAAACAACATTGAGATGTTTCTTGGGATTTAAAACCACAAAAATATCTTATTATGAATATAAAGACAGCAATAAAAAAAAAAATTAAAGGTATTGGCCCTATAATGAAATGCAGAGCTGCAAATGGTGATTTTTTTTTTTTTTTTTTTCTTTTTCATAAATGTTTAATTATTTTTGGACTGATTAACAATCAATCTATAAAATTAAAGTGAAACATGGTAAACACAAGTTCCCAGGGCTTAATGTTTGGTCTTCAAATTGCTTATTCAGTCTGACCAACAGGCCAGAAGTCAAAGATCTAAAGCAAAATAAAGTACCAAAATACCACATGAATTCTTCAATTAATGCAGTAAAGAGTGCAATTACACATTATACAACTGTATGTTGTGTGAAAACAATGACCTCCAGGCTGAAATATCCATTGAAATAGATTCAGATTGTTTTATAAATGTCTGTAATATAACCAGAATAAAATTGTCCCTTTTCAGAAATGTATGTTTAGTTATGCAACGAATATACATTCTGTGTCATTAATAAGAACATATCCTGTTTTATTTTGACCCACAATGATATAAGCTTTAAACAATTTACAAATCGTAATGAACCATAATAACAACATTAACATCAACAATCCGCAAATCGCCTATCACTTAGTGGGGCACTGCTGATGCTAAAATACAGTGGTGTGAAAAAGTTTTTGCCCCCTTCCTGATTTCTTATTTTTTTGCATGTTTGTCACACTTAAATGTTTCACATCGTCAAAGATAACACAAGTAAACACAAAATGCAGTTTTTAAATGAAGGTTTTTATTATTAAGGGAGAAAAAAAAAATCCAAACCCACATGGCCCTGTGTGAAAAAGTGTTTGCCCCCTAAACCTAATAACTGGTTGGGCCACCGTTAGCAGCAACAACTGCAATCAAGCGTTTGTGATAACTTGCAATGAGTCTTTTCCAGCTGTGGAGGAATGTTGGCCGACTCATCTTTACAGAGTTGTTGTAATTCAGCCACATTGGAGGGTTTTCCAGCACCGACCGCCTTTTTAAAGTCATGCCACAGCATCTCAATAGGATTCAAGTCGGGACTTTGACTAGGCCACTCCAAAGTCTTCATTTTGGTTTTCTTCAGCCATTCACAGGTGGACTTGCTGGTGTGTTTTGGATCATTGTCCTGCTGCAGAACTCAAGTTGGCTTCAGCTTGAGGTCACGAACAGACGGCCGAACGTTCTCCTTCAGGATTTTTGGTAAACAGTAGAATTCATGGTTCCATTTATCACAGCAAGTCTTCCAGGTCTTGAAGCAGCAAAACAGCCCCAGACCATCACACTACCACCACCATATTTTACTGTTGGTATGATGTTTTTGTTCTGAAATGCGGTGTTACTTTTACGCCAGATGTAATGGGACACACACCTTCCAAAAAAGTTCAACTTTTGTCTCGTCAGTCCACAGAGTATTTTCCCAAAAGTCTCGGGGATCATCAAGATGTTTTCTGGCAAAAATGAGATGAGCCTTAATGTTCTTTTTGCTCAGCGGTGGTTTTGGTCTTGGAACTCTGCCATGCAGCCATTTTTGCCAAGTCTCTTTCTTCTGGTGGAGTCATGAACACTGACCTTAACTGAGGCAAGTGAGGCCTGCGGTTCTTTGGATGTTGTTGTGGGGTCTTTTGTGACGTCTCGGATGAGTTGTCGCTGCCCTCTTGGAGTAATGTTGGTAGGCTGGCCACTCCTGGAAAGGTTCACCACTGTTCCATGTTTTCTCCATTTGTGGATAATGGCTCTCACTGTGGTTCGCTGGAGTCCCAAAGCTTTAGAAATGGCTTTAGAACATTTTCCAGACTGATAGATCTCAATTACTTTATTTCTCATTTGTTCCTGAATTTCTTTGGATCTTGGCATGATGTCTAGCTTTTGAGGAAGGAAAATTGGAAATCAGGAAGGGGCAAACACTTTTTCACACAACTGTATCTAAATGAGCAGTAATTTATAGCCTAAAGGGACTGAAAAGTGTTCTCACACACTTCCTGATCTAATACTCTGATGGTCTTTATTCAGCTCCACTTGTGTGGGAGTGTTCATGAAAGAACAATTCATGTGCCAACATTGTGCCCTCAAGGAAAGTCCAGGAACATACTCATGTGCCTTTTTTCCCCCAAACACTGTAATCAAAGGATCAAGCCATTACGGTGGGGAAGGGGTGAGGAGGGGGGCTGACAGTCACGCCTGTTCTGTTTCCTGTAAAAGTAAAGCAGATGTCTGAGTCCTGCAAATGTGTGAACAGTAAGTAAAGGACTTTTAGGGTTAACTCACATTTTAGTTTTAGTTTTAGTTTAGTTTAGTGTCTGTGTCTGTGTGGTGTATTGAAATAACAAACGTTTTCAACTTAAAAGTATAAGTGACCAAACTGCTTTGAAATTGTAGGTTAAGTAAACGAGTACTAAATAGTTTGTGCCAGCTGCTCAGCATTTGTTTTGAATTAAAATGAACTGAATTTGTTACAAAAATGTGATAAAACTGAAGGTACATCCCTACAGGGGGTTTTAAGTTAATTTGGTTGATTAGGCCTCTGCTTAACATAATGTTGGGTGGCGCTAAACTATACCAGACCGTACCAATGTTATTGGTATATGATTTGTCAGGCATGTGTTTTTTTATACTGTTTATGAGGCCGTTGGTACATGTGGTAATATGTTTACTTGTTGAACAAGCCATCGTTTAAAGTTGACATAATGTCCAAACCAAGTGGTGTGACTGTCTTTTCAAACCTGTTCCAACTACTTTGGACTTGTTTGCCAAAAACTATCACTTGTATCCTTTTAAAAGTTGCGGTTTCAGCGCCCTGAATGCGGCAGGAAAGAATTTTGCTAGTCTGTCATGCAGCAGATGATACACAGATAATGAAAACTTTCGAAAGTCCATTAAAGTCACAGGATTGGATTTTCCCATGAAGGGCTGGCAGGTTAGAAGAAGCAGTTGGTTACAGTATGTGTCATGGAGCCTTAAAGAACAACTATAGTTGGTCGGATGGTTAAAAAAAACACCACCTCTATGAAGTGTGGCCATTCAGAGCCGCTATGAACACGCTTGACTTCCATAAAGTAGTTGACTGGTCAATTATCCAAAGGAGCTCACTATGAGCCTGGCCCCAGGCCTCACCTGTAGCTGCAGTTGTAACAACAGCAAGGCAGGGGCAAGTGGACATTCCAGGCCAGGACAATGTTGTTATGGGACAATGGGAGGAACCACTGAACTTATAGTTAAGAATACTATTTCATGAAATACATACCTTCAACCTTCATGTAGAGACCTAATGTATCTGTGAGGTGTGTTCATGGAGCAGGGGGAAGCTATAACCTGTGTGGGTAAGTATTAAAAGTTTTGTCGTTTGATCAACACCAGTGATTGTACTTCCCACATTTCTGTGAACACAGGGTGGTGCGCATTTGTGATTTCACCATTGACCTGAAACTTGAACAGAGAGCTTAAATTTTGTGTAAATGTTTTGGGAAACAAAAAGAGTGATCCATATTCGATAGGTAAGAGCGGTGGGGAGAGCCAATTGTATTGTTGCCGGCGAGAACCCCAAGTGCCATTGCACAACATTTAGATCATTTGAGTTGAATGTTTTGCATCAGACGCTTCAGGTTACAGGTGACCTCAGTGTTGACAGTCTGACCCTCAGGAACAAATTTACGGGGCACAACCCTGCAAATGTCAAAGAAAACCATTGGCTTAGTTGCACCGTGACCTGATGCTACTTCTTCTGTCTTGGACAGCGATGAACTGCACCTCTTGGAACACTGAAAACACTTCGCCTGGCTCATCGCTAGTTTGCTGTAGGCTTTCTGGAGAATTTCAAGTTTCAGGATCATGGTTAATTTGCAACAATGTGCACATACCAGAAGTCAGAAAAAAATAAGTATAACACAGGTGCAAATATTTATGAAGCAAAGTAACTTGTAATACTGACTCACAATGCTCCATGTGCATCACTGTCCTGCACTCTGCTCTGTTCATGGCCAACATGAACAGTCTCTCAACGTTTTGACTGCACCTCATATTTGTTAGAGAATAAACACGTATGTTCCGCAGTCCAAGCCATCACTTAAATCAGATTGTAAAGCCTGTAATAATAATAACAATAATAATAATAATATCCCCACATGTTGCATGAGTGAGCCAAAGACAAACCCACCAAAACGTCAGCACAAACACTATACGGTGAAGCAGGAAAAAAAAAGTTCTGAAGATTAGAAACGCAGACAACAGCTGTGTATGATCTTCTTTAAACGCCCCCAGTCACAGTAAAGTATTTTTTGTTAGCATGCCATGTTGTGATCATCTCTATGAATCTCCTCATTCGCCTTCTGATGAGTGGACGTAAAAATCTGTGTAATAAAAGAAAACCTTCAAGATAATCCACCATTGTCATGCAAAACAATACAACAGCTTCAGGAGAGACATCCAGACCGATAGTAAAAACATCACATTAATTCTTTATTTACTCTACTTCAATAGCCACTACAACAGTTATTTGTCAGACACACTTTGATTTACTTGAAAACACTGTGATAGTTCAGTGCTGACAATGGATGTGTAACAATGAATAAAAGCCAGTTTTGGATAACACTATGTTCACAACTTTTCCCTCATTGATGGCTGTACAGAAACGTACATACTTGTACTTTAAACACAATGCAGAGTTTATAATCTGAGAAAACGAAGAAAAAAAAAACCTGGCAGGATGATCATATCTAAATCATCACTCTGGAAATGATTTGTGAGCCACACATGGTTCTCATGCATTCTGCATCTTTTTATGAAGCTGCATAAGTTGAGCCATGCATCGATTTCTCCACATGTCAGCAACTGTGACCAAGTGTTGATAAATCTGAGACTGACTACTAAATGGTTGCTATCTTACATGATATCTTACAGGCTCCAATGTGTTTGGAAAGAATTGACAAGTTTGTATTTGTGTTTCACATGAAAACAGCAAAATAGTAAAGAACAAGACCCATCTACTTTTGTTCTTCTTCAGCTGCACAATTATTAAAGGTTATTTCATACTTGTGCTGTAAGGGGCCTCAATATAGCGACGTGCCTGAACATGCTTCTCTCTCTACAAGTAAGACATTTTTGTTATTTTTCTACTTGAACAGATTTGGGGTATAATGAAATGATTAGTGGAGTTATTACACACACATAGTTATGGTGTATTAATGTGGATGTATATTATTTATGTCTGCTACTCCCAAAAAAGGAGAAAATCAACAATCAGCGTGTAATCTGGCTGTGTTGCTGCATATGTATTTGTTCCTTGTTTTCCAGAGTGAAAAACCTCAAACATTCAAATATTCTCATTCCAGAGGGATGATGCTACAGCGTGAACATGAAGAGAACAAGAACAGATTTTTCTTTGGATGTGACTTTTGAATTGTGGAGTAAATAGAGGCCAAAAAGGGAAGGCGTACACTTTGCCACAGTCCAAAGTCGTAATCCCGAAGTGTGGACACACGTCTCTTGATTGTACTAATTTTTTGGCTCAGACATCAGTGGAGCATACAAGGAGCTTATGAACTTTATGACAGGCTGTTACTGTTGGTACCAAAGCTCTCGTCCACTGTGAGCCAACAACAGAGAGCGACATGAGGCCAGAATAAAGCCGGTCTACTGTATGCCTACTCTGTTTTTGTAACTCTAGACAATTGCAGCAATTAACAGGCTTGGCTGACGCCCAGTCGTGTACATGATCGGTGTGAAAGCAGAGAAAACTGGCTCACTCACCATTTTACACGGGTCACAACTGACAAATAACTTCTGGGCTTTATATCAATTCATGTGTTATGTTTAGGTGTTAGGTGCTTTGTATTGCACAATATTTTACAGTAAAAATACAGATCTGTTTATTTAGATGGCTTGCTCTTTCTGAATTTATAATTAACAGACAAGCAAGTGATTAATATTCCTGTTCATTATTCATCATTATTTAAAGTAATAATCTTAAAGATTTTCATTTAAATAGATATCTATTGAGTCACAATCTATGGCTGAATGGCCACTTGAGGCTGTCTCCAATAATGACTCAGTCCCCATACACCCCAATGTTAAAAATGCCATATTTTACAGAGGAAACACACGTTTAATGCCTTGAAAAAAACAAACACATTTGGTCTCAATAGATACAGTCATTTCCACGTGCACAGGGAATTTTAGGGGGGGTGAATTTTTATACAACTGACCTGCTTAAAATACATTAAGGCAGTTGTCCACAATTAACGACAGAGCTGCTTTGAGTGACAGGTGGAGACTGTCGCACCTGGTGAACAGGTTTCACCAGTCGGGCTTCATTTGGCTAGCCTCCTCTCCACCCATGCACCACCTCTTTGGTAATTTTTGGATTAGCCTGGAGTAAGGCTGAGTCAGGCACTGCTAAGATGGCCATGACCTGGAACTGAGCATCAAAACCATTTTCATGAAACCCGTGGGTGAAGTCACAGAGGCTGCGTTCATTTTTTACATACAGTGTGTGGTTTCAACAGAGAGGGTGGGCGGAGCTAACGCAACAGGCTTTGTCTTATAATTGTAATCAACTTCCCATTGACTGATGTTGCACAGGTGACAGTGTTTGGATATCTGGCAAGTAAAGTCCAAAAACACTGCAATTGCTGTTTATCACCACAGGTGCCACCAAAGAGAACGAAATAGAGACTATTAAGACGTAAAACGAATGTACGTGTATTATATCATGTTTCATTATCATACCCACGGTTTGTAAAATCAACATGAAACATGGCAGCCATAGAGGAGATTTGTATGAGTTTAAAACATTTGAAAGATACAGCAGTGTCACAACAAGTTGTTAAAATAAAACAATGCTATAAGTGAGTAGTAATGTGCAGCAATCCATGTGCATTATCAAGATTAACATACAAAGACAGAGGGGATGTTTTTGTAAAGTTTGCAAAACCATGTAGGCTGCAGTGACATATCCAGCCTACTCTATTTTCTCTGGCATGCAATGGTTATATAAACAGGCCTACTCTTTATTATGTCTTGGTCATCTTAGTGAGATTAGCCTTAGCTTTGTAACAGCTGAAGCGGCACTCCGATTGCTAAACAACTACAAGGCTGCAACATCTACATGCTAAGCAGCTATCTAAAAATAATGCAAACTCACATTTTGACAGAAAGGCCTTTGTTTGATATCCACTTTTTTAATTCACAAACCTGAGTGCCAAAGCCTCAGTCAGTAGCACTATAGTTATGGAGGTAAAACAGCTGTACATGTGGGGGTGCTGAGGGTCACTGAAATGGGACACAAACATAGAACGTTCCCTGGCTGAAGGTTGAAACTTTCTCTACAGCACATTGACTTTGTGAGCGGATCAGTTTGGGCCCATTTCTTTCTTGTACCCAAACAAGCACGTTTCTATTATTATATATATATATATTATATACTACCATTTTACACATCGTGCACTGTGGCAAACGCCCAGACACACGGAATGAACAGAGATATGTAAACTATGTAGCTCACCTGCTGTCTGTCACCTGCCAAGCATTACACAACAGACAACGTTAGCAACAAGCTAGTCAAGAAGTTGAGCATTGAGCAGATAAAGAGTCAGATCTTTTTTCTCAGATGTTGATGGAGATCAGATCCAGAAAATCCTCAGGAGCATCAAGGAATTTCTCCTGGCTGTGTACAAGGGCACGTTTGCAATCAGAAGGCATTACAACTTCATAAGGAGACAATATGTCCGGCTTGTGTCTGTCAGCTTGTTGTATTTCCCACCCGTGTGATCACAAAAGTCATTTCAGATGCAGCTTTAGTCACATATTGTTCTTCAATGTGAGGATTGATCATTTCTGCGAGTCATTTCAAAGTAGTATTCTTTTGTCCCTGAACAACCATTGGTTAATGGTTACCGGTAGCCATGGCGATAACTAGAGGGACATGATAAGACACCCCCCCTTCAATCTAAATCAAACCCTCCCAGTCTGGATGACTTCCAGCAGCCGTAATCAGGGGAAGTAGAGCCGGCTGCCACATTGTCCTGCGGTGGGATCACATTACTCTAATAGCCTGGGACGGACCAACAGATAGCTCTATTACTCTGCTTGTACAATTACTGGCCTCTGTTGTGGTGGAGGGGTCAGCCCAAATAGGCAGAAGATTAAAGACTTCCACCTGCGCTGGTGGAAAAACAAAGGGGGGAATCACCGGGCCAGATAAGTAGGAAATGGGAGATGGAAAGTTGGAGCGAATACAGGAAACATAAGAAACTCTGGTGTTCCTAAACATCTCAATCAGTCAGTCATCAGCAGAGCTTTGAGTGATGAGCACACCTACTGCCACGCAAAGCTTTTACTGAGCTGCGGATTGTGAAATGCTCACAGATGCAGCACCCATAATGGAAACACCTTCTGTTAGTAGAGCCAGAGACTGCTGACTTCATGAGGACTGGCTATCAGAGAGAAAGAGGTCTGATGTTGGGATCTTATTACAAGACTCGTCTTTTACAGATATAGTGAGCCTACATATTCTGTGTTTGTGTGAAGACAGCCTTGTTAAGGGGCTTACAGCCCAAAAGAGGACACAGAGGGAGTTAAGTGGACTGAATGGCTATAACAGCCGTGCTTTTAGCCTGGACGTAACGAGGCCCAGAAACGGGTTTAAAACACAGTAGGTATGGGCTCTTGTCTTAAAAGACCTACAATATTTCCTCATGTGGAAAAAGTCAGACATGTGTGCACTCTGGAGGAATGGGTGGGGGTTTACGGTGTCTCCAGGCTTGTGTTTAAGAGCAATGATGTTAAAAAGGTACAGCTAGTGGAACCAGAGGGATCTGGACACAGAATGAAGTAAAAGACATTCAGCATGCACATTATAATTCATTCTTTATAACCTGAAACAGTCCATTCTGATCAGGTCTGGTTTTACTCGTCTACTCCAAATGAATCATAGGCTAGGATTATATTCCTTCAGTATTCTATTTTTGTTTGTTTTCAAGGCCAAATAAATTGTAAAGCACCGTTGTACCTCGTCAGATGTACATGTAAGCCGCAGGACCAGTTCTTTCTGTCTCTGTGTTCGGAGCGGTTATCCAGAGCAGCTACTCACTCAGTCCTGGAGGGCTGAGACACAAGTAAATACTTCCTGTGCCGTTTATCTCTCTCGCTTAACTGCCGTTGTAATCCCTTCAAGAGGGCCTTAAGAACACCGGATCCAGTCATCAGCAAACTAAATTAAACATTATGATGGCATCAGTTAGATGACAGGAAGAGTCCTTTGGAGAGTCTGACTGCTCCCAGTAGCATCACATCTGCAGGTTCCAGTGTATCCTCTACTGCACAGTCACAAAGAGGTGCTTTTTTTTTCATGAGTGGTTTAGAGCAACAGAAATTAAATTTCATTGACCTACATTGTCTGAGAGTTATCCCAGAACCTCAGCATGACTAGACATTACGATAGGAATAGGTTTTTTTGTGCTCTGGATGAACTCACTGAATAGAAGTTTACTACTCATATAATGATTAGTATTATAAGTCATTTGTATAAAACAACCAAAAACCAACAAGGTGAGAAATCTTTAAAATTTACAGATGAAATTATAAACAAATAAAATATTAAATCCATCACAAACCAGTGTGGCTAAATTGGATGAGACTAATAAAATCTTCACAGGCTTTTGCCCCATTGAGCTTTTTTGCTTTCCCCTCCTGGAATAAATAGCGGTGTAGGTAATCCCAAATTATTTTGTTTTGTAAATAGAAACATTTACAACAGACATCAATCCTTATTGGAGTGTGCCAGACCCATATATTCATGCAGTCAATTTGGGTCTGGTAATACCAGGCAAAGTCCACACTCGCCCCAGACTGATTCTAGACTCGTGTGAGCAGACACCGAAGGATGTGGATGGAGTGATGAACCACCCCCTGGGTCAAAATCCCTGCTGGATTGAATGGCACCAATGATATGGTTCCAGTCCTGCAGAGTTTGAAGGTATTTGTGTACATCAAAATAGTGCAGTGGATGTGAAGAATGACAAATATTCTTCTCAATTTACACCACAAGACTGGAAAACAAACACCTGACTCCTGCTGATCTCAAGAAACACTGACAGGAATGTCAGTAAGTATATATTCAAACCAAATTCCATGAACAATTAGATTATTTTTTCCTTTCCTTAATTTCCTGGCAGGTCCTGAACTTGAGACGTTAAACAGTCAAATGAGAGAGCTCCGGCAGTGTAACATTAGCGTCTCATGTTTAGTGACTGACGTTAGGCCAGAGGGTGGGAGAGACATAGTCTGACTGTGGGGAATTCAGGCCATTAATCAGAGCTTTGTTCCACTGTTTGACACACGCCCCCCTGAGCAGAATGACCTGCAGGTCACTGAAGGTTGAGGTCAATGTTGGTGGACAACCAAAGAGATCTAAGAGTTAATGCCGATGTAGGTGGACATACAACAACACGGCAGGTATTCTTGCTCTTATGTCCCATTCTAAAACCAAAGATAGTATTTTTAAATCCAATATCTGTCACATCTATCGGATGTAGTCAGGCCATAAGATCGCCTCGTCAATGTAGATGTGTGTTCCAGTTTTGAGAAACCATTAGTGGCCTACTCTGTGTGTACCAATCAGGACAGAGACTTTTAACGCGGGTTTGAAATAGCTAGTAATAGTGACTCAAAATATGAAACCCTCATGTTAAAAGCCACAGTGAACACTTTCTGCATTGAGATTTAGAGCTTTTGTCAAAGTCTGCATGTTTTCACAGATGTGAACCTGACAGTTTGCTTTGCATGAGAAATGTTTCATTTCTCACCAAGCGGATGCACAATGCACGTCCAGCTCTGGGAACGGGCTACGTCCCCGCACCCCACCTATGGGGCCTGCACAGCCCATGAAAGAGGTGAAGGGGTCTTTACAGACAAACTCCAAGTACATCTGGAGAAGTTGACTTTACAGACAGCCAGTCTCTTAAACTGGACTCTGACCAGGCACATAAACAACACCTGCGGTAATGGACTGGCCCGTGTCCTGCAGGCAAGGTGAACCGTTGTTTCACCATGTCATGCCAGGTATTTAGTGAGATTTACTCTCAGGCTTTAGCTTCAGAGCCATAAAAATGTAGGACTATGATGGAATTATTTGTGATTACATGCTTATTAACACTATTATAACACCATTGCTTCTTCTTTGGTATGTTCTGACCTCCGTTTTGCAATTCCAAGAACCGCGCAGCCAGATGAGGAATGTGTCGGCTCAACCTGCAAACACTTGGGGTGGGGGACTTTGTGGTACATGTGTCTTACATACCAGTTAGAAAAATAAAGCTGCAGAGGGTGGGGAGGGCAGAACAGCCTGTAAATTAGCATTTTACATGAGATGAGGAAAGCAGAGACGGGGCTTTTGGGTGGCCGAGGGAGTCGGTGAGTCTGGTAATGAGCCTGCTGGAACACTGGAAAAGAAACACATCTCCACTGGAGTGGAAATGCAAAGATGGTGTGTGTTGGACAGTGGACAAGCCACCAGATCCCAGCACCCACTGAGAAATAGGAAAAAAACTATTTTCCAAGGAAAAGAGGCCAATATTTCTACAGAAAACATAAATATGATAAACACTCCCTCAATACCCTGAAATTAAATTTGTATTTACAGCACCATTAAGTTTGTTGATGTATTTTCATGAATGTTGTTGTCACTTGTGGATCGCTTAGCCCTGAGCAACAGTAGAAAAACACATTATCGTTTCCAAATTACATAACTGATACTTTTTATGTTTCATGTTTCACTGTCAGCCTGTTGCTATGTAAGCAACCTGATTCATGGGGCTTTCTCTTCAAGCTGGAACACAAGTGTTTTCAGGCTGACAAATTAAATGGGATCCAGGACTATCAGTGTATGGGAACAGCACCATAGCACTGGCACAGTGCCAGAGTGCTGCTGCTGTCACCTCTGTACAAACAGGGTTACACGTCTGCTCTGCTGCGTCTGTCTTCATGTGGCAAATGCTCCAGACTCAAGATAAACATTGTGTGATATAGACTTGTTCTGTGTCAAATACTCATGATTCTGCTGTCAGACGATATCACAGTATTGTACATGTCAGAGATTGTTACATAAGATTACAACCATGTTAAATGTGAAGCAACATGCCATCTTAGAGTGTGATTCAAAAAGTTTCTCTCAGTCCGAAGGTCGTAGAGCTTCTTTTTCACTTGATGTTTTCAGAAACATGACTCTGGGGATGGAAATGTCAGGAAGTCAGTCCATCACTTTGGACCAGACTGAAATATGTCAACAACTCTTAGATAAATGACTATGAAACACATCAACCAGCTGGTCAAAGTGAAGTATTTCAACATCTGCTGGATGGATTGGCACAGAAATTTGCAAAGACATACATAGTTGCCAAAGAATGAATCCTAATGACTTTGATGAGCCCCCGGTTTGTCCTCTCTCACCACCACAGGGCTCGCCATTGTGATTTCCAGTGAAATGTCTCGACGACAAATGGGTGAATTGATATGATGATAATAATTATGTTCCCATTGGTTTAAACTGTATTTCTTGGTAAGTGCTAATTACAGATAGTATATAAAGATGAAAGAAATTGATGAAAGTGAAGTCAAAATATCCCAGATACTGGCACTGCCATCTTGCACAAATAATGTCATTTGAGAGTCTGTGCAATAGTGATCAGGGGGTGAAGCCGCGCTATTGAGTCCCACCTATACACCCGGGCCTCACGATTACTTTCTTCAGTGTGGTTGTTAATCATTACTTCATACTCCCTTTTTATGGTATCAAAAACTTAAAAACAAACTTATCATAAAAAATGTACAATTGAACAAATACCTGCTAAACATCAGCCTGTTAAAATTCATTGTTTGCATGTTAGGATGCTGACGCAGCTCTAATCAAAGCTGTATCTGAGTAAAGACATGGACCCACTGGGAAATCTTTGGATTTATAATTCAACAAGTTCCAATATGACTATATAAAATATAATATATAATATACAAAAGATAGTATAACAAATAGTACTGGGGCTTAGGCAATTGGCCAATAAGATAATCAGACAATTGGTTTTTTCAGAGTTAGGTATTTAACCGATGAAAAGAATACCTAGTCAAAAAATGAAATCCAGTTTATTACAGAAAATGAAAAAGATAAGTAGCAGCTGTTTTGTATTGTTTTACTCTGTAATGTTTTGCCCAATGTATTCCAAGTTATAACTGCCATACATAAATTATTTCTGATTTAACTTAATTTTCTAACTCTATTAATTACAATTTAATATCAGCAGGTTGTTCTTGGTTAATTGAAGTTTAATAAATAATAAAAATACAAATGAGTAGAGCCAGACATTGGTCAACTGAGACTTCCTGACCTGCAAAGTATTCGCTGCCATCATAACCACTGCCCTGTCTTGTTCAGGTCATCATCATGGTGAAGGCCATGGTGGACGGGGGAAGAAAGCACCATGGTTACATTTACAAAGTCATTAAAGTGCTTGTAAAGAACTCTTGTAAGAAATTTACAAGACTTGCTGTGTTTGAGCAAACAATTTTGTGTTGAATGAATCCTGACCCCAGAGTCAAGTGCAGTTGAACTGGTTACTCTTCAGGTCTCCAGTAAAACAAAGACTGCCTGAAAGTTAAAGGGGACAGTGAGTAAATCCACCACAGAACATATAGCCACATCAAAAAAGGAACAGAATAGAGGTGACAGTTTTCCAGAGTATTAGACTGACCCAGTGTAACATGTCATTGATACTCAAGACTGTCATGAATGTGGAACAATTAGTCCTTATAAACAGGATGTCCTCAAACTGACCCCTTTTGAACAGACTGACGGAAACACCGTCTAAACATGTCTAAGATCTGCACCATGGTAATGACAACCACACTTAGATATCCTGAGAGCCATTTATCTGTGTGTAAGGGCGCCAGCAGCACAGATACCGGTGGTTTTCTCTTCATGTCTGTCAGCAGCACAAACCACAGTCGATTACATCACTCTCACCTAATCAGCCGGGATGAGAACATAGCCGGGTCACGAGAACCAGGTTAACCTCGCTAAGCTTATGAGGGAGGGATCCCAAGAAAACAAAAGAACAAGGCAAAGACAGAGACAGGATGCTAATGATGATGGACGACGGAGGATTTTGCACAGAAAGGCCATTATCCTTGTAGGCATCAAAATCACATGAAGTAAGATTTCTACAAAGATACAGTACACTGAAATTTGGTTGATAGGCCAGCACTCCAACAACTGAAAGATGCAAGCAACAACCTCCAGCATATTTAATGAAAACCACAAGGTCCACTAAATTCATGAACCGAAACAAAATGAGCACACTGCCACAATGTGATAAAGATGACCCGTCGACATTTAACCAGCGCTCTGCGATTGAAACTTCACTCTCCACATTGTCTGAGCAAATATAACAATTTAAAACCTTCGTGGGCACTAACAAAACCAACATCTAACAGTGATAGGGAAAAAGCTGATTGCACGCATGCTAAACAACACCAACAATCTTGAAAAGCAAAGCAAAGCAAAGAACAGTTTTTAACATAATTGTGTTGGATTTGGAGGATTCTTGTGATGTACCACCTTATTTTTTACTGATTCAGCTGATGCACTGATTCCCAAACTGAGGTACTGTACATGTACCACTAGCGGTACGCATTCACACTATTCAATTCAGTTAGTATCTATCGGAAGCATCTGAGGCCTCGAGGCAACGTCTGTAAACCTTCTATGTAAGGCGTTTAAGGAACATCGGTAAATTGTAGCATCTAGACCAGGGGTATCAAACTCATTTTAGTTAAGGGGCCACATACTGCCCACTTTGATCTCAAGTGGGCCAGACCAGTAAAATCATAGCATAATAACGCATACATAACGACAATATTTCTCTATGTTTAAATCATTGGTGAAGGTTTTTGGATGATAAACCCTATTTTAAGGTCTTTCTACAATAAACTAGAAACATAAAGAGCAAAAACTCAGACATCAGCCCACTGTTTATCTGTCTGGGCTCTCCTCTGCAGATTCCCTCGCTTTGTGATGCGTTTGACGTCAAACGTGTCACAAAGTGAGCAGCGAGCGCTTCTGCCTCCGGAGCAGACGTCGCATTTACACTGTTTTTGAAGCAATTACTGGATTGATTAAAAAAATTACAAAACGTTTGTACTCATAAACCTCCATATTCTCATAGAAATGCAATTTATGCCTTTCTGTAATTTTCACACTTAGCAAAGTCATCTGGCAGGCCAAGCTGGACCCCCTGGCGGGCCGGATGCAGCCCGCGGGCCGTATGTTTGACACCTCTGATCTAGAGGAAGCTTGCATGTGAGGAATTTTGGAAACATCTGATATTGTGGTTAAAAAGCAGAATTATCCTCTAAACTGCATAAAAACTGAACATTTGTACTGTAATATGTTGTGTAATTATATTTTGCTTGAAATTGATTTTATCAAATGTTCATTGAACAAAGTATCATTCAGGAACTGCTACCTAAGTTAAGGTATCAGCAGGGGTATTGAAATACCAGCCCTAAAAAGTGTTTATCTGTGACATGTCAGTCTGAAGATTTACAATCTCATGTCTCTTGGGTATGCACTGCAGACTGAGGCCAAAAAAACTACAATCACTTGCCTTGTGTGTCTTTTCATTGTTCATTGTTCACAGGCTTTTTTTTTTGCCTATATTTACATGATCTACATTGACAGTAGACTACAGTTAATGACAGTGCCATTTTACAGGGTCATCACAGAGATGAAAGACTAAGTATCTGATTTTGATTACATGAACAGGATAATCGTTACCATATATTTACCAATAAAAGAAACCATGAAGATATATAAGTTATTTTCTTTAATTCGTCCGTGCAATCTGAGATGCAAAACGACACAAGGTTGTTCGTGTGACAGACACATATGCTAATGAAAGATTCCTCTGCATCATGAAGTCATTTGTGTCTGTAATGAAGTCCTTGTTTTTTCACTGATTTTCACTGAAAAAATGGCACAACAGTAAGATAACTTTACTTTGTCTTCAAACCAAATCAACTTGTTTTGAGTATTTTGTTGCGCTGAGATTCAGGCTTGCTTATCACTTTGACATTGATGTCCTGTGTGTGCAGCCCGGGCTGTGGCAATGATTATCAGCTTCTTCCTTACATTAAAAAGTACAACGTGTCCAACGGACAGACCTGCACACTGACAAACACAGAGGAACACACTCTCGTGCACAAAGCTCCGCAAAAATGGTTAACGTCTCTGTTCGGGGGGCTGTTTGGATTAGGGTGGCACGGTGCCATGCAGGCCATGAATAACAAAAGAAAGCCAGACTCCAGACCCCAAAATCAAATCCTACAGGGCTGGTAAAACCTTGAGCAGTCTGGACTAAAAATGTGAGCAATGACATACCGGACTGAGCAGAGACCTCAAAACAAATCAATTACATTAAAGTAAACAAAAGCTTAACACAGATCCTGACAGACAGCGACTGATAGGAGCTAAAAGGCGAGGGCGTGTGGTTCACCCACGGAAAAGTAACAAAAAAAGGAAAACAAAGCTGATTTGAAGCTTTTTCCCTCTCGCTGTCCCACGCATGATCCGCTCGAGTTCTGTTAGTCAAAACACAGTTGTCACCTCAGGTCCTTCATCAGTCAAGTTCAGTCAAACCAATAAAGATAAGCATCTGCACATGCTCATCATAATGTAGAACATTTATGAACATGTCGTGCGCTTTTCATTTCAGCCTATCACACCACTCATTCTACCTAAAGACCTATTCATTCATCAGAGAGGTTTACGAGGTCAATACGAGCTTGAAAATTGAGGACTCAAACTCAAATCCTAATTTAAATGCCGCAGGGCCACATACCCTTTAGCGGATGAGTTGAATGAATCCAAACTTTTTTTATACTTTGATGTTGAAAGACTGAAGGTGATCATTTTAGTTTCAACAAATCTGGAAAGACAAGACTAAAATCAACAATGTTCATGGAGAAAAATCTAGATATACACTGGGGACGGGCATTCTCAAACGACGGGACAGAGCTTTTTCTGCAGAGTTTGCACTGCCCAACATTTTCATTTATTTTTTTCCTAAGAATTCCACACAGAACTTTCTGTTGCCTGTAGTAGCCTTCGCTTGTTTCTCCTGTTTGTACCTGGGCATCTGATCTTAACGTGCAATACAGATTTTACAGATACCTGGTATTAAGTCACTCTTCTCCTCCTTTTGATGCTTAATGGCTGTTAGCAAAAAGCTTTTAGGTGCATTACTGCCACCTTCTGGCAGCAGTAACGCGCTACTACCAAGTGCTGGTACAAACAAGCGGAAATATATTTTTAAGGACAAGACGATAGATTAATTAACTATTAGATTTTTTAAAGATTTCATGACCCTTAGAAATTCTTGGCCCATAGCGTATGCCTCAGCACTACTGAACTGTGTTATCGTCCCACAACTATAAAACCACATGTATGAGTTATACTGTTGTACCTGGTGACATTTTCATTCATTACAATGAACTTGACCAGTGTAGTTTAGCTGAACTAACTTGTTGACTACATTTTTTTGATAACAGCAATAAGCAAACATCATTGAGAATTACATTTTTTTCTGAAAAGCTCAAATAAGTGAACTGCTAATATGTTTTTATTAATATGTATGACAGATTTATCAAGAAAATATCCTTATAAGTGAGAAACATTATTTGTATGTGCTGCTATGCTGTAATAGTCTTACTTAGAAAACTAAAATGTAAAAGTAAAACATTTTTGCTGGTTTATACATTTTTTTTTTAAAAACAGCTCATAAAATGACATTTTGGAGTTGAACAAAGAGGTGCATGAATGGCATGTTCAACATGACTGGGACAGCCAGATTGCTCTGTTTATTTGACCATGCAGTGCATCTTGCTGATGTCACACAGGGTCAAGGTAAATACACACAGTAAGAGAACAGTAACTCTGTGTGTGTGTGTGTGTGTGTGTGTGTGTGTGTGTGTGTGTGTGTGTGTGTGTGTGTGTGTGTGTGTGTGTGTGTGTGTGTGTGTGTGTGTGTGTGTGTGTGTGTGTGTGTGTGTGTGTGTGTCAGGGAGCCTATGTAGGAGCCAAGGTATCATGATAACCACAAGTGTGTTTAAAATCCCCCCAAACAGTTCCTACACTGAGAGGTAAAACAGAAGATTGTGCAGCGCGGACAGGAATGACGTGTGTGTGAGTGCATGTGTGTCTCACCGGTATGAGACAACATTGCATCACCTGGCATCTATTTTACAGAACACGGGCGTATTAAGGCCTTTACACATGTCACAGCTGCAGCAGTTAAAACTGACCTCCTGGCTCCACCTCGACTTTTTCTTAATGATGAACTACAATAATATGATAGTTTAAATGGCTCCCACGGGGCAAATGGTTGCCAAATAAAGTCAGACCCTACTATTAGACACCGATCTGCCTCAGATTTCGGTTTGATGAGCCAAACTTATGCCAAGTGCTTTAACTGAGACCTCTGCTCATAACCATTGTTTGGAGGGCAGCGAGACGATGTGGGTTTATCTTGGCAAGACGAGCAGTGCATTGTGACAAAACAATAAATAACAGCCAAATCTGCCAGAGATAAAAACATAACCTTTGAAACCCAGTTAATGCTAAAAAAAAAAAAACATGATATGGTGATATTATTTAAGTACCAATGTTACCGTGTTAAATCTAGCCTTGCCTTTCTTACACCTACAATGACAGCAGAAACAAGTTGTGAACAACAGTGGTCATCATGTATCATCACCTCTTAGCAAACTTGTCAGTTGTTACTTATTTACAAATCTAGCACTTATAGAGCAATATTATAATTTATTTGGAGTCAATTTTCTTTCCACACTGCAAATATAAGTTCCATAATTACTCTCTTTTATCTCTGTTTTTGGTCTCGATCAATGCCTGAGAGAACTGTCTGGCTCTTTAGCTGCTAAATGTTCCACTATGTTCATGGGTTAGTCCGTAATATGTCTGTGTTTTTTTTTTTTTTACACTACTACAGCAGTGCCAAAGCAGTGAAGTTGCTAAACAATGAGCTATAATAAATAATAATAATAATAATAATAAACGTTATTTGTATCGCACTTTTCTAAACTCCAGTTACAAAGTGCTCCACATAAAATAAACCATTAAAACAAAACAACAAGTGAATTCTAACAAGCCTTAACAACTCAAGGATCGTATAAAACAACCATAAAAACAAATTAAAACAGGGTATACAAGAAATAAGAGTAGATCACTAAATTTAACTAAAATCAACAAAGGCTCTCCGATAAAGGTATGTTTTAAGAAGAGATTTAACAGATGTCACCGACTCTGTAGACCTTATTTCCTCAGGCAGCTTGATCCATAACTTAAGCGCTCAGACTGAGAATGCTTTGTCACCCTTAGTTTTAAGATGTGTCTCTGGAACAGATACAAGTTTTTTGTCTGAGGATCTCAGACTAGAGCAGGCTTGTATGGAACAATTAGGTGAGCTAAATAGGAGGGAGAGAGGCTATGAAGTGTCTTAAACAGTAAAATCTTAAAATCATTTCTAAAACATACTGGGAGTCAATGCAAGAAGGCTAAAACGGGCGTGACATGGCCCCTTTTCCTGGTTTTAGTTAAAAGTCTGGCAGCTGAGTTCTGAACAGTTTGAAGTCGACTGAGGGTTTTTTGATTGAGACAAGGGAAGAGGCTGTTGCAGTATTCTAGGCGTGAGGAGATGAAGACATGTATAATGGTCTCAGCATCATAACATGTTAAAATAGGACACATTTTTGAGATATATCGAAGGTGATAAAAACAAGACTGCACAAGCTTTGTGATGTGGTGTTCGAAACTCAAATTGCTATCAAACTAAACCCCAAGATTTTTTACGACAGATGTAATGTATTCTACAAGCAGGGCAGCAGATTGGTTCGGTTAAGTGTGGTGGACCAATTACAAGAATCTGTTTTGCTTGAGTTGAGTTGTAGAACATTTTGTGACATCTAGATTTTCACGTCATCAAGGCAGTCGTGTAGAGAACTCAGCATGCCAAGATCAGAGACACTGATGGGTAGTTATATTTGAGTGTCATCAGCATAACAGTGGAAGGAAGCCCCGTTTTTGCGCATAACTTTTCCAAAGGGGAGCATATACAAGGAAAATAAAATTGGTCCCAAAACGGACCCCTGGGGGACTTCATATTTTACAGGGGGAAAAGACGACCTAAAATTATGAATTGGCACACAGAACCTCCTGTTGGTCAGCTATGAGGAGAAACATTTCAGTGCTGTGCCAGATATTCCTTTGAATATAACTTTAAAATAGTCTGGGACACAGACGGTGGATAGGGAACTGTTCAAAATTGACAACAACCGGGGCCCAATGGATTCAATGACTTCAACAAAAAAATTGGTTGGGATTACGCCAAGTACTGGAAGATGCTTTCATGTGAGCTCCTAATTCTAAAAACTACGGTAGGGAAATCTGAGGAAATTGACTTATTGTGCTGTGTTGTAAGTGATTGTCATAAGAGAGTGTGACAGTAGGGATGATAGTGGCTCTGATTGACTCTACTTTATCAATAAAATAAGATAACAACTTTTCATAGTCAGCATCAATTTCAGCAGAGCCACTGAGAGGAGTTGGATTTAAAAGCAACAGTGCTGAATAAAAACCTTGGGTTATGATGATGGGCAGAGATAAGTTCGGACACATATTGTGATCTAGCATTTTGAACCATGTTATTGTAATGGGCAAACAACTCCCTCATAGCCACATAGTGTACCTGAAAACCTGTTTTCTTCAATCTCCGTTGACTCAAATAGCTAAAAGGGCAGAGAATTTGGAGGCACTAAGTTCATTAAAAGTGCGAGTGCAAGAACAGGAAGGTTGACCAGTATTAAAACTGTCTATTTCACAGGCAAAAACTACACACTTATGATCCAAGACAGTCATATCCATTAATTCCATGGTGGGAACACTCACAGCCAGTGTAAAGACTAGGTACAAGGTATGACCACAATTATAGGTTTGTCCATAGACATACTGTTCAAGGTTAAAAGATGCAGTTATATATGTGTCATATATATAGTTATATATATATATATATATAGTTCATATTCTGTTTTCTATTTTTATTAGAGCCTGACCCATACTGGAGCTTTGGTGATCATACCAACACAAGGGAGTAAAAAAAAAAAATCAGATATCGCTATATTAGCCGATATTCATTCAGTCTCTTTCTTTCTTTCATGATCATTACAGGTAACTACGATAGCACACGCATACAAATGGAACAATTTCGTATTGACCTCAAACACTGCTTTCTGCATTATGAACTGTTAAACACATATTAGCCAACATGCACACCAATAGCGATATATCATTTGATAGGCCAATATCTGCCAATAAAATCGTCCATCCAATACATCGGTCAGGCTATAATTCCTATTCTGTTACATACTTGTATCTGGTTTCACTTGCTCACAAACTGTTACAGGTTTCCAGATTAAAAAAAATGGAAAAAAAGATTGTATTTCCATCAAACCATAACGCCTCATTGTGTCAGAAGGCACAAAAACAAGTGCACAAAAGACATTATTCATAGTTTAACTGGTGTACACTATATGTGTCAAAGCCAGTTTAATTGTAAAAAAAAAAATGAAAAGGCAATCCATTACCATGACAGCTCTGAGGTTCTTGAATGGGTAAGTGTTTCACATCAAACCACTAAGTATAGCTATTTGACAAGTACGAATTCAAACTGACACAGCGTACAAACATTACTGCTGGCAGCTAACTCAGGCACTACCTGCAGCACCGGGCGCACCACGTCACCCTTAGCTCTTTTAGTCAACACCACAAGGCAGGTGTTTATCATCTGCAAACCACAGAGAAACGCACCACTGCTGCACAAAGAATGGACACAATTATGTGTGTCTAAACTTTAGTCAAAGCGGAACCACAAACAGAACAGCCTGGGACAAAACAACCAGATCATTAAATTGACCTTCCTACATAAGTCTGTGTCTTTGTGTCCTACACGCTGCAGGCTCTTTGTGGTGGCTGAGCGATGGGAGACAATATGACACTACAAAATCATCACTGAGGTAATGTTGTAAATGTTTAAAAAAAAAAAAAAAAAAAAAAAGCCTTTTCTTTTATTCATCTCTAACACCAAACATCTGAGGAACTTACTCTGAAAACTATCAGCCCCACTTGATCTGCCATCTGGTTCCAGTTGGCTTGAGAAGACATTACAGACGAGGGGAGACGTTCTGGTCCAACATGTGGTTTGCACCTAGCCCTCTGCGCCCGCTTTCGTTCACACAAAGCGAACCACAAGCTGTGACCTGCTCCGCACCCAAAACCAGATCGATGACCCAGTCTCTGTGTACACTAAGGTAATAACGCCACGCACGATGCCGCACATGTGGGCCTCTGTCTGGTTAAAGGCTGGCTAATGGGCTCCAGATCAGGGCTCACCAAGCACTAAGGCCCAAGATCATGTTTCATTGGATGCAGATGCCTGGTTATGGATCTGGCATTATATTGGCAATGACATCATGAGCTCAACCTGCTCGAAGCGCATGAGTGTCTTGGTAACACATGGCTGGTGCTGTGCTTTTGATCTGACTTTGGACTTTGTGATACGTGTTGAAGAGTGCACCGACATGAATTTGAATGACAATGATTCTCCAGTAGAGGGGGTTATAAAAAAAACCTAAACAATGCAAGACCTTTGATTAAACTTTTACCGCAGGGCAGTGGTTTTTAACTGGTCTGGCCTCGTTTTTCCTCATTATATAGTGACCCAAATTTTGTAAATTTTGAAAACGCCCAAATTTGTCTCATTAAAATAAATAATTATTAATAGAACAGTTGAAAACATGAAATTAACACAAAAAAGAAAAATAACTGGAACTAGGGTGAAAAACACATGAAATGAAAGACGGAATTTTCTGGAATTACAGACAAACTGGTGTTGCTTATCAAGTTTCAAGAATCTAAATTAAACTGTATGAAATATTGTTTGAATATTCATATATATATCTACATATATATATATATATATATATATATATATATATGTAGATATATAACTGTTTTCAAATGCCTAAATGAGCACTAACTGATGTGACGATGTTAGTTCTGTCAAGACAATGCTGTCAGCAAATGTACTGTCATAGAAAACATATCTACGAAAAAAAAAAAAAGCAAAGCCACAAACATTCTGTTGACCTCAAAATAAGTGTTTGACTTTTTTTTTTCACGCACACATCTGCATCCCACTCAAAATGGCCCCAAGACCCACTTTTAGGCCTTGACCCACTTGTTGAGAACCACTGACAAATTGTACATCCTCATCTCATTGATCTCATTACAAACTGCATGAAATAACAGAAAAAAGAGCTATTTTTTAAACCGATAAGGTGTCGAGACACAAATATTACGTTAATCAGGGAGGTGGTGATCAAGGAAAGGTTTTGATGACATCTTTAAAATCTCAACAGTTCATTTTCTTTGGAGAATTGATCTGCTTATCAAATGTAAGGGCAGTCTGCTCATAAGGTAACATAATCTTTGCAAGTTAAAAAATAAACTGTCACTAGAAAGATGAATACAGTACATTTAATGGACATGCTTTAAACTTCCATCTTGAGGAAAAGAAATTGACGGAAGTGTTGATCGAAGAGAAATTTTGACCAAAAGTTGAAAGAAAAAGTTTAGGATCAGGGCTGCTTAAATAAGTGTCAACTGTTAGACTAATCATCACAGCTTCAGTCAGGATTTAATTGCAAATTAGTGGCAATTCTGCAGATAACTTTGGAGATACAATGTCTTCTGTTGTGTTTCAAAGTGCTTGAAGTTGGTTATCTAAACATCCTCACGCAGACACCATTGAACATATTTAAACAGGTTTACAGCTACTGTATGTCTGTTAAATGATGCCTTCCCAAATTCCCAAAGTGTGTGCTTGAGACGCGCAAAATACCACTCAGTGCCTAACCAGTGCTGGGGCTCCACTGACTCTCTCCACAGAAGGTCAATATGGTTACTCAGCGATTTCCACTTCTGAAGCGAGTGTGAGAGTGATAGGGCAACGGTTGAGTGGGTGGACAGGGGAAGTATGGAGACAGACACAGGGAGACCTCTTTTAAGCATCACAAAACCTTTCCTAACAGCTGTTCCGCATACTGTGCTCCAGTGATACCTATATCACAGGGTCAGAGGTCAGACTAAGCAGTTCCAGACATATGGGAGTGTCACAGCTGGATATGACTAACTGGAAGGATAGATGGATGGAGGGATACAGGAATGGATGGATTGGAAATGACAGAAAAGCCTAAAATCAAGCAGCCATAGTGCTATGGGAAGACAGCTGGGCCCGAAAACCTTTCTTTATTCATGTTTCCAGTGAACTGTGCGGAGCTGCATCTAGACAACGAGTCTGTCCACACTAAATTTGAAAAACCGTTATGGACCTCACTCATTCTATATCCCTGGAATTAAAGAGTCTGGACTAAAAACACAGTATGTGGCGGGTTGGTCACAATTTGGTCTAAAAGATCAATAAAGTCAATAACTTCTAGTCTCACGGCCGAGCAGATTGTTAGTTATCTTCAACACAAAGTTGACAGTTTGTCCTGAGAAATACACTCAAGGAAAACATAGGCCTTGTTTAAAAAAGGAAATGGTTCATCCTTCTGGAGAGCGTGGATATGCAATGAAAATTCCTTCAAGTTTTGGCTAGTTTTGGTTCTGGAGGAAAACCAAAAACATTGGGATTCATCTCCAGGAAACCATGAATATCCATATGCATTTCATTAAATAATGTTAAAATCAGTTTCTGAATTCTTGTAAGCTAATTTTTAACCAGATAATGACAGTATGATTAATAGCAACTTAACTGAAACCTGTCCACCTCAAACTATCACCAAAAGTTTTTTACACTTGGATCAGGTGGATAATTTGGTTTATTAATAAAAAAGTGAAATTGAAAGAGACTTGATGAAAAAAATCCTCACGCACATGAAGCATGTGACTAAAACATTCACCAGAGCTCCCAGTCTGGTGGCACAAAACATGAGATCTGAGTGGAGCATGTCCATCACACTTTACACAGGACTTTCCCCAAATTGACCGCCTGTCTTTTAGTAACACCAAATAGCTGAATACAGGGGTGAATGTCAGCCAACTGGATAGTTAGTAAAACCAACTATTTGCTGTGATTTGCCCTCCAAATTTGAAATAGTAGAGGATGAAAGAACACATTAATTTACATTTAATTTTTCGATGATTTTCTGGACATTTGTTCGGGGAACCTGACCATTAGGTAAACTAAATTACAATTGCTCTGCCCCATGTTTGTTGGGGTAAAAAGTAGGTGAGACCTTTACAGACTCATCTCAGATAAGATTATAGGTCTCTACATTGCTATCTATTTAACACTGGTCTGAAAGGTCCATACTTCAAAGTCTAATCCGAGCTGCTTTGACAATAATATATTTGTCGAACAGATACATCAACTGCAGAGACATTTTTGGTTAAACATCATTGAGCGAATGAAGGTAATTCATCAAATCTGAGTAAAAGGAATGTGTCATGTACAGTACATGTGATTTACTGCAGTCATAGAGGGTTCAGATACGGAGTTGAGTGACTGTTGTGCAACACGTCACAGTGGAGGGTGTTAAAGGGGTTCTCCTGTTCACTCTTTCTTCTGATCTTTTCCTTAAAGTGCAATTACAGTTTGTATTACCGTTATGTTGGAGGATGAAGTTTTTTTCCAAGTTACCTGAAATTGATTCATCTTAGTAAAGAAATTGAAAATGCTGTCTGAACTGAAAGTGGAGAAACATGTTCTATCTCTAAATCAGTGGTGTTATACCAGAACAAACAGCTACAGTAGATCACATCGTAGACCAGTGTCACACACGCTGAGGATGGTTCGGTGGATGACTTCGTCTGAAATGTCCCTGGAGTCCTGTTATCTTTGTTGTCCACTTGCACTCGTTTTATGTAGTTTCAGTCTTGAGCCTGTCATCAGATTAAGATTCATGACTCTGACCGTCTACAGACTGCAATCGAACCGCAACTTGGGATCACGCTAAAGCATGTAATACCTCCGTCAGTCCACTAGAGGACCCCGTGTCAGTGTCTCACCTCGGCATGAAAAGTACATGCATGTATGACCAGGGTTGAAGGAGGAGGACACATGACTATCATCTGGGAGGCCACTGGATTTCCTTTAAGCAATGCAAGTTACATACACAAAGTAACATATTAAATTTACATAACTTAATACGTAACGTATATTCCTAACCCTAACCACATGCTTTTTGGTGCCTAAATTTAAGGTACATTACTTTTTACGCCTAGGCGTGGTAAAACGCAGCACTGACAAGGAATCCCCCAGCAGACTGATGGGTGTATTACACGCTTTGGCATGATACCAGATTGACAGGATGACTGGTCCAAGTTGGTCACAACTATCTTTTAGAAATTATGGTGTCCAATAACTTTCTATTAGTTTTAGTTTTCACTGCTCAAGTAGTACAAGTCGTAAATAACCAAAGAGAGCTCCATAATACCACGTTGTTTCAGATAATCGGCATTTGGCTATGGATAAACGTGCTACCACTTACAGTACGTGCTGCCTCATATTCAGGTGTTGACTCACTGTATTGGCTGAATTCAAATTCCCAAATGAGCTTAATTACACGGAGCATGGCAGAATTAACTGAGGAAGCCCAACAGTTACAGAGGAAACACAAGGAGATTATCACGACCGTATTACATAACTATCAGTCCATTCAGTGGTACCTAGTCTGAACAAAGCTTTCACACTTTGCCATGTACAGTGACAATGATAAGACAGTGAAAATATTCAACAGGCTGGACTCAATGATCACGCTGCAGGACCCTTGTGTCACCTCACTGGTCTAATACAAACTCTCAGCTGCTCTCTCTGTTTGGCTCTCCTGTGTGGCTCTAACATACAGATGACAGAAAATGTGATAAAAACCTAAACTGGAGACAAACAACATGTAACGCTGCGGAATCCAGTCATGACATACTCGGGGCGCCTGGCAGAGGTTCAGCCTCAGATCAATTTCCACATGTCTTTGGATGGATTAAACAGCTCAAAAATGCAAGATAATCCTACAGCATGTGCACCGCTGTCACTGTATCAACAGCACTGACAAAACAAAGAAGATCCAGACAATGGGAGCACTGATGGGACAACAGGGCTGATTCTGGAGAACAATGTTTTGATTAACTAAGTCTGCTTGGCACAATAAAAGCATTCCATGTGATTTAATAATTGTGGATGACTTTTGGCTTCAGTTTCCACTTTTTTTTTTTTTTTGCAAACCAAAGACATTTTGTGAGGGTGATGTATCCAGCAAGTCCAAACATCTTATTTGGGCCATGCAAAAGTGTGAAGATGAAATGTGTCTAATGTCAACCGAACTGTTTGTGTTTCTCGATCGATCAAGATATCAATGGTCCACACAGATAAGCAAGAAAGCAGCAAAATATATCCATTTGTGTCTCTATTTGGATACAGTGAGTCAGTGATACATTTCACACATTTAAGAGCATTAATCACATATTTCAGATTTAGGTTTTAAGGGCTTCACATTTATGAGAAAACCTGTTGATGTAGAATAAATATCAGCAGGCTTTTAATTTGAAATAGAAATGTGCCCTAAAAAAAAGTATGAATTACTGTTTTCTTCTTTGACAAGCTGGTGATGTAATTGAATAAAGCCATTAAATGTAATTGGCCTGCAGTGAACATAGCCATATTGTTTCATTGTGGTCTCAGTTTAGTCTTCGCAGTCTTTGCCAGGCAAAGTTATTCTCTCAGCCAACTAGTGCTTTGGGCTCACACTCACCCTAAATTAAGAGCAATGAGAGGAAACTGAAGCTGCATAGTGTCAGGGGAGCAGCAGATGAGAAGTGGAAGTTTTTCATCTGGATCCAAACGGCACAGGACAAATGATGTAATGTGCTCCAGAAGATGAAACCTGATTAATGTGTCAGCTTGCTGTTGTCCTGCTGGTTTAAAGTACCTTCAACGGGGATGCGCCTTGTGATTATTGCACCAGCGAATGCTGATGACTGGGGAAAATCACAGTTAACGGAGGATGGTGAAGACAGCAGAAATTCACAGATTGGTGGTTTTCCAATAGTGGTTTTATGTCACATAAAAGGGGGATTTGGTGATTATTTCAGGGCTCAGTTCTGGAAGAAACGCGTATATATGCGCAAGTATATGTACACTAATTAAATATTTTGTTAAAAACCCTGAAGCCCTTTATCACTGTGCTCATTTGGCTTAAAGGTACAGGAAATATTTAATTCTGAATGCCTGTCACTCAAAAGCAAAGGTGGGGGGTCTTAACCTATTTGTTTGTGTACACGTAAGGTCTTTATTTAAACACAAATAAGCAATGAGTTTCCACTTTGAAAGCAAAAGAGTAAACTTTACGGTCACAGGAGTTTTGCCAAACTTTAAATGATTAAAAATCATGCCATGAAACGAGTATATTTATTCTGCACTGATATTTTACTCCAACCGTCGAGAGGCTCCACAGGTGTTTACTCTACTCTTACCTGTTTGCAGCATCCCGGAACCGGACTCGCCTCCGGAGTCCACCGGCGCGTCGTCAGGTGAGGCAGTGCTCGTCTTCAGGAGCGCGAGGAGGCAAACTGTCCATTTCAACAACCTCAGCAACATCTTTCCCGTTTTATCGCCTTTGCAGTGTGGGATTAAACATATGCAAAGTGCACGCGTGTGTTCTGAAAAACCTGCTTCGGTCAAACAAAAGTCAACGTGAGGAACATCGTTGAACGGCACTTAAATTCCTCATGAAGTGTGTCGTTTAAGCTGGAGTGGAGTAGAGTATCTTACTTGTCATCCTCTTCACCTCTCCTCCTCCTCCTCTTCAGCCTCAGCCTGCAGCAGCTTCTCTCCTCCTGCATCACATCACCGAGGCGCCAAACGAGCCAACAGAAGCCCCGCCCCCTTGATTTTTAATGCAGACCAATTAAAATCCTGCAGGGCCTCCACCCGTTTGGTTTTAAAGTCTGTCTCCCACTTGTTCCTGCATTGTTTGATTGGAGAGATTGGCTTTTTACACCGACCAAGAAACATTAAGACCTTTCATCACCCGCGTCTAATCCGATGTAGTCTGGGCTCTCAATTCAGAACACAAAGCACAACACAGGTAAAAGTAGGAACCAGAACCAGTGGCGATCCTAGACTGTAGGGGGCCCCAGGCAAAGAAACATATCAACACCTTACGGCACCCAATCCCCATAAAAATGTATAAAGTCAAATTCGTAAAATAATGCTTTTGATCAGTTGTGTTTGATCAAATGTCATTATCATTCATGACAAAAACTAATTAAAAAAAACTACATTTTTAAAACGATTAATACTATGCGCACACACGTCTGAGTTTGTGAACAAGAAAGGAGGATTAATATGTAATAATTAACTCACACTAAAACTCTTTAACACACTATCATTCAGAAACAATTGGGTTTTTTTGCACATGATTTTTACACACTGTACATACAAGCATACACACACACACACACATCCTCAGAGGGGCCCCTGTGAATCTCTCTTAACCTTCTTTTTCTTTGACAAAAACAAAATATATATATATATACAAACAGCCATTTAGCTGAACAAACAAAAAAAGTGAAAGTTGCACCCAACAACATTCAATCGGAAAATGGGGCTTCCATACAGAAATCAGATTTAATTAAATGCTATCAAATCCCAAACCCAGTCAAGACACACTCCAATCTTCAGATATATACATGTTGCAATTTCATAGTCATACCTCTTTATTCAAGGACTTATATTCATACAAAATGTATAGGTACCGTCAAAATGACTATGGGAGAGACAGTCAAGTAACAGATCAGGCAGCAAAGGATTCAGCCACTCCAGAACCTCTTTTCTGAGAACGAGCCGTGTTTCCACTTTGGTGGTTCTCTGAGAAAATGTTATTCAAGCTTGTTTTATTCTTTTCTTTTACCTGAAACCAATACACCGTGTGTTTTAGATCATCAGAAAATACAACCAGGAAACAAATTGTACAAATCATGGACTTAATGAAGCCAAACAATACCTGTATTTCTTTTTTTCTTTTTTTTCTTTTTTGCACATGCACATTTTCTTTTCAGAACATGCAAACAGGACACGTCCAGAGGAGGCAGCCATATAAAAGTGTAGGAGGAAAACTCGGCACCCTGTTCACGTCGGGCTCACTGGAGGTTTGAGGATGTAGGATCTTATTTTCCCCAAAGGTACTGTAAAGATGAACACCAATCTCGGCTCCAATATGGCAACTTACAACGAGATGACAAGCAACCTACTGTTACCTTGACGAAGAACAGAGCCATGCCCATAGTTAGACCTTATTGCTTTAAAGTCTAAAATTCCTCCTGCCAGATCCATCAGATAGATTGCACACTTATGAGACAAACAAAACATGGGGAAAGAATCAGACTTGGATTGTTGCAAATAATTTTCACGTTCATAAACTTGCCAGGACAAAACAGTGAGTATCGAGGTCTGTATTTCAGTTAGACCCCTAAAAATTTAGAAAAATGCCAAATCCGTACAATAAAATATGAACTTTAAATATGACCAATTAAATCTAAAGCCTGAAGTACAGTAATGTAGTCATTTATTTAGAAACGTCTTTCATCTGCAGTCATACATGTTATGTGTTTTAAAGGGTAAGGTTGTTTTTTTCTTGTTTTCAAACTCCTGTTCCTATTTCCTCCATGTTTGCTAAAACTTCAAGCAGTTTGGGAGTGTGTTTAGAAAATACAACTATGGATTTGTGACTGGTTTTAAGGGTTTTCACCTGCAGTAGGAACCATTGAGCTGAACCCACAGGTAATACACCCGTCAGTCTTCTAGCAGATAACGTGTCAGTATCACGTTTTGCCTCGCCCAGGCGTGAAAAGTACACACATTTATGAGCAGGGTTAGAGGAGGTCATGTGAGGAAGTACAAAGAGTGCTAAAGTCTTTGAGGGGAAGGTTGGGGTGGTTGGATGATACAAAAACAGGAATTTCACCCAGAGTTCAACGGGTCAAGTTTGTGAGAAAGCTTTTAACCAACACAAGTAAATTACTTACAGGATGTAACGTATTTAGCTTTTTGAATATATGTTAAGTAACTCATGTGATTTAATTAACGTTACTTATGTAAAATAACTTATTTTGACACCATACATGAGCTTTTTTTTTTTTTTTTTTTTTTTTTTTTTTTTAACCCTAAGCATTTACTTTTTGGTATCTGAATTTAAGACACTGACACAATGTCCTCTAGTGGACTGATGGGAGTATTACATGCTTAATATTATTCCACAGATGAAAATAATTACCAACAAATGCAGGATTTACTCCTCTGACATGAGAACATTTAAAAAAAAAAACTACAGTAACCAGCGGTTTGAGGAAATTACTGAGCCTTTCCAACACATTCAATTATATATTGACAGGAACAAATGGGCTTTAGGCTCAGAGCCACAGAGAGGAGAGGGAACAACACTAACACATGTTGGTTCTGGTCTTTTCTTGGGATTTGTTGACAATAACAAAAATGTTATGTGTGTAGGAGGACGTTCAAAGCAGCCAACTTGTTGTGCTAGCCTATCAGATTGATGGCTAGTAATGGATGAAATATGGCACAAATAAAGCCTTAGGTTTCTGACCTGTTGGTACCAGTTAGTTTTAACTGGTTGGGAGCAGAGTTTAGAGGGCAGAACTCACCATCAACACCTTTCACTGAAGGAAGTGGTTCTCCCAGCAAGTTTAAAAAACACTTAAATTATATAAAAAAATACAACTTGACCCAAGTCCGGAAAGAACAGTTTTATATTTTGGGTGGTTCTATCTGAGTAGGCGTCATGCAGTCAACTTGCCAAACCCCCCAGAATGCTCTGTGATTCACATATATCAGCTCTGATACCATTTGTGCCTTAGTGTGTGTTGTCAGTTACACTGTACATCATATAACACATTTATTATTTACAACTCTTCATACATAAATGCAAAATTTGGTCGCAGTCACACTAAAGCCTGAACCTGGAGATTCCAGAGGGTAAAGCTACAGGGCAGATGAAGTGTCGTCTTGTTGCATAGCCCTACTTTAAGTCAACAGTCAGCAGCAACAACACAACTCTTTATTGTACCTGTGGATGATCACACAGGTCAACTCGCCGACAAACCCTCTCACAATACTGCTTTTCAGAGGAAGGAGATGAGAAGAAAAGGAAACCCATGGACTTTGGGAAAATATGGCAGAGATGAGATTCTGTATATACTGCATGCTCGAGGAGGCAGGTGTTTGGAATATTTTTGTTGAATATTACTTTTAAAAAATGGCACTTTTCTGCATTCAGAGACAGTTTTTTACCAACTGACTGGCAGTATATTTGAAAGAGAAAGGCAAATACTTACCACACATCCTTAAGCAAAAGTACAGACACTATTTTTTTTTTTTTTTTACAACCCTGGCATGCACTACATTGTTTACTTTGGATCTGTAATTTGGATTTACCTACCACAAGATTCAGTTTTTGTTTTTTTGTTTGCATTCTCTCCTTTATATTAGATTCAAACACAGTTTTTGTTCTGTTAATTTTCCCCTCAGCTGAGTACATCCTGTTCTGTGTATTCAAGTCCCTCTGACCCAAAGTCAGGCTGCATCTTCATACATCATGGAAAATGAGGCACTTAGTATTTTAGCCACTTAATGTCAGAAAAGATTTGTTTAAGTCCCTACGTGCACTCCAAAACATTTACATCAGGTACAATTTACAAAAATGTGATTGTGAAAACTCAGCTCTCGTCCTGTTTTAAACCACGTTACTGTGTGTCTGATTACTTCTTGTGTTCATTGGGTGTTATGGCAGAATTTTAAGACCTACATAAAAAAAAAAAAAAAAAAAAAAAAAAAAAAGGTTTTCCTAATCAGCTCTGGCTAAAATTTGGTGTAAACCCAGAAGTAATAGCTGATGAAGAAAACTATCAAAACAGAGGAAAATGCTTTGGTGTGTGAAACCTTCCACTGACCCATTATGGCAAACGTAATGTTGATATCAGGAATGAGGAATTCTGCTCATTCTGAAACACAGTTCGTAGTTTCTCTCAAACAATGAGAAGATTTTGGCTTTTGTCTTCTGCTCCACTGAATTTACTGGCCAAGGCAAAATACTTAAGGGTCTTCACATGTGCTAGAATTTCAGTGCAAGTAAAGGGGGTAGAAAAAGTCAATGTTATTTCATTAAAGACGTTGTTATATTAAAAAGAGAGTAACTCTACAAAGCTGGAATGATTTCTGATCCCTTTTATAGCACTTCCTACTCTCCTCAACACCTTCTCTTCTGCATCAGTTGACCGGCCTCATTCTGCAGCAGCTCACTGGACCTGACATGAGCGCTGAGCAGCACTTCGAAGCTGCCCCGTTCAAGCTAACCCAAAACTTTCTAAAGTTTTCTGCCATGTTAGCACCAGTCATCTTCCTCCCTCTCCCTGAGACTTCCTGTTCCTCTGTTCCCAGGCCCGGATGCAGAGTTGACCCCGAGGGTGAAGTGGTACCCGTTCGGCACGGCCCCCGCCCGGCCCTGCGTGGCGTGCGCAGTGACGGGTGCAGCAGCAGTTCCGTATGAGGCTGAGGCTGTGGTGGAGGCTGCAGTTCTGGCAGAGCGTCCCCCTCCGTGGCTGCTTACAGCGTCCTGGAAGTCCTCCGTCTCTTCAAGGAGGGCCTGCTGAGAGGAGCCCTGCTGCTGCCGGTTTAAATTAGGGTCCGAACCGATGCGGGTGATCGGTATTGGGGACTCCTCGTGGCCCCAGAGTGAACGATCGTGCTCTGAAAGGCCACGGCTGAAGCGAGTCTGGTGCCCTGTCGCAGCAGTGCTGGCACCGGACGGGAGAGTTGAGGAGTTGGCAGTCTTGTAGGCCACAGCAGGACGAGGGGTGAGGGGCGTCTGTGGGAGCTGACGCCGACTGCGGCCCGGTGTGCTAGAACCAGAGGGCTGCGTCACTGGGCCGGCTTTAACCATACTGCTACCATGCTGAGGAAACAAGATATAAAAAGGGTTTTGGAGCCAAAGCAGGACTTCAGAATTGAAGGATAGTCTCTTGTTAGTGGTTGCTGATACTGTTTCACCTACTGACTGTCCAGGCACCCCTTTCTAATGCTATTCCAATGTAGAGTAACTCTACAGACTTCTTTCTTGGCAAAGATGCTTTTGACTTGAGCTATTAGGAGGCTTCAACAGTTGCAGTTAATTATGTCAAGTGTAAAAAAAAATATTTTTGTTACTGTTTCTTCTTTTGTCTCAGCAAGGAAACACTACCACCAGGAAAATGACTGTAACTTGATTTGATGAAATCTAACTGCTTTAGACTGGTGTTAGCTTCAGCTGAATTGTAAAATGCATTTTGTCATTTAAAAGGTTTGGGGATTTCACAGCCAGTATGGACAGTAAGAACGATTACAGCGAATAATAGTTCAATTAAAATATAGGTGTAAGTATGAGTGAACCTGTCATTTAAAGTTCCAACATGCTGCTTTTAGCAAAATAATAATAAAAAAAAATGAGTTCTTCTTCCATTGAATCTTGGCATTATTAAGTCTAAAACAATATGTACACATTCTTGTATGACATGCTTAACTATACATGATTCCAAAAACCAAAAATATGTTAAAAGCAAAGAACTCGGATTTAGTTGCGTATGAGATATGAATATGTAAAGACAAAATATAGTACAAAAACCCCTAAAAATATTATCCACAAAGGTTTTTCAGGTTCAGATATTTGTCATCTTTCTGCAGATGCTTTGTCAAACCTACTGCAGACACCTTCACGTCCTGCTTTTTTCAGAACCTTCAGCCTGATCTTCAGTCGTGAAACCCATGATGAGTTGGACTGAAAGCTTGCATCCAACTCATGACTCCTGAACCTTTCACTCCTTGGCTTCTATTTAGGATAATTGTTTTGCTGCTTTTTCCCAAAATTGGCAAAATTGGGGTGTTATGAATTAAAAAGACAACATTTCCTACACTGACCACCTATCTATGTTGAAAGTGATCAGCTGCAGGGTGTGTAGTCAAAAAGCCACATACAGTGTGGTGGGTAGATCACCTGTTTGAGGAGCCCGGAATCCTGTCCCTCTCCTGGAGAAGTGGATCGACTGGGACCGGCTGACTTGGCGTAGCACTGCTCCCTGCTGCCGTAACGCTCGCAGGAGTAGTAACGCTGCTTCTCTCCTGCTGAGGAGTGGTGCCTCCTCTCGTGGGGCCGACTGCGGTCACGCTCCCGCGCTCGTTCTCTGGACAAGCCGTCAGCTGAGGGGTCGGTAAACGAACCTGGAGGAAGGTACCGTCGAGTAAAATGAGAAGGAGCAGGTAGAGAACATGGACGAGGGTTAAGTAGTCACTTTTATCATCATTACCTATTTTAGAAAAGTAAAATAAAAAAAGAAAATCTGAAATGATCTGACTTCGAAGTCCATACAATGAAAGAAATGCAGGTTCCTCTGCATGACCATAACACCAAACCACTTTTCACTAGATTATGCACTATAGGCAGAGAAATAATACCTGAAGTTTAATTCATTTTTCCATTTTTGTAGAATGCTATCACATTTCATTAACAACAGCAATCTGAAGAGTCTTAGCAGAAGCTCCGCAAATTTTACAACATCATTTATGAGTGAAGACACCCGTTTCTGACCACTAATAGCCCCATGAAGCAATGTTTTTACGCACTCATGTACTTTACCGTTGTACAGTTGCACATTCCTAATCGATATCTTGTACAATATTTTTCAGACATCTTTATTTTACATTCAGGATAAATTGTTGCTTATTCTTTAACTATAGAATTGGTTCTAATTGTATTTTTAAATTTATATCAGTTAGTTGTATTTTTTTTTTCTTGCACATAATTATTTTTCTTTTACTTTCTATGTTTTGATTGTTGCTCCACCACACAAAGGGAACTTTCATGTATGAGCAGACATACTTGACATTGAACCTCATTTTCAATAACTGCTAAAACTGAGATGACACTGAGATCCATATTACCTCTGTGTTCTGCAAAGTGAGAAATACGGTGCCATGATATGTCACTGCAGCTCTAATTAAAGTTAAATGTACAGTATGTGTTTCGTTTTAGACATGAGGCGTGGGGCAGTACACTGTAGTGGAATTACTTTCCTCAGTGCTGGAATACTTCCAGTTTTTAGATTAAAACCACGATGGCAGACACACAGAAACCTATTCATCTCAATCTGACGTGTCAGATCTGCCTCTAGAGTGACAAGATCCGAGGCCCGAAGCTGACTCCCTTTCTCTTGCAGTTTTGTCTCAATTTAATAAATGTAGAGAAGGCTGCTGATGTTCTGCTATCTCACCAGGACGGAGCTATAAATCCCTGTGCTGGACCAGTCCGCTGTGGCCTTTTATCTCAGCAATAAAGCCCAGCTGCTGCCCTCCAGTGTCGACACAAGAAACCGCCTGCCACCAGCTCTCAGGCTCCAAACACTCCAGCAGATGACCACTGACGGCAGACAAAGACTCTGACCATGACCTTCACTCCACTGAGAAGAAATCTTTCAACATGTACTGTTGTTTTTCAGAGCCGTTACTTCAAGTTCTGCATCTGTGGTTTTGCAAAATTTGATGGCCAGTCATACAAACTGATTAAACTTTTACATGCAGGTCATTTTCTAAAGTTTATCACACCATAGGCTAAATTCCTTTCTTTAAGACAGCCTCCGATTTCAGTTCATTTTACGAAACTATGTAAAACAACTTAGTTGATAATCATAAATCATAAAAAAAATAAAAAAAATTCCCCTCTGGGATTAATAAAGTATATACCTACCTACCTACCTACCATATTGTCACTTTATCACTTCATTTATGTGGTCAAACTTATGTTGTTGTTACTTATGGAAGCCATTTTAAAAATCTTTCTTTGCGGTGTACTCATGGAATATGTGACATTTAAGATTTAAAGGGAAGCTCAAGAAAAGTTGTTCACATTTGTAATAAAGGGGTTGTTGTTGCTGGTAAACTGACTCTGTAATCTGAATTGTAAGATAATCCTTAAGTGCTGAAAATGCTCCCTGCTCACAATTGTATGACCTTAAAAACAATTTAGTTATTAAGTGTTTTTACTCTTGACCAGTTTAAGTCATTTATCTGATTGAACACAGACAATCTGGGCCGATGTTCATAAATCAAGTTCCACTTGGTATATTTAAGAGGTACCACAAAGGTCTACTCTGGGTCCATCATTGTTTAAAGTCTTCATAGACTGTCTTATCATGAAAAAGTACAATATCAGTTTTTATGTAGATGACATTTTATGCAGTTGGCTCCTCCTCAACTCAGACTATTACAATTTGTTTTGAATTTTTTTCAGATATTCATGCATAATCTCACCTTTTACTGAATGCTAACATGTTAACATAACAAACACAGAAAGCATTTTCCCATCAAGAACCCACAATTTCCATCTTCCTGGCATCCATGTTCTTAATGGTACTGAAACCAAATTAGTCCAATCTTAAAAATACCTAGTAATTTGGCCACACAGTAGTCTCACCTTTAAACAGCATGACTGGCACAAAAAGTAAAACTAAAAATGGGTTTGTTATATTTTGCACTGAGGACAGGGACATTAATCGATTTTACAGATGACCCCTAAATTCAGCTGGAATTAGGAAACGTGACATCATTTATAGCAGGTGATGATTGCTGTCACAACCTGACTTTTTTAACATCTAGTTCAATATGTGTGTGTATTTACAGTGTGTGTGTGTGTGTGTGTGTGTGTGTGTGTGTGTGTGTGTGTGTGTGTGTGTGTGTGTGTGTGTGTGTGTGTGTGTGTGTCAACCTTTTTCAGTTTATGGATAGATAATAATTCCCAGCACTTAATAAAGAGCCCGGGCTACATTTATATAAATGTGACTGTTAAGGTCAGAGGGAAAAAAGGGAGCAACTGATAAAAAAAAAAAAAAAAAAAAAAAAAAAAAGAAGAAAAGAAATCCCCAACAAAGCAGATTTTCCTATGAAAGCTCACAACTCTCGCTGTTAATCAGATGGAAAGCCTGACATGTCAAATCCTGGGTTGAAGCGGAGCAGAAAACCCTTCACCTACATAACCCGATCATGGAGCTTTAATCCTATAAGGAATTTCTGCAGCTATGTTAAGACAGCCAAGTGATCTGAAAGCCAGAGCCTGGCCTACTATCTGTTGCTCCGTTAAAGTGATGCCAAGTTTCAACGTGGATATTCTCCCTGCTGATTTATATAAATAAATATTGCTGTATTATATTAATAAATCTCTCAACACCCTGAAAAAGACCCCTATACTCAATATTTGAAATCTTTGTTGATGAGTTTTTAATGGTATGTGAGGACAAATATGTCCGTCGGTGAGTCCTACAGGATGTATTGAAGCACCTAAACCTTTGCTGAACAGCAGTTTAATCAGTCATAATTACAGGATAGCGGAGTAATTACTGGAGAGACATCGTCTTCAGACAGCTTGACTGAGAATGAGGGTAACCGGGGCATAAGCAGCAAAAATAGAAAATTTGGAGGGCCTTTGGAGAGTTAAAACTATGGCCTGATGATGGCACCCGATATCAGTCGGTTAGTGGCACTAGAGGAAAAGTCATGGGGTCTTCAAGAACATGAACATCGGTGCAACTTTTTATTTACAATCGATCTTAAAGTTGGACCAAAAGCGATGAACAATCGATGGGCATCACCACTCGTGGAGCCGTGTGGTTAACTTGGATAAACCCAACATTGTTACGACTTTGCATGTGTTTCACAGTCTACCATGATCTGCAAACAACTGGCATCATAATGTTTTATAATGTCAATAAGTAAATATTCTTTTTGGTGTACTCCTGTTAAAGTACTCAGCATGTTTCACAAAAATGAATTTGTTTTTGTTAGAAAGTCGATGGGGCTCAGTATCATAATATGATTGTTAAATCTAATTATTGATGACAGACGATGAATAAATAAAAAATACTGTGTTTAGTTGCTGGCAGTTAACAAACCTGGTTCAAATGCTGATTTCCAAAAGTTAGACACTGAATGTTGTTTTCCCGCTTTTACGTCACACCAGGGAGTAGTTAAAAATGATTGTCACCATCATCAGCCATTTTTTAGTGAAACAAATGAGAGAAGTATATTTTTTCTAGCATCGCTAAGAGGGTCTAAATATGACCATATAGTTTCATCTTCTGTTATATTTAGTAACAGAAAACCTTTAAAAATCACTTTTCCAATCATGCCAGAAGTCTGCCTCACCAACAGTGCTGGATGGCTGCACTGAAGCAGCTCTGTCCAGGGACTTCTGCTTCTTGTCTTTGTCCCTGCGTCGATGGCAGCGGTGGTGGTGGTGATGGTGGTGGGCCCTGTCCTGGCCCTGGACTTGTTCTGGCCCCGCGGAGGACTCTTCCAGATCGGGGCGTTCCAGGTCATAGTCCCTCAGCCCCGCCTCCTGTTGGTAGCGCTGCGGCGTCAGTGAGGATGCTGATCGTTTAATTGGACTGAGGTCGACAATCGGCTGAAAGGGAAACGTGGAGAAGCGTGATGAGAGAGTAGAGCAGAAAACTGGGACTGGTGGTTTTATCCAAATCACTTGTACTGGATCACCAAAATATCCACAACAGATAAATGACACGACCAGTGGACGGAAACGTTTTGTCTAAAGACCGACGTTCAACCTGTTCTTCTCCAGCACAGATGTTTTCAAAGTTTGAGAAGAATGAACACATATCTCAGACACAGCTGGAACACTTACCTTTACCGAACTTACATAGTTTGTAAGCAGGCTTCTCAGCTACTGAACAGACAAGAGGTGGGGTGTGACACTGGCCTTTGTGCCATTTTATAACATCTTTAACGTCACAAAGAAGTATAAGTTTGTTTAATTAGCTACTAAATGTTTATTAAAACTTCTATTTAAAGGAGTACTCCACTGAAAATCTGTCATAAGCCTCAAACAGTGCTTATTGCGTGTCGACTTGAATTACAGCTCTGAAAAATCTGTAGTCCTGATATGGTAAATTATACATTTTGTCAGTTTACATCTGTCTGACAGTTTTCTATAACTTAATGAGAATATTGCCCAAAATTTAATTTATCAATTTTTCATTATTAGAATAAATTATTATAAATAGAATGTCCTGAATGACAGAAATTTTCATACATAGCAATTTGGCCTGAAGTTTAGTAGCTTGTTGTTTGCTGATGAAGACAAATGTATTTAGCTTGGATTTATAATTTAACAATTAATTCTAACAGTCACATTAAACAGCAGAAAATTAAAATATTTCAAATTGCATTGTAAGCTACTTTTCTCCTGTATTGTGGGTCCATGTGTGCAGTTTGTTCCAAACACTCATCCCTTTGTAAAATAAGGTTTAATACACATTTTGTATCCATTGGCACGCTCACCCTTACCAAATTAAACTTCGCTTGCTTTTGTTGCAAGAGAAAAACATACTTTTGCCACTTCTGTCAGTGGTAACTGTAAAACTAACTGATTATCACGTTTGAAATGTATGTGGTGAATCTGCTGGCACATGCTTGGCAATTTCAGCATTTAAAAGATACGGAGTGACAAAAGACTGTTTGTGTCTAATAATGACTTTCCTTTTTTCTCTGGTTTCGGCCTCTAAGAGCTCCTGAGGGAAATTCCTCACTCTGTAACTGCTAAAAGCTGCACTGATAGCTTTTATTGTCTTCCATTTTAGTTTGTCACTACAAGTGCCATCTTTATATACAAGTAGTTTTATAGTCCATTGTTTACTGATTGTTCACTGATTGTAGCAGAAGTGTACAGTGGCGTATTCCTTTAATATCTTACCCCCCCTTGTTTCCTTGGATAAATGCTCTGATAAAAGCTCGGAGGACAATGACAATCACCCCACCTATTTCTTACCTTTCTGACCAGTACAGCTACCAGGTATGGTGTGATAGGGAACTGGAACTGCAGGTAAGTTACCACCCCACCTGTTGGTTACTCTGCAGATTTCTTGTATCGGTTTCTGTTACTAGTTTGTGGAGAATCAAAATACAAGTATTCATTCTTGTTTGAATGATTAAACTTGATCTCCCACTGGGTCAACGTGTAAAAAAATATATATATATATATATATATATATTTAATGATATATTAAAAGGCTTTGAAAACCCACTGGATAACAGTTAATTTGTGGTTGTGCTGTTCCTCTTGTTCCTACCTCACAGTTTAGCCTGTAGCTACAGTCAGAGACAACAATAGCACAACACTGCAAAAATATTTATATTACAAAGTCATTTTATCTAGTATGCAGTCTTAAAATCTTACTTTTTAGATAAATGTATGATATTCTAGTAGGAGATAACTTCATTCTCCCTATTTCCATTCACGTCACTGGATGAGAGTGACGTGAAAGAAAGATTTTGTCCTTCTTTTAAGACTGAAAGAGTCTTAAAGTGAGGGGAAGTCAAAGATTTAAGAGATAAACTGTTTGGTTTGCATTTGATGTGTGAGAAATAAGATTTTAAGACTGAACATAGCCACAAATGACAGATAAATTTGGGCGGGTTTTAATTGTGTAGTTGGAAGGAAATATTTACTTCAAAGCAGAAAAGCAGCAGTACTGTCTCTACCTTGTTTCACAATCACACACTGAATCACAAAGAAAACTACACACTACTGCACTATAACGACACTCACATACACACAGCCATATTTGACCAAAGTGTAGTACTGTACTGCTGGTCTAATGGCTGGAAAGCAGGACGGAGTGCTTGTCATACCCCGGATAAACATACAAATACTTCTCCAGGGTTGGAATCTGGGTATGTTTCATGGATAATTTGTATGTTGCTAGTATGGCGTCTATCAGCAATTGAATGGGATGAGCAGTGTGTACTTCAGGAGGGTCACTGTGTCCATGACGGTGGGAGGATGATGAGAGGACAGGAGCACATGTAGGCAAAACACAGACATGAGAGCAAAAGGAAGAAAGAAAAAAAAGAGGGAGAGGACGAGAGGAGGAGAGAAAGAAAGAGAGGTGGCACAACAGGTGGTACATACTGCCAGGTGGGTCCCAGGGGCGTGGCGAGGGTGGCTCCGCTATCAGACGGCACACACAAGAGGAGGTGGGCAAAACATTAGCAGTGAGCACTGGTATCAGGAGAAAGGGAGGACAGAAGAGGAGAGAAGAGACTCAGGCAGGGTGAGGATGGTGATAGTCTGTGTTTTCTTGATGTCAGTAAATCCCATGAAAAGTCGGACTACAAAAATGTCTGACTACGAATAGCCTTGGGTTTATCTCTCTGTGCCAAAGAGCTTCCTTGTTGTTAAAAGAACAAATAAAAACATCCAAGTGACACCTTTCACCACAGTGAACAAACACACTGGAGGGCTTTATTTGGACTTAGTCCCACATCCTGTTCATTAGAGCTCATATATGGCTCTATTTCTGTGGCCTGTCACAATTATTTCATGATCACCTGAGCACGATTGTTTAAGTTGATCGGAGTCATTTTGAAAATGACTTTGAATCATATCCATTTATTTGTCTAAAATCAGCTGGATGAAAATAACAAATGTCACATTTCCATGGCTGTTTTCATGTTGGTTTCCACCATTTGTAGTTTGACTGATGTCCTTTAATGACATCATCTAATTGCATTCAGTTCTTGTCCTCTGGTTTAATGACACAGTGAAGAATTAGCATCACTGACTGTTTTTCTCAAGATGCTATTCAACCGAATACATTTTGATGAGCATCTGTCGATGTCGATCCACCACTGTGGATTTTGTTGCAAAGCAGAGCAAATAAATGGTTCTTCTTCGTCATAAGTTGTATGTGTATTATTAAACTATGTTGAGGCTCATACTATAATAGTGGCTAAAAATTAACAAAAAAAGACGATTCAATCGTGAATCTGTATTTAGGATTTGTAAGAGTTGTTTTCTGGCAATTTGCTACATTCTGACCTTAGAAGTATAGTACACTGAAAACAGTAAAACAATGCTGTTGTTTGTTCCATCTTTCTTTATTTAAACACTACTCTCTACTTTATGCTTATGGTTGAGACAATCTTTTTTATTTGGATAAAATTGTAGATTTAAACACGTAGATGTAATTACATCTGATTAATACATAACTCTGTGGTTAAAACAGAGTACTTTACAGAACAGACTGCTGCAGATCCGTAAGACTGTGCGTTCACATCGTGCACCACTCACACAACAACATGATCTCTCAGAAAAGCTGTTTATTTTTGTTGGTATCATGCATAAGTGTGACTGGAACAGCTGCTTCCGAGCGGTAAGACCACTGACGTGACTGGTTGAGATTATATTTATTAATCATCATATTCTCTGATCTATATTCCACTTCATGCAGCACTTGGGCGCAGGAACTACATCTGCTATGCGGTACACTTTAAAAAATGTTTGCTTTCAGATAATAAAATTTAAAATAGGGACCACAATGTCTTTAAATCTGATGCTGAAAAAAAAACATTAATACACTATTACGACCTATTTGAGGGATGTTTGCTAAAAACCTACAATGCACAGCTGTTTTATGAAATGACTTACCTCTTATTAAAAGTAATACCATATATTTGAGTGGAAAGTATTAACAGGTGAGCTAACATATTTCTGAGTTTGGTCTTTCATGGAGTTTCTTGACAAAAATAAAATCTAGAATAACTCCAGCCTCATTCTTTAAAGACAGAGAGAGATAGAGTGTGGAAGATCAAAATGCAACATAAACATAAGGAAAGCATATGTTAAGTGTTGTGGGAGAGAACAGGGTGAAGGAGAGAGACAGACAAAAACACAGAGAGGCAAACAGCACAGCTAAACAGACAAGATCAGACAGGTGGAACAATCCAGAAACGATGGACAGAATAAATAATCTCAACGTGACATCCAGACACAGCAGACAGGAGCAGCTGCTGTAACTCACAAAGTCAAATCATCAGAAACGGTTGATAACAAGGGAAATTCATGAAAATAATAGACTTATTATAAAACTCAGCTGTGAGATCTGATCTTATTGTAGGTGACAGTGATGCATAGTAAAGAAAAATAAGGTATAAAATGTAAAAAGATGATAATATTACATTTCATGTTGATCATATTGGGGAAAATGATGCAAACAAAATCTAACATGTCTTTAAAACTTAAATCTTAGGATTTCTAAACCTTTTGTTGTATTTACATGAGCAGATTACGTTAATGACTGTACAGCAACTTTCAATACTGTCATCAGTTTCTGCTTCAATTCAAAAAGGAGAGGATGAAATGTATCGTTTCAACTGTATGAACAGAGTAAACTGTATATCAGGATGTGTAGACACAGCAAACACGGTGGGTCTTCACTGTCCAACAATATTTTGGTACCACATGAGCATTTCTTTCTTTCCACAGACTTGGACTGTGTGAAAATGATGACAGATGCATCCGTCACTAAAGTCAGTTTTGAGTCATTATTTCTCGTTCTTATGTGGGATGGATTACGTCTCTGGATTATCTCAGTATTTTGGTTGCAGGAGACATTTAAAGAAATAGTTCAACATTTTGGGAAATGTTCTTGTGCTTTCATTCTGAGATGCCTGTGCATTAAGTTGGTGGTTAGCTTATCTGGCATCAGGGAGCTTGCCTTGCTCTCCTTTAAGTGAAAATATACATATTAACACCTAAAGCTCAGTTATTACTGTTGTGTATGTTGTCTATTTAATCATTAAAGAGACTTCAAAGTCAACAAATCCGGTTTTAGGTGTGTTGTATTCTGGAACTATTGATAAACCTGTTTCCAGTCTTTTTGTGAATGTAGTCTAACTTCCCTGCAGCTATAGCTGATGAGTGTGATATTTAAACACCCTCATGAAACAGACAGGTGTATTTCTCAAAATGTTGAACTTTTCCTTTAAGACAAGACCCATCTGAAGGTTTAGGGCACTAGGGCTTGGTTTAATAACTGACACATGCTCATATTTTTGACTTTTCTGTATAATATATACACTAGATATATAACTATGTTTGTAAAGTTAATTTTGAGCTTATAATGAGTCACTCAGTGCTGCAACTTAACACATTCATTTACTTGGCCATATTTCTGCTTTTTATTAAATCTTCAATCAGCAAATGACCGCAGTGGTGCAGCACCACTGGAGAGCTTCGCTCAGTTTGATTTCAGCCTCAATCCACTAACTTTCTAAGTTTATTAATCAACAGATTTACTGTATGTTGTCTTCTTTCTTCTCTCTATCCTGCATTTCGTCCTCAGGAAGTTATGTGAAATTGTCAGACCGGAGAGGTCAGGGTCATCAGGCTGAAGTGATGTGGACTGACAGACAACGACTCTGTTTCCGTTTGCTCACGGCTGCTTTAACTAACTGGCTCCCATTCAGCAGCTCATCAGCCCTTTTCAGCCCTTTCCAACATCTCCTACATCAACCTTTTTAAAAATAATTTTATCGAGAAAAATCTAAAGTATCAACAGTGTCTGCATCTTTAAAAACCTCACATGATCACAAGAATGTAGCGCAAAGAAAACAGCTGCAAAGCGATCATTTCTGTGGAAGTAAAAGAAGAGATAAGGCAGCATGAGCACTGATGAGCTTACGTAGTACTCAGCATTCAGTCGGGGAAGTGATGCCGCTCTGCAGTGGCCTTCCAGGCTGGGATATCCCTCTGTGTCTGAAATGTTCTCCACCTGCTTCAGTTCAACCTGCTCCTGAAAGAAATATGTAGTGTGCAGTATGGATGGAGGAAACACAGGCATCAGTACAAGTCATGATACAATAAGAAAGTAAGTTATAATATAAAATAACATTTCGATATTGGTGTTTTTGTACCTGAGGTCTTGTGGAATATTGCACATCCTCTGACAGGCCTCTCTGCAGCTTCCTCCGGCCTTTGGGCTTCTGTGCTGCCTGAGAAACGTCTCCAGACTGGGAGTGTTTGATGGCACTCCTCTGGTTCAGTCTGGGTATAAAAAACACAGGAGAAACACTGACTGTAATATTGGAGGTCATCACTGTTGTAGGATCCGGGAACAAGATTCACAGATAGATTTTAGACCATAGTCTGTTAGGCAAATGTTAATTTTGTTCTGAGACAAGTCTAATGCAAGTTAGATAGATTCAACACGAACAAAGATGATCCACGCAACCCTAAATGGCAAAAAAGTGCAAAAAAACTGTGGTTGTTGAGCAAATAATAAGGAGGGAAAGAGTTTTGGGACAGTGCAGTAACCTGTTGGAAATATACAGCTGTCAGTTCAGATGTGTCTAAGGTAAATGTCTATTTTAAACCTGCGTTGCAGAACTTTTGCATCATTCTTCTGTCATTGTGAGAAAATACAAAAACACAAATTTAATCCATTCAGTGTAATGACATTCGGAAAGTCTAGAGGAGTTGCACAATTGAATAACTTTATCCCAATCCTTACTGGTGAAGTCTTTGGTGCGCATGATCTGCACATAGAGCACGTCCAGTGTGCATTTATCTGGTCGGCATGGGGATGTCTCAACAGACGGCAGATGTAAAAACTCTGTATACTGTGAAATACTGATCGATTTATGTGGTGGTGCTCAATCATTATGTGAACTTGTTTGGAAAGGGCGCGAATGTAACAGATGTTTATTTATATATAAAACTCTTACATGTTGATTGAAGAGCTAAAACATCTACTGAGCTAAAGTCACAGCATTTCAGCTCTGCAAAGATATTTTACTATTTGACTTTGTTGTTTATTGTGAATGCTGGAGTCTTATGGAAGGAAAACATGTTCTGCTAAAGTGAGATGTGCTGATAGACTTGATGTGACCAGTCAGTTTTTCAAATGGGAAAAATGAGATGAGATGAGATGAGATGAGATGAGATGAGATGAGATGAGATGAGATGAGATGAGATGAGATGAGATGAGATGAGATGAGATGAGATGAGATGAGATGAGATGAGATGAGATGAGATGAGATGAGATGAGATGAGATGGGATCTTGAAGTAAATGTCAAAGCACCATCTAAAGATTATTGGAGGTTTTCTGGGCACGTCCAACTCATAGGAGACCCCAGGGTAGATCTGAACATGCTGGAGAGATTATATATCTCATCTGGCTGGGGCACACGTCAGAATTCTCCAGGAGGAGCCGGAAAATGTAGCTGGGGAGAGGGAGGTCTGGGCTAACTTCTCCAACCTGCTGCCACCACAACCTAACCACGGATAAGTAAAAGAACATGGAAGGATGAATGGATGTGTATTGTATGTTGGTTACTTACATTGTGTCCCTGTTGATCGTGCTGTTGGTGATAGCAGTAATTGGTGGGAGCTGTGGTTTTGTTTCTAGCTCAGGCTGGGGAGGGAAAGGCTGTTTGGGGATGGAGATGGGTGGTTCCGCTTCCTGTATGTGAGTGTGGGGCAGCACAGGACGGAACAACGCTCCCAGTTTACTCTGCAGGATAAATATCAAATATAGGATTATCCCACTCACTCAGGTACATTCTGTTATCTGCCTAAATTGCAGTGTGACTTGATCACTTTACATAGTCATTTTGCTTTAATCCTGTACCTGAGGTCCCCCGGTAGAATGTTGCTGCTGGAGTCTCTTGGCACGGTTCTGCTTATAGTAGTCAAAGATCATTAGAGCGGCATAGACTTTCCCCACAGTCAGCTCATTATCTAGAAGAGCGGAGAGAAGAGTGAGAGACAGTTCCTCCATGGAGGCAGTAGATGGCACCAGATGAGCAACAAAGCACAATTCAGAGATGTAGACAGAAGCATTCTGTAACTGTACCGTTATAAAAACATTAAGTAAAGGACCACACTGCATACAAATCTACATCTCATCATATCATCAAGTGATTAGTGCATTGTCTATTGCTGCACCATGAATTTCACTGTAGTTTTAAACTTATTTCATTCAGTTTTAGTAATGTGTGTGATCTTCTTGAGAAAAAGCAGAATCATGTATGAAGTAACATCAATAAAACAGACACTTCTCTTCTCTACAATGTAGAATATTATTGAAAGTCGTTGCTTTGAATTAGACACAAGATGAAATTATCATTTTGAGAGACTGAGAGACAGTCAATAGAAAAATATTGGTCATAGCTAAAATATGTACCAGTGTAGTATGATTATTTAAACTAGTTTCCAATAAAAATGTTTCAAGAAATATATATATGAAAACAGTACAAGAAAAAAACAATGAACCCTAATCAAGAAAACGTTCATCTTGAATTTCCAAAAGTATTGAAATAAGTGCACAAGACAGAGGTTGAAATTATCTCATCACTTTACAGACTTTTACAGGTTTTCTTTTGTTTTAAGAAAATAAGACATCTATAACTCAATAACAAACAAAAATGACTAGATAGCAGGGGGACTTAAACAGCCTCATAAAGAAGACAGAACATAAACAAATTGAAACTTAAAGGATGAAGTAATTATAACAAATGAGAAGAAATCAAGTGACAAAAAACAGCTGATCAGTAGAAGTCATTAGAATCCAAATTGTGTCTCACATTTGTGCGGCGTCACCAGCAGGTCCACAGTCTTCTGCGACAGGTTGGGCCAGACGCGGTTTATCTCCCTCTTCAGGTCAACATCTAACAAATGCTGTGCCAGGACCCCTGGGGACGGGCCCACAAACATGTCACATCAAATCTGCACCAGCGCTGTCACTGCCATTCACAATAACGTCAGTGCCGTCAGTGCGGCCGCAAGGGATTCTGGATTTTGGAGTTTTAGTCTCTCACCAGATGCCAGTTTAATCTCCAGGGCAGTGCGGATCAGAGCCATCAGTGTGGAGGTGAAGTGCACCGTGTTGTCATCAGCTATGGGCATGTTCATCCTCACCAATCGCTGGGAGGAATGGAAGCAAGAGAGAAGGGGCCATGAACCAGGAACAAACAACCGCGAGCTTACGTAGAAGATGTAGATGTAGCTACACACCAAATTAAAAGATAGGTCATCAAAAATGTGGCTTTACACAACAATTCTTGTTCTCAGTAAGATGAATAAATCCTATATTTATTTGATCTTGTATACAGTTTGTTTACCTTGAGTTTATATCCATTTCTAATCATAGAAATAGTGAATAGATTTGACATTGTTTCAGTCCAGCACCCAGACAAACTTAAGCAGCAATAGAAAACAACTGGTAGAGAAGATCTACAGTCACATTTCAGGGCAGCAAATAAATGACTGATCACTATCAATTAATGTGTCAATTATTTAGCATTTATATACTGTTATATTTACATATTATTATTACTTTTTATACTATTTAGAATACAAATCTGAAAACTATGAGAGATGCCCATTATAAAAGATAAAACAGAGAAACACAGCAAATCGTCCCATTGGAGAACCCATAGTGATTGATCGGCACATTTGCTAGAAAAAAGGAATCGATGGATTAATCAATTAGAGACATTGGTGTTAATTAATTTTCTGTCAAAAGATGAATCAATTAGGGATGACCTCGTAGTCTAATAGTTAAGGCGCATACCAACATCGTGTTTGACTGGATACGATCAACACAGTCTCACATCAAAATGTGTTCAAGCTACGTTGGTTCACAGTGAAAAATTCATTTGTTTTACAATAACAGCTGATAAATTGTGAGATTTGTTTTTCTAGATTTTTTTCCAAAAACTATTCTTACAAAAAAGATGAATCAATCCACTGAATCATTTCAGTCCACCCAAGTAAAGGCCTCCATCCTGCTTTTAATCCACCCTGCGCCTGTTTTTACTGGAAGCTAATAGCACTGGCCTGATGAAAAGAGCTGTGTGCTGTTCATGGCTGCTGCTGTTGCTATGAGACTACAGTGGAGCACACTTCTCCTAAAATCTAAAATATGATTACCTTATAATACTCTGCGCTGTGAGCTTGGCGAACATGCCAAGGCCTCGCTGCTGCTGGTAATGTACAGCTGCAATTTTCCTTCTCAAAATAATGACTCAAAGGGAGAAAAGAGAAGTCGCTGGTGGGCACACAGCTCTGGAATCTGTCACAGAAAACGATCCATCAAACTGTTACTGTACTCAAGATACTGCGGACGATAAAAATCAAGATGGTATCTTCCACATGGTGGATGCAATGTGGATTTATTACTGCTACTGTGTCCAAACAACAGTGTGACAGGTGTGTTTTGTCGAGTTCCCGACATCTCGCAAGGCTCAGCAGCAGTCCTGACATCCCAGAACTACTCCCCTCCGTCCTCACACCCACCACCCCTCTTCTACCAGATTTACATCTAAACTGGTGTTACTTGTACCTACATATGTATAATAGAGTTCTGAAAACCCCATTTTACCAGCGTATATAAAATTGAAACCGATCAACCATCATCTTGTTTCAAGAATGGAAACAACTGTCTTTGTCTTGAAACAAGGAAGAGCAGGGGACTGAACGAGGAAATGAATAAACCTGATTTGTTTTTTAAATACTCGCTAAAACTCTAAACCAATGAACTGATTCGTCAAGAAAATAATTTAACATTTTATCAAACAAAATGATGAATATCTGAGGGATTTAGCTTCCCCAATATGAGGACTTGTGCTCTTCTCTGTTTTATATGTTCATCAATATATTTATGTTTTATATTATAATTCAATTGAATGTTGGAATTTAAGGGTGCGTCGGACGAAACAAGCATAATACAGTATGTCATTATTTTTCAGACATCTGACACTAAATGATCAACTGGTTAATTTAAAAAGAGGTTATTGCACTGTGCTGTTTGTTACTAAAATCTTGTAATTAAAGTAGCAACTGCTTGAGAGCATATAGTAGATCACTGGACCAAAAATTCACCAAGCATTAGCTGTAAAAAGTAGAAACTGGTCAGCACAAATCCAAGCCATGCACGGCCTCTGGATCAATGCTGAAGTGCAATGGTGTATGTACACATGGATGTTGGAATTAGTACATTATATTCATAGTGAGGTTGTAGGGATGATGGAGGCATGTTTGTATTGCATAAAGAACTTCTAACTACAACGACAGACAGCGAAAGCAAAATCAGAAACATGAGACACATCAATGTAAAAAAAAAAAGAAGAAAAACTGGAACTGATGGTTCCCATTTTCTTCAAGCCAAGTGGAGGCAAAACAGAGATACAGAGTAAGACAAAGTATATTATCTCTGGGACTATAACAAATAGACTAAAACACAGATGGAGAGATGGAGAGATGAGAGGCAAGGAAGAGAAGAGGAGGAGAGGGAGTTAGTACCATCTACAAATGTCTTGCATCTAGTTCCCAGAAAGAGAGGGAAGACAAATGACTGCAGCAGACATAAAACACAGAAACACATATTCAGAAAGTGCACTTGCAGAGGACACATGCTTGCAGACAAAGACTTAACATGCACAGACACACACACACACACACACACACACACACACACACACACACACACACACACACACACACACACACACACACACACACACACACACACACACACACACAGGTGCACACAGTCAAGTTTCACTGAAGGGAAGTTACAGTGAAGAAGAAAGGATCCAAATCCCCAAAGAGGGTGAAATACAGATCATTCAAAAGAGAGAGTGAAGCTTAGCCTGAAGACAGAACATGAAAGTGGAAACTGGAGGGTAACAGGGACAACTGTGACTATCAGGGGAAGATGTGTTCATTAGAAAAGCAGGGAGGTTAACAAGGAGCACGATCAACAGCACAGTAGCGGGAGGAGAAAAACAGAAAAGTGGGAATGGGGAAAATAAAACGCGAGACTTGCTCTGAAGTGCACTGCTGCTCTCTGTGTGTCGTTGTTCCTGTCTTTCCCCGTCGATTTACAAAAACAAGAGTTATATTTGGAGAAGCGACCACGTCAGACCCAGACATTTTCAGCTGGGGCAAGGGCAGAGCCGCTTTAAATGTGATTCACTTCGACAGCTGTGCATGCACTGAAACCACTCACATTAAGTCTGTATGCTAAGAGGTAAGCAGCTGGCACAGGGACTACCTGAGGACTGCTCAAGTGTACACTTGACTCGCACTTCACGAAGATAAAAGTATTTCACATGATCACTGGGTCCATGGGCCAGGTTCTCTTTCACTGAAGTCAGAGCCAGAGATGATAAGAAGATGGTGAAAATGTTCTAAAATGTTTCATCTTGCAGTGATGTGAAATCCCATCAATAAATCCTTGTTAGCATCTGAATTCGGACGTGATCCTGCTCTAAATCACTTCTCCTGAAATTATTTTCCTCACATTTCATAAATAGTATTTTTATTTAAATCTGTAAACACGTTTTTGGCACTTCCCGGCACAGCTGCTATAATCTGATTTAGCCACTTTAGGCAGATAAACTCCAAAATAACTTTGTGTGTTAGCAAATATTAGCATTTTACAGATTTAACAGATAAAGGAATTGTTATTTGACTTGCATTGTTGTTCCTCATTGTAATCCATGGTAAGTTAATTCACTCTGCTTTTACAATTTATCCTCACTGAACCAAAAATGTCAACCTGATGATGTCGCTTTATGTCAGGTCGATCATCCTCTGGGAACCACGAATGAAAGTTGAATCGTAATTATCTGGTTTCCATCCTGTTGCCCTGTCAGTAAGTTGGTGTTGTGAAATGGTGGAATAGTGTTGCACTCTGCTCACTTTGGGGGAGGCTCTCTGGTGTTTAGAGCTTGGTGAGATTTTGGCACACAACATACATCGTATGGTTGTCAATGCTGATTGGTTAAGGGCTGCTCTGCGTCCATTAGGATGCAACAATTGACAACAATCTGCAATGGAGCGTGGCAACATCCTATCACTTCACGAAGTGAATTTGGGTCCGGTAATACCAGGCGATATATTTCCACCGATTCCTGAGAATAAAATTGGGCTCTAACCAATAGGTCTTCGTCTTCCTTCACCAGCTAATTGTCAGTTGTTAACTTTGTCAGTTTGTCTCCTAATAGTTGCTGGGCAGATGACCTGGATTTATTGACAGAATACAGCCACCTGCTGCAGCTGGAAACGAGTGTGCTGGCACTGCTCTAAAACCAAAAAACATAAGCAAAAAGAGGCACAAAGCTCCGTAGAGATGCAGGATTGGTAATAATTATCTGTTGGTTCAACATAACAAGTGGCCCCTGCCACATTTTACAGTTGTACATGGCTACCTTTAACCTTTGGCTAAATTCACAAATAAGCTTTTTTATTTATTTAATGTTTTACATACCAAATATTCTTATTTTATAAATTACCAGACTGTGTGGAGGTTTGTTTTTCTAATCTCTGATCTATCGCTGACCTATATTTATTCATCAGTGTCATTACCCTACAGTAGATGAACTGAGTGTACAACGAACCCTCACAGAGCAGGACAAGGCCACAGAGCTTCACAGATAAACAGAAAGAACATCACAACAGCAGGCCAGAAGATACCGACTGTGACACACGGACAGAAGCCTGAAGATGTTTGACAGGTGAAAGCGGGGAACCAGCAGTGAATGTGGGGAGGATGGGGGAGGAAGAGGAAGGAGTGATTCTACCTTATAGGCGACCCGGGGCGGACATTTCTTCCCCAAGCCTAGTGGAGGGGACATGTCGCGGAGCATCTCGTACATATTGCGGTAAGTCATGCGGCCGCTACCCGGAGGGGGAAGGTCGGTAGGAGCCCAAGGAAGGAGGTATGAAGATTTCCCAGGTGAGGAAATGTTGGGATTAAAAGGAGGAGTTATGGAATAACAGAAAGTGGTGAAATCCAAAAGAAAGAATGGGAGGGAGGGGAAAGAAAGGGGACAACACAGAAATCCTTGTTAATAAGATTTCCAGGATATCATGGCATCCGAGCTGGATTTACAGATTCAGGATTGGATCCCAGAGAAGGAAGGAGGGGAGGATGCTCCTGAGGATTCCCTGATGTTGGATGGAAGGATCCTGAAGGTGGAAGGTATGTATTTAAGAATGAGAGTAAATTTTGTTTGAAAGGAATATTCCACCAAAAAAAAAAATCTATCTTTTGAGGACCATCCACTGGCTCTATGCTTGAAAGGACACTCTGGAAGGTTTGTAGATTGGATTTAAAGCAACAACAATGGATTTATATTACGTCTCTTTAACTACTGTCTTTTATATAGTTCAGAAAGGTAGCTTTTTCAGCATACTGAACATATTGATCAACAGGTCCAACATAAATTATGCTGCAGGGGCACTTTGATCTTTTCTTTCTTTCTTTCTCTCTTTTTCTATGACTGCAGTCCATTTTGATCTAAAGGAGCAGCTTCAAACTTTTCAGAGCCACCTTTCAAGGTGGTTAGTAACTACGACTCAAAAACTAGATTTTTAGTGGAGTATTCCTTTAAGATGCCCTCTGTTTCTGCATGCTAAGAGACACCCGCAGTAACCAATGTGGAAACAAAGCACACAATGCTCTCTGCACTACCCACACTTCTATCACTCCTGTGTTTAGAAGCAGGAAAATATCAAAGACATTGCATCGGATGCCTTTTGTCTGAGCCTGACTTGCTGCATTGTTTCCTGCACTTGCCATGGTTACCTGCCAGCCGGTTAGTGGGGGGATCGATGAGCGTTTGTATGCGTGTGTGGTCGGGTCATTTTCTGGCACCGCAGGGAATGAGATCAGACAGTCACAGTCTGAAAACCAGCACAAGTCCCTTTGAAAACAAAAGAACTGTGTGGGAGTGCAAACCTTATAAGCCACCCTGTTGGGGCACTTCTTCCCCAGGCCGAGGGGAGGCGAGATAAAACGCAACAATTTGTACATATCCTGATAGCAAATCCTCCCGCTGAAAAAGATGAGACATGTTCAAGAGGTTAGGTCACAGGTTACTTCATTACATCCAGGTATAATCTGTTATCAGGTAGAGGGCATTAACATTCATTTAACTTTCAAGAAGTAGCAGCATAAAGAAAACAATGTACTTGGGGCTCTTATTTTTGTATTTTATATTTATAAATAATCTATAAATGTGTTGGTGTTTAATTTCAAACATTCAGTTGTGACTTGTCAATATACTATATTCTGTATGTTTTATTTTTCATTTCTGAACATAAAGCTCTAATTGCTCTTACAAATTCCTCTCCACAATTGCAAATACCTTTTTGTTTTTGACCAAAATGAAGTCAAATTATGTAACATGTTATGCAACAGGTGTGGATTATATATAAAAAAAATTAAAAAAAAGTTACTACCTGCACTGGTAACTTTCTTTGTACAAGTTTTGTTGATAAAATTAGGTTAAACCAATTAGATTTTCTCAAAAAGAAAAGAATGAAAACCAATAAAAACTGAAAATGATGAGCCTTAAATGTACTCGTTGCAGCATCTTGACATAATGATTAGTTAAAGCAGTTTGAATATGCTGAATGTTACTGCAGGCACATCTGAGAGCGGCTCATTCATATTCAAAGGAATAAATAATAATTCCTCCCTCGTAATGTCTGTCAGGTGATGGGAATTTCATATTTCACATGTCACACCTCTCCTGGAGTCTTGACTCACTGACAAGGCTCCTGCGAAGGCTTCGTTAAAATTTGATGAGTCTTACATAATGTGAGACAGATTACGTCTCACACTGTATCGCTCAAAACTTGCATTGTGCTTTAGTCAAGGTAAACGGTGTCGGGTCGGTGTAAAGGGCAGAATGAGTGCTGACATAAACCTGTATCCCCCCCACTGGAGGGATAGAAATAGTCTCTCTTCACACCACGACAGACTGAAGAGCTTTTGGAGCCCGCCGACTTATCAGGAAGGAGGGCTGAGTGGACGTCGAGCGGAACACTGGATTTACATGCATCAGTCCAGCCGACAGGGGAGTTCGTCACCAGCTTCAGCCAACACTCTGGGATCAGGCTTAATGTCATTCACCCGTCGCTGCTAAAACGGGATTTTTATTTTCCAGTTCCACATCACAGAATCAGCCTGCTGGAACCCAGAAGTCAATCTGAGAGTTTCCTGTTTCCTAGCCTACCTTTCTTTCAATAATAAACCTCCGCTCGCTGTCTAACACAGGGGGCTGTACTGCAGCTGTACCAGTGAGTAAAGGCACCTACCAGGCAGCAGGGTCATACTCCGCCCACACACGTATAAATTCATCGAGGTGATGGGGCCCCAGGATGGAGGCGTCCCTGGTCAGGTACTCAAAGTTGTCCATGATAACCGCGACAAAGAGGTTCAACATCTGGAAAAATAAATCATCAGAGTGTAAAATACATTATCAAATTACATTAATGAGTGAATAAGATTTTGTTTTTTCATTTCGATTGAAGCTATTACTCCTCAATATGAAATAGTTTGATACAGATTATGTAAACTACTGTATGTATTTCTACTTAAAGGACTGTATCAGGGGTTTTGTACGTTTTTGACCCAGAAATTGATAACTTCATATTACATACCAGCCTGGTATCACACCAAGCATGTAATACATCCATCAGTTCACTAGAAGAAAACTGTATCAGTGTCACGTTTTACCTCGCCTAAGCGTGAAAAGTACACGCATGTACAGAATGACCAGGGTCAAGGAAGAAGGTCATGTGACGAAGCTCATGAGACAAAGTGTTCAGAGTGATAAAGTGTGAGTACGGAGGAGGTCGGGGGTGGTCAGATAGAGTAAACAAAGGACTTCCACCCAGACGACTAATTTTTGAGTCTGTCAGAAAGCAAAAGTCAGCTTGAATTTCCTTTAAATAACCTACTAAGCATAAAGTCCCGTATTTAACTTGTATAAAAAAAAGTTAACTGATTCTAGTGGACTGACGAGTGTATCACACGCTTTGGTGTGATATCAGGTTGTTTATGTTACTGATAATCACTTGGGAAAGCATGTACTTAATGTCCTAAATGTAACTGTTCAGGTATAATTGGTATAACTTGCAACTGCATTGGGCCATAATGGCAACACGACTTGTTGGTTTTCTTTATTTTCTAAGTTTCATTTAAAAACATTCCATGAATTTGATTCGTGAATTCAAAGTTTGAGAAGTATTTTTAAATGCATTTTTTAAAAGAAGTTTCATTGAAAATCTGAAAAGACTCCAATAATATTGCAAAAATTCAATGGTTTAGTAGACCATCACTTCATTGAAAGGATTTTGTCTCATCAGCAGCAGCTCATTCACATTTTCCTCTAATTTTTGTCTTTTGCAACATTTTCTGAGTAATACTCACTGCATACAGTTAAAAAAAAAGCAGCTCATTCAAAACTAAAACATAATCTGAAGATGTATCATCAGACCATTTGGGAAGGCCCTCTGCTTTCCTCAAGGAGATACTGACCAGAAAGGAGCAGAGGAAGATGAAGGACACAAAATAGAAGTAGGCAAAGTCACTTCCACAATCCTTCCCCACAGTTCCTGAGAGTTTATCGCACGGTCGGTTACTGAGACACGCCAGCATGATCTCATGCCACGCCTCGCCTGTTGCGCTCCTGAATGATGCACAAATCACAGTAAAGGTACAAACACTGTACATACATATGGAAAGTTAATGTGCGTACTGGAGTTAGTGCTAACAGCAGTCAATGGAATATTAGAGCAGCATATGGAGGCAGGATTACCTGAAGAGAAGGGTCAAGGCCTGGAAAAAGGTCTGGAAGTTGTTGTGGTGATTGATGGCAGTATCCTCATTCAACTCGATGTTACCAAACACCTGAGGCAACATGAGAGCAGGTGCTGGTATAGAATACAAACCACCACATTTAAAGCCATACACTGCTGGCAGAGTTCTGCCTGGTCCTTAAACACAACACATACTCACGTCTTTAAAGGTCTGGGAAACGTTTTTTTCTAAATCAGTGTCTTACTTTGAATGTTGGGTCTGACATGGATATAGTATTTCCTGTCTTCTTGATTCTAGTTATTTCAAATAGGATAATCTTTGTGGTCATTGTGCTCATTTGGAATGATATGATGTTACATTCTTCGGTTAACCAATCAGGATACAGCAACATTTAAAATCACAAATTGATGACAGCTGGTGGATTGTTTGGTCACTGTCAGACACATCTGATTATATCACACTGGCACAGTCCTGATGATGCAGATTATTGTGGTTTTTGATTGCTAAATGATATCTAAGGCTGATTTCTTTCCAACTTTGATTGTTGCCTCTTTGGAAAGTGTAATTTGTAAGATACAAAGTAGCTACAGGATTATAAAGCCAGTTTTCAATGACTTGTTTACAGGAACTGGTACCATGTTTATTACCTCAACCCAGTCTAAGACAGGAGGCTTTGTACTAAAAATAAAAAGATCCAAAAACAGCACAAACAAAAATTATTAAAAAAAACAAAATCACATCCCAAATCATATCATATTTTGAGTTGGATCTGAGACAACTGTTTTGCGGCAATACAAATAGACCATATTATCATTTGACACTAAGGCATCCAGAGAAACATCATGCATACAATGATTTATGGTTTTGAATAGAAATTGAAATGCTTAAATTGCAGCCTTGTGCAAACTGCTTTGCAAAACAGTACATCACAAGCTAATAAAGCAAAAAACAATTACCCGTCCTTGTTTTTCTGAATCCATTATGTTTCATCTGTAATTAACTGTTATGTACTGTGTATCACCACTATTTATTATGTACCTTGTACTGACAAGTACCTTGTACTTTTTACTAACAAAATTCAGAAAATTAGACAAGCAGTAAGTGCCTCCACACCAATCACAGGATATGTGTTGTCCCCATCTCTAAATAATATCCACTCAAATAGCATGGCACAATTTCATTCAATCAACCATGGAAGCCTGGAAGACATTATACAACATCTGAAGTCCTCCTCCTGCTGCTTGGATATTCTACCAACACAGTTTTTCACAAATATTTCTACTTCATGACCATTGATCTTTTACAAATTAGAAACACATCCCTTCTCTCAGGTGTATTCCCACAGGCCCTAAAAGCTGCAGTTATTAAACCACTCCTAAAGAAGGCTAATTGAGACACCTCAATAATAAAAAATTATAGGCCAATATCAAACCTCCCTTTTTTAAGCGAAATAATTGAAAAAGCTGTTTTTCAACAGCTGAACAACTTATTGGTCGTAAATAACTGTTTTGATGTCTTCCAGTCAGGCTTTTGACAGCACCACATTACTGAAACTGCTCTTGTTAAGGTTTTCAACGACATCCACTTAAACACAGACAGTGGCAGAATTTCAGTCTTAGTATTACTGGATCTCAGTGCTGCATTCGACAATGTTGACCATGGCATGCTACTAGCCAGACTAGAAAACTGGGTTGGACTTTCTGGCACAGCACTTAACTGGTTTAAATCCTACTTGAAGGACCGAGAATACGTTGTGTCTGTAGCTAATTACACATCAGAGAAGACTAAAATGACATGTGGACTTCCCCAAGGTTAAATTCTGAATAAGAGGCCTTCTGTTCAACATCTACATGCTTCCACTGGCTCAGATTATGGAAAACAACAAAGTGTGTTATCATAATTATGCAGACGACACACAAATCTACATAACTATGTCGCCAGGGGACTATAATCCCATACAAGGGTTGAGTAAATGCATTGAACAAATCAACAACTGGATGTGCCAGAATTTTCTTCAATTAAACAAGGATACAACAGAAGTAATTGTTTTTGGGGCCAAGGAAGAACGATTGAAAGTCAGCGCTCATCTTCAATCACTGATGTTAAAAGCCACAAACCAAGCCAGAAGTCTAGATATAGTCATGGATTCACACCTCAATCTGAACAGCCATATTAAGATAATTACAAAATCAGCCTACTATCACCTGAAGAATATGTCGAGGATTAGAGAATTTATGTCTCAACAGGATTTGGAAAAACTTGTCCATGCATTCATCTTCAGTAGACTCGACTCGTATAACGGTGTGTTTACAGATATCTCTTAAAAGTCAATCAAACAGCTGCAGCTGATTCAGAACGCTGCAGCTTGAGTCCTCATTAAACCAAGATAGTGGATCACATCACTCCAGTTCTGATGTCTTTACACTGGCTTCCTGTCCAACAAAGAATTGACTTTAAAATCCTGCTGTTGGTTTATAAACCACTGAATGGTGTAGGGCCAAAATACATTTGTGATCTGCTGCTACCTTATGAACCATCCAGGCCCCTCAGGTTGTCTGGGACTGGTCTATTTTCTGTTCCCAGAGTCAGAACTAAACACGGAGAAGCAGCATTCAGTTGTTATGCTCCACATACCTGGAACAAAGTCCCAGAAAGCTGCAGGTCTGCTGAGACCACCAGCTCCTTTAAATCAAGATTGAAGACTTTTCTTTTTGCTGCTGCCTTTCTTTGAACCAGATGTAAGGATGTTGATTAATTTCTTGTATTTCTGCATTTTACTACTGTATTTTATTTCTTAACTGCACTGTAACTTCTTTCCTATTTTTAGCTTGTTCATTTTTTAATGACTGCTTTTCATGTTTTAATCACTGTTCTTAATTGTTTTTAAATGTCCTTTTCTTTAGTCTTATGTTTTGATGATTTTAATGTTTTTATGTGAAGCACTTTGAATTGCCTTGTTGTTGAAATGTGCTATACGAATAAACTTGCCTTGCCTTGTACTTAATTTTAACTCCACTGCATTTATCTCAGTCTTTGTTGATCTGAACTGAAATTAAACGGTAAAAGAGACAGAGTGGATAAGTGCCATAATGTATGAATGTCCCACTGTGGGTCCAATAAAATACCCTAGAGGCTCCTCTTAAATATTTATCTGCCACTCGGCATGTCCATGCTGCTGGCCTATAGACACTGACTGCTGGGCCCAGGAGACATCTGACAGTAGTCAAATATGCATGTAGCATCTCGACCCTGTACAGGAACACCAGCTGCTTACTTTTCCAGCACAAATAATATGAGAACATTGCATTTGAGAAGAATGAGGAGGAGGTATATATCTGCTGCCCCTACAAAATGGCTAATGATCCACTGAATCAAACACCTGTGTGATGCAATCCATGGCAGTAGTCATGCAATACATATTTAGTTTGTAGTTGTAACTTCATAATAATGTATTTTTACTGAGAGTGCATTACATGTGCTGATTCATCTGTACAGCAGAGGCAGTGAAAACCTGGTACCTTAAACACACAAATGTCATCAGCAGTGAGTCCATCCATCCATTATCTATACCCGCTTTGGATGGTGGGAGGAAGCCGGAGAGCCCACGCAGGCACAGGGAGAACATGTAAACTCTGCACAGAAAGTGCCCAGGCCCGGATTCGAACCCAGAACCTTTTTGCTGTGAGGCGATAATGCACTGCACCACTCAGCAGTGAGTCCCAGGTTTGATTCCCTGCCTGCAAAACATTTACAGCACTTCATTCCTCTACTCCTACTCCAAACATATCCTGTAGGTCTACACTGTGTCTATCTAACAGAGGTAATGCCAAATAAAACATTTTTTAAATGTTTGTGGTGCTGCTGTACAGACCCAATAAAACAGAGTTTACACTAAATGTAATTTGACGCAACAAGTGCACAAACAAAGTCTCTCAAAGAGTTGTATCAGCTCCTAACTGATCAAATCCCAAAATATGTGAACATCAGGAGGGTTACAAACATCATGCCTATGGAGCGGCTGTTAGGTTGATATTGTTCATACGTTTCTTTTATTACTGATCTTTAATCTGGCTTTAGGAGAGAGCGTCAGTTTGTGGACACTGCTGATATTTGAGCCTATCCATACTCTATCATGACAGTCAGGTATGATATCGTATGTTGATCAGTAAGCCTTAAGCCTTTCAGTGATTAGTGATTACTGACAGTGACCAAGTTCCCCTACCATCAAATCCCTAAATCTGAATAATAGGTACCACAAGTACAGTTTTGTACTTGTTTTGTACCCCTTGTAGGTCCGAATGCTTTGTACTGTGCCCGAACCAGATTACACCCCCCCCCCCCCCCCGGACCGTGACATTCACATTTTCTTCAGTCCAGCTGGTCACGTCACAACTCACCTGCATTCCAATGATGGCGTAGATGAAGAACAGCATGGCAATGAGCAGGCAGACATATGGCAGGGCCTGAGAACACACATAAACCAGGTTAAAGATGTTCACAGCAACAGATACATGATACCAACAAATTCCACAAATACCCCTTTCTCTCTCCTGGAAACAAATGCACACAGAGCACACAGCCTGTGTTTTGATCTCCCCTTCTTCTTGTGTACACACACACACACACACACACACACACACACACACACACACACACACACACACACACACACACACACACACACACACATTGAGTTGCAAATCTGATTCACCACAGAGGACAAGCACCCTTGTAGGATTTTACAGTCTTGTTTAAGAAGCCGAGCAGTCAACCTGACCTGCGGGGTTGACTCTTTTAACCAGCTATTTATATCGCTGCAAAGAGGAGCCCAACGTTTGTTGTAATTAAATAGCCACCTTTTAACACTGTGTAGCTACTGTCCATTTTCATTGGGCTTAAAAGCTCTCACCGCTGACATTAAACCTGCTATAAATTCCCTCAGCCGCAGCCCCAGCGCTCCACATTTAACTCAACTTGTCCCAGGGGATTTAGAGAGCAAACCGGCGCTGTGTGAAAATCTGAACTGCTTCCTGCTGAGAGCTATTTAGTTCGATTTTAGCAGTAACAGAGGAATTCTGCAGCACGCCTCTGCCTTTTTTTGAGCCCTCTGTTCCACTATTGGTGCTTTGTGTGATATACATTTACTCAACTGGAAACCTACCCAACTGACTTTGATTGCATGATCACTTATGTCCTATCAGTATAACTGCTTTTGCCTCTAAGACACGGAACATGCAATTTACAAATGGACCGCCAAGCTTCTTACACCTATCCTGAGCATGGAATGTATATAAAAGAGAACTTAGCTTCTAAAAAGCATCCGGGTCCATAGACTCCCATTCAACTTGTCTCGTGACACACAAAGTCTTTTTTTTTTTTTCACCCTCTAGTTATTTTGGATTTATTAGCTAAAGTCACGCCTTCTTGTTCGTTTTCTGGTGATCCATCTGAAAATAATCCCATAATTAATGAAAATATAGGCCTCAAAAAGCAGCGTTTCTCAATCAAATTGAGTCAGACCCCGGCCTCGCTCCTCCCAAGGTCGTCAAAACAAGGTCACTTCTGGCTCCAAACCGCTCTAAACTAGCAAGATGGTGACGGCCAATACCCAAAATTGGGGCCTCAGAACGAGGTCACTGTTGGTTCCCGCTTGATCCAGAGGCACATACTGCGAGTTTGTGTGTTTAGGTTACTCTGCATTGTTGTCACCTTGAAGGACTGAACGAAGGTCCACAGCAGAATGCGGATAGTGTAGCCCTGCCGCAGCAGCTTGATGAGACGAGCCGCTCTGAACAGCCTCAGGAAACTCAGGTTGATCATTTTGTCCTGGGAAAGAAAAATAGGAACTGTGATGTATTATAATATATGAGGGATTTAAGGCAATACTATGTCAAAGAAGAAATAATCACATCCTTGCTCTTATGGTTAAAAGGTAGAATTAAAACAAACCCTTGCTCAGGTTATTACACTTCAGGTGTTCCTGCTACAGCCATACATTGTCTGAGTAATGTTATCATACTTTATGTGGATATTCCTGTGCAACTGGCAAAACTGAGACAGTTTGTTGATGCTTTATGACTCTTTGTTGCCAGCACTGGAGAACGGTCTAGTCGTGCTCATATACTGTATCATTCTAGAAGAAAGAAAAATGCTTTGGCTCATTTGTATTTCTATTTACCAGTCCCAATTATTCTTGGTGTTGCTAAACCCAGGATGCAGCAATGGTGCCATTGGCAAATATTGTCTGAAGGAACTTGTTCTAATATTTGCACGTGGTAAGGCAATACTTGGTATTAAACCGGCTAAATCCCCTCAAATATACATATAGCCTTCATGGATGATACAAGTTTTTGACAAAACGTTTTCGCGTGTAGGTTGCTAACTCTGAGGTTTTGGTTGTTTCCCCTTTTGACAGGGATTTTGAAAACAGTAACACACTGATCGCAAAAGGGAAGAAAAAGAGGAAATAGGTGACTAATGGCACGTTCATACGAACAATCTACACCCGGGACTAATACACAAGAGGAGGGCAGCACGGCATTACAGTGGTTCGCACTGTCACCTGACTGCAAGAAGGTTTTGTATTCAAACTTGTTGGCCTTTCTGTGAGGAGTTTGAGTGTTCTCCCTGTGTCTGTGTGGGTTTTCTCAGGGTACCCCTGCTTCGTCCTATAGTCCAAATAAATGCGTACTGGGTTAATTGGTGATTGGCCATAGGTGTAAATGTGCGCATGATCAGTGGCTGCTTGTCTCTTGTGTTCTTTCTATTACTGACTGCCAAACTGTTAAGGGTTTAACAGACAGAAGTATCACAGAATTGGTTAAAACAAGCTTGCTAATAAAAAAAAACTTCTCAAAATCAAGGCAGGCAATGACTAGATCACATGTATGAAAATATGTGTTTTCACTATCTTTCCCCTCAACATTTCATTAAATTTGAATGGTTAAGAATTTGCACTAGCAATGCAAAACTGTCAGCCTTAACAAGACTGAGACTGATATGGCCTTAAAATATGTTTTTTACCAAGCACAAAAAATGCCAGTGGGGGAGATTATGTAATCCAGCAGCTATACAAGTCAACCAATTTGTAGAATTTTGCAGAATCAGGGCTGTGGATCCTCAACATTGTTATGCAATCGACAGAAACTCCATTGGCTCATCATGACTAGATGACTAGTTGTGGTGTCCATGTTGACCTTAAATCTTATGTAACTGTAGTTACTCTGGATGGTCTTGCTTCACACATTTCTAACAGTCTTTCTTTTATCTCACACTGAGGATTAATTTTAAAGCAGACACTTCAAACTACAACTGAGGGAGAGAACAACACACACTGACGAGGGAATTGACAAAATCAGCGGCCAACAAGAAAAGCCACTTACCATCTAGAGGTGTCAGATGTGACAGAAGGGGCAGAGTGAGGGCACAGGCGCCAGGAAAGACACAGCAGAAGATGGACACAGCGAAAAAGAAAACAGAGAAGGAAAGCGAGAGAGAAGAGACAGAAAAGAAGACTAATGATCACGTGAAGAGAAAGTCACACAAAAACCCACTTTGCCACACAGAAAGCTACAGTAACCTGCCTCAGTCCTCACTGTGCACAATCAAATATTTATCTGTTTTCATTTTTCAGAGGAAAGTGAATGTTCAGGAGTGTAACAGCAGCAACACTCCTCCTGTCAGCCTATGGCTGCCTTTGTCTTACACGCTGATTTTCATGATTTCATTTTGTTGCTTTCAGTTTGCTCGGCTGAGATATAGATCGGAGGACTGAGACTATGAGGGCATAGCAAAGCATGACTTCAACATCCATGATTTAGGAAGCTGGAAAATGTGTTAAAAAGACCCATTTTAAATGAAAATAAATACATGTAAATCTATTGTTTTTTTTAATCTGTAAGAAATTAAATTGAAAATCAAAGTGACAACACTTTTGATGATTAGACAATTAGGAGGAAACATTAATATTTCTGAATTTCAAACTGTTGAAAAAAAATTAATAATTTGAAGACAAAGGCATTCAAATTATTTCATGTAATTTCAACATTTGTGATGGGTATTTTTAATCATATTCCAGCTTTTTATAGGCAAAACAATTCATCAAAAATGGAGGATAGTTTAGTTGAAAACGGGAATAATTAACACTTGCAGCCCTAAAGTGGATTATATTCTCTATAAGAGTAAAGCATTGCACATAAACAATTTTCCATCTTCTACTGCCATTATCACAGTCCTACTGATTGGATATGATCTACATCCTGCCACAGTGCACCTGCAGTTGTGAGCATGCACTGAAGCTTGATATTCATGTAGGAAGTGGCCCCTGGGAGGCCGGTCGATGGAATGACACTTAAGCTGGGTCAGGTGCAGATCTTACGTTTATCTCTGTGACCAAAATGTCTGTGATGCTTCCAATTACAGTCACAAAGTCAAACACATTCCAGGGTTCTTTCAGGTAGTTCTGAAAGACAAAGAAGACACAAAAAAGAGGTTGGCCAGAGAAAGTTCATTGAAACCTTTGAAATGTTTGGTGCAGTTCTGGGTGCACTATGGTTTTGTGTCTTTTCATAATCATAGACAATTGGAGAGTTGTTCAAAACTACCACCTTTTCAAACCCTTCCTACCTTTTCATATCAATGTTCAAATGGCTTCATTTATGAAGAACTTCTCTTTAAATGGTTTTATAATTTGCGCACACCAACAGCATGGAGCTACCAGGCAAGGTGGTAGCCTAAGACACTTGAATATGTGGAGCCGGGGCCTGCCCATGGTGATCAGTGGAAGACCCACTGTTTGTTCACTGTATTATTATCTTGTACAGATGCTATTTTGGTTCATGTAGTTTATGTGCTGCAGAAAACTGTGACACAAAAGAATTTAAACCTGTGATGGAGAACAACAAATCATGAAACATCACATTTTTCTAAAAAGACCATCTACACCATCCGGTGTCACTGGTAAGGGGTTTCGTCAAAGTACGAGCTGCAATCAAAAAAGAGTTCGTAGGCAAACTTGTGTTTCATGAGCGCCTGTGTTCCAGACATTTTTCTGACACTAATACGTGTGCATTTGCAATTTCACCATGAAACTGAAACTTGAGCTCAGAATGTACATCAAGTTTTGTGTCAAACTCAGGAAATTGGCAACAGAACCTTGGAATGTTTTAAAAAGCCCAGAGCAATAAAGCAATAAGCCGGGCAGAACGTCACTGTTCAAGATTGAAGATGACCTATCAGGACAAGATTGCAACCAGGTGGGTTTTCGTTAAAGTTGTGTTTCCACACCATTAATTTGTCCCCCGGGGTCAGACTGTCAACACAGAGTTCTACTGTGATATTCTGAAGCATCTGAGAGAAAACATTCGGTGCACACCACGGGAACTGCGGCACAATGGCACTCCGGTTCTTAAACATGACAACGTGCCCACTCACAGTGTGTGAATGAGTTCTGTCCTGCAACAACCCAATGACTTTTCTGTTTCCCAAAATGAAGTTCAAGGTGTAGGGTCACAGCTTTGACCCTGTGGAGTAAATCCAGCGCAAATTGCAGATGGTAAAGGACTGAAGGAGCAGTTTTATACACTATACAGTATAAATCAGCTGTGAACAGCAAATACTGGATCAGCTATTTTAATCTATAGCTCAATGTGGACTATTTTACTAGCATTCCAGCTTCAACCACAATAATATTAACGTTTTGATGCCAATTTAAAAACATATTTAGGACATGTTTATGTGCACTTTTTGCATTATTTTTACGCATTTACTCAGAGTATTTCATATGCTCTTATTGATAAAAAATCACCAGACTGGCAGCGATGAGACGTAAAACAGGCACGAGATGTGCGATCTCAGTACAAAACAAAGTCTCATTATCCAGCAAAATACGGATAACTTGTTTTGTGTTGCCTCATTTGAATGAACCTCAGACCTGATCCTGCCTTTCCACACATCTATACACCACGTGCTTAACGCTGGACATCAAAACACCACAGGCCAAGCCAATTCAAAAATGGAAATTGAAAGATTTCTGCAAATTATAATGTTATTTATCTAAATTGACAGAGTTAAAAGTTTATGTTAAATATGCAAAAGTTGCAAAGGTACAGTATATACAACTTTTTCTCAAAAAATTCTCACCAGAAATACAAAAATTAAAAACACAAGAACGTTCAAAACACAGAAATCTAGGAATCTCTTTGGGCACACAAACCTACACAGTATGAGCATATACGTACAACTCATACTCATACATAAAAAATGCTGACACAATCCCCCGCATATATTAAGAGCTGCTGCCTGTAGCTTGCATGCCTTCAGACTGGTCAATCATCCAGATACTGAGGGCTCTGCTGCTGCTGCGGCGTCTCTTTAAAATGCAGCAGCAGAGCATTTATAAAGGCAGATGCGAGCCCAGTCATCAGGGCTTAACAGCTAAACAGGTGGAGGTAAGTGGTGTGTGAGAAAAGCTATTTAATAAATGGGCCTTGGAAATGGAACAGAACCAGAGATTAAATGCATCGCTGCAGGCTAGACGGCCCCATGTTGGGTGAAGATTTATTATTTTTGTGCACTCTTCCGTTCAGCCTTTCTTTTTGTTACGAGCCCACTCCTCCCTCTCCTGCACTCAAGACGTTAAAAACTACATAGCACCTTTTACTTCATGTTTTTGACTGGTTATATATCCTGTGATTGTTTATATGTACTTTTACACAAATATAATCACAATACTTCAATAAAAAAGCAATGCAAGTTTCTCTATGTGTGACTGTCGATCACTATAAATGGTGTTATAAAAGATCACATCTTGGGAATTAGTATAACATTCAGAAGAACCATATCTAATTAACTTAACTCTTGTGTGTAAACAGACAGACAATGTAAAAGTGAGTGACTCCAGACTACAGTGCAGCATATGGACTGAACAGCTCACCAATGGATTGAAGGCAATAATCTTGAGGATGCACTCTAGTGTGAAGAGGCTTGTGAAGACAATGTTCAAGTATTTCAGCATGGACTCGTACAGGTCTGGAGCTCCGTAGAACTGAGGACACAAGGTGGAACACATACTGTTTAAAGATGTATAAGTAAGACTCACAATAAAGGTGAAAAAATCATGTTCTTCACCCCATTTACTACATGTATCCACTTAATCTGTCTTCGACAGATACAGCAGACGATGCTGAGAACTATAAATGTAATTGAAGTACAACGGATCACTTCTATTTAATTGCTCACATCCACTAGTGAAATGTTTTCATGGTGAAAATGCATCTGTCAATGCCAGCACATATTTATATTTTAATCCTCTCATATATCAATAGGAACTGTGTATATCTGCTGGGATAATGACAGGTGACTATGACAGACAGTGAAAATATGTGGATCTGTATGTGTCTGTGTTGAATGCTGGTTAACTTCAGCCCCCATCCAAGATCACAACACAGACTAAAGGGTCGTGGTTTGCTATTAAACATACAGATACAAAGGATTATGGATCACCATAACACTTTAATCCTCCCGCTGTCCTCGGGTCAAATTGACCCGCAGCTGTGAATAAAATAGAACTTGGTTGAACAAAGCTGCGGGTCAATTTGACCCAAGGACAGCGGGAGGGTTAAATAGGTACTCAGAGTTTACACAAGAAAAGCGGTAGACTAGAAATCGTCAGACACGACAGTATAGGTCATCTGGAGCCAGCTAAATACAGTACGACCCATATTTACATTTATTGTGACCTCTAGTGGCCGTAATCATTATGACGGGATCAAAAGCAGAAATGAGTTGAGGTAGTATATCCGCAGTATAAAGAGTGACAAAGTCAATACAGGGAGGAGGTCAGGGGTGGTTGGATCGATCAAACATTGGACTTTCACCCTGGAGACTAAAGTTAGTGTCCTGGTCAACGTTGTCTTATGTTAAGTTATGTAAGTTAACTAACGTAACATATTTAACTAACATCACGTATGTAACTTATGTCATGTACTTAAGGTACCTTTCATAACAAAAAATACTTATTTCAACTCAAATCAGGGTCCTAAACCTAACCAGGTAGTTTTTGTGCCTAAACCCCAGCAAACTGTGTGTGACCAATTCCAAATGTTAACCATGTGTGTGTATTATTGTTACCATGACAACAAATGTCAGGTACTTTCCAACAGTCATACTTTGTATGTGATTTTGGCAAATTACCTATTTTGTTGTTCAGGTACAAGGACATGTTGGTCCTATAGAGTGCGCTGAAAACACTCATGTACTGTATGTCCTTTTTGGATTTATTGGAAAAATACCTATTCTGTCGTTTTGGTATGAGGATGTGTTGCAATGATTGGTTCATGTAAATAGTTTTCTTTCCAGAGTTCCTCTCTGGCACCAGCCTGCATTATCTAAACTGACAGTTTCATTCCTGTAGATATTTTCTCCTATGAATAAAGTATGAGTAAAGTCACAATGGCTCACCCTAAAAGCAGGAAGTTGTGTTAAACATTACTGTCACAGAGGCGGTGGTGTTTAAATTATTGGCTGTTTCAAGGCCAGACCAGTGTTGTTGTTGTAACTGTATCTTTGCCTTAAAACCTAAATTATTTAATGGTACATTTATAGAAACATCTTCTACAATCCTTTTAAATATTTCAACAGTGTTTTGTGTCGTACTGGGAGCTGCATAAGTACCACTGAGCCAATGCACTACTTTTTCTTGGTATCTGAGAGGAGGTGGCGCTTCTCCTCATTAGCAACAAGAATAACTGACCTTCATCATCAGCACAACCGTGTTGAGGGCGATTAAAGTCATGATGGCATACTCGAAAGGAGGCGAAACCACGAATTTCCACATCTTGTACTGGAAGGACTGCTTGTTCTCAGGCATGTATCTTGTCAGCGGCTTGGCATTGATGGCAAAGTCAATACAAGCCCTCTGTTTGCAGAAAAGACGAAACAAAAACAGATTGTGTTTTAATGCATCTGAGAAAAGTGTTGGAATTCAAATCTGAAAATGAAAGACAGCTTTGCACGCCACTAAGAATTTCCAAAGTGTTTTGTATTATCAAAAGATGAGACTATGAGTTGAAGCTGTCTGATCACTCGCCAAATACTTTACAGACAAAACACAGCATGATTTTTACAAACTCTCCGTGAATTGGAGATGAACAGAGTGAGAAGATAAACCCAACTGTTTTCTTTTTCAGCGCTTTATTCTCTTCAAGAGAATTGTAAATCATGTTCAATTTAATTTGCCTGAAAGTGATATTTTGAAGAGGATCAGCAAGACCTCGGATTTCTAAAAAAGATAATGTGTGATGCAAGAGATACACATTTTCAGAAACTAGTGCAGCTGGAGAAATGATCAGTATGCAGGGGAGAGGAGCATTTGTTTTCCAAGAGCAAAAATGAAAGAATGAAAGACTCTCCCACCTCATTCTTCTCCAAGCTACACTCTGACATGGCCTTGTCTCCCTGCTCCTGGAAGGTGATGATGATCAAAGCCACGAATATGTTGACAAAGAAGAAGGGAAACACCACAAAGTACACCACATAAAAGATGGATGTCTCCATGCGGAAGCCTGGGCTGGGGCCCTGGTCCTCATATGTAGCATCCACCGAGTGCTTTAGGACCCTGAAAAGAAGGAAAAGTTGCACTGATTAGAGATTTTTAACCACATAGATACACAACAGGTGATAAAGTGCTGTAATACCTTGTAAAATATCTGTAGAGATACAAATAATTGCACGTCCTTCTTCTGCCTTTTTACTGAAAGTGGCATGTCACTCAACCTCGACCTATCAGTCTCTTACCTCAATAGGTCCCTCCATCAATGAAATGTTTTCTTGTTCCTTCATCCAACTGTATGTGATCCGAGCTCTGCTACTCTGCCTATTAGAGTAAATTGCTTGCTAAATCTCTGATATTACATCCATCTAATGAGGACCATCAGATTACAAACAGACAGGACAGCTCACCTTTACCGTCAGCCCCCTTTACCCTGTACCTCACTAGAATAAATCCTGTGGAATCTAGAAAGCTTGATAAAATAATAATGGAATCAATCTGTATTAATCAGAGAATCTTTTCCAAAATGTCCTGTCATCCTGCCCATAGAGGTTTCTAAAGATTCTCACAGGATATTTATAAGGAAATAAATTAGTTATGGCACAGTCTGGAGCCCTGTGCAACTTGAACAGAGGACATTGTGGAGCACTGGTGGGCCCAGATTTTTTTTCTCTGCCCTCACAGATTAGCACATGCTTGATGGTTCTTGAACAAACTTTTTCATCACTTTTTTCACACTTTCCATAAATTGATATATGATTTCTTGCAACATGATGAGAAACTGTCCTGCAAGTGGCCAAAATGACAAATGTTTACCTTCAGTCCTCCAGTGGCTGTAGTAATGTAACATAGTAATGTAGCACAGGAGGAAGTGGGGTAAAATCATTATAAAGCCCAAATTATAATGGTGAATGGAGGGGTCATTTTAACACGATGGACTGCTGTTTGTCTCCCATTTCCAACCAAAAGTCAACTTTACTGGTTTTAAACCATGACCACAAACCTCAACTATGTGTTGGCATGTGTATAATGGAAACCATCAGATTATTTGAGCATTTACACTCCAGGCCACTAGGGGCATAAACATGGCAATAGTGCTGGCCGTCCCTACTTGGTCATATAATCATAGACTGTATATAAAAATGGACGGAGACTCCGGGTCTGAAAAGTGAAACCAAAGTGGAAGCGCCCAAAGTGCAATACCACTAAGGGTCACTGGGGCTGGTTCTAAAAAAAAAACTATGGTTTGCATTAAAAAAAAGTGTTAACTTCTCTCATGAAGTACGAAGTCAATAATTTTCTTTCAAGAAGTTATTATGGTGTCATTAACTAAATTCACATCCTCTGAACAGTGTTCTGGTGGTCCTTCTGAAAATAAAGTCATAATTAACTAGACATTAGGCCACAAAGAGAGCTATGTTTGGGGGCGTCAAAATGTCAGACTCAAGGCTTCAAAACAGCAGTTCATAAACTACTGGTTGACATCGCTGTGAGTTGCTTCTTCAAAATAACGCATCTTTGGCCTTAGTTGCTGTGTTTGAAACTATGGGAAACTATGATTATTCTGTAAGTTTGGACATATCCAACTTAGTGCTGACAGTATCAATACCCTAAGAACCCAACAAATATGGCTGCCTCACGTCAACCAAAGTGTGTTGTTTACATTCATTCAATTAATTTATTATGGGCATTGTACTATTTTGTCTTTGCCTTTTTATCCTCCATCCAACCAACTCTGCCATCATATGACGACTAGCAGGTGGTAAACATGGGAATCCTTCCCATCTCTACATCTACCCATGTGATATGAATGTGACATTAGGGTGGACATTGGTACGGTCATTACTGGAGGTGCATTTGAAACTTTGGAATCTATTAAAATAAATTCTCAGTGGGACAATTAGAAGTGATCAATCGTGCACCTTCAAATCAGCTCCACTCATACTTGTCCTCCATCTTAGTTCAACTGACTTTATACTCTTCTTGTTGCTTTTAGTTTTGTATCTCAGAATGGTCACGGTGTAATTGAGCTGTCAGGATTTGTTTAAAAGTGTGTGATTTTAGATGATCCTTACAAGCTTGCGCAGTTTAACAATTTACTTCTCATCTTCAGTAAAGTACAATGAATGAAATAAGCAAACAGGCATGAACGGCCCTTGACAGAGATGATAATGGTGATTTAGCTGCTTGCGGTACTTTAGCCCAGGCGCCGAATGGCAGACCGAAGCCATCTACGCAATGAGATTTGATTGCATCTTTAGAGGATGCACAGTAATTAAGCCTGGGAGAAATCAGATGCATTTAATTGCGCTGTACTATTTACCTCCAGGTGTTCTGAGTGTCTTTCAAGAATAAATCACAAAGGGAAATTTGAACATGAAGAAGACACGAATGCTCTCGATACTCAAGCACTGATTATCAACTATAAATTGTTCTTTCTAATTTCATAGTTTCATATTTACGATGAAAACAACTCTGTGTCCAGCTGACTTACGTTTAATGTATGAAAGGTGAAACCTAGATGAAAAGACGTGAAGGTTATCCTGACTTACACCGGCCAGCCCTCTCCAGTGGAGACGGTGAAGAGCGTCAGGAAAGCCCAGAGAACGTTATCGTAGTGAAACTCGTACTTCTTCCACTCTCTGGGCTGAGCCGCTACGTCATTCCTGTCATAGTCCAGAAACTGACCCCTGAGAGGGGGCGGGGGGAGAGGGGGGAATCAGGAGAAGAGATTTTTCAAAAAGAGAGGGAAAGAAAATGTGAAAAAAGGGTTAAGCCGACAATCAAGTCATTTGAAGTCATATCACCAAATGGCAACTGTTTAATGGTTTAATGTACTGTAGAAGTGAAAGATTAGCTCTTTTTTTTTTTTTCAGAGAAGCTTGGATAAGACTCTCCGTTAAAATAACATTATTTCAGTTTTCTTTTATACATATTGAGACTTTCAGAAGGGTGTGCTTGTTATGTACCTGCAGTCTTTCTCCAGGCCTTTGGACTCGTCAGTGCAGTAGAAGAATTTCCCCTTAAAGAGCTGCACAGCAATAACAGCGAAGATGAACATGAAGAGCATGTAGACGATGAGGATGTTGAGAACGTTCTTCAGCGAGTTGACAACACAGTCGAACACGGCCTGAAAAGTATTAAAACACACACACACACACACACACACACACACACACACACACACACACACACACACACACACACACACACACACACACACACACACACACACACACACGCTTTTAGAACAATAAAAATGTATGAAATTATGCACATCAATACAAAGTTCTCAGGAGAAGGTATTGATATATTCATTCCATTCCGTTTCTCTTATTTGTATTTTTTTTAATAGGAAATTGTGAATCATTATTTCCAAAACAGGTGAAATTTGACTGAAATAAAAAGTCATCATTTTCATTTTCTACTTTTAAAGTGGAGGGATGTTCTGATTTTTACCGTAAGCAGCAGCGCTTCTGCATTTTCTCGGCTATTTCTCTCTACACTTGTGATTATAGGCACTTTTAGACTTTTAACATAGCCAGACATTTTTTGGTAAAAACGTTTTGTCCATGAAAGATAAATCTGTTCCAGTCACCTGTGGTGTGTTTGAAAGGTTTTCCAAATGCAAATTCACACTCTGCTCACAGCGCGCTCCTACCCAGTGGACAGGCGGTGCTTATCTGCAATCTGGTTGTCTAAAAAGTCATTTGTCATCCCTGTTCTTACAACCAAATGAGTGCGTCCTGAATACATGAAGGCACATTTGCACGAAGTCTGTTTTTGTGCTCCCTGCCTGTCACTCTCTCCAGCTGCATATCTCTGTCAGCTCGTGTTGCGATCTCTCCGTGAGATGAAGTGCTTTGTCGATCTATCCTGACATGTAGGCAATCTAACCGATGAATATGCTGCTGTATGAGTGATCCATCCCCATCAAGTTTTTTTTTTTTTTAAATTTTTATAAACTCCAGAGTGAGGACAGAGCATCATGCTCCGCTCCTCCTCCAGCCTGTCCGTCAAACCCTTTTGTCCAAGTATCAAAGAGGAGTCGGTCGGACGGGCGTCTGTCTGCCAGTTCCAATCTGCCTCACTCATCTCACTTTTATAACTCCAATCAGATCTCTCATGTTTTGTCAGATCCATTACTTTTGGATGATCAGCTGCCTTCCCACACCAGAGGGAAGCTGTCATTTCTGCGTCAGAGGGAAATGTACGATCTTGCCCAAATGGCACCCATCTGTGACATCACCCATTGGTTTGTGAACTAATGTTCTGAACCCTGGAGTTTGGAATTTTACCGTCACCATCTTTTTTATTTTGGAGACGGAAGTGACCATATTTGGACGAGCTGGGGAGAAGAGAGTGGTGGATCTGACACAATCTGATGAACAAGCTATAGTGGAAACCTGACTGCACAACAGTCCTCTCAATCAAAAAGACACGCCCCCAGACATACTGCTTATTGAGACCTAATATCTAATACCTGATGGGCTTATTTTTAGATGGACTGCCATAAAACTAATAAGGAGGGATTTTAGTAAATGACACCATTATGACTTGTGGAAAACATGTATTTATGTTTGGAGCCTAGTGGCCCTCAGTGGTATTGCAGCGTTAGTAACTTCCACACTGGTCTCTTTTCAGATGCAGAAGCTACGTCCACTTCTATATACAGTCTATGATCTTGTCTTGATGAGGGTCACACAAGCAACACTTTTGTTTTAGTTTTTAAAGCTTTGTCACCATTTTCACGGTGCTTGAAATTGTTTCTCTCTCAGTAAAATGTAAAACTGTCCAACTTCCACAATTGATATAATCAGATTTTTCAGAAGTGAAAGTCATGTCACCAGAATGATATAAAACATGCAATAATTATATACAAATTCTATATATTGTGTAGGTTTGTGAAAATCTGGGAGGTCACAATATCTTTAGTTCTTCCGATGTGACAAACTCTCCATAAGTACAGTCAAATTCACATATTGCTTCTTATAATGTCTATTTGTAACACTACAAGCTCTTTACACTGTAATAGTAATTATAAATGGTTTACACTCATAAAGTGCTTTATCACCTGAGCAGCCTCAAAGCGCTTCACACTTTGCCTCATTCACACACATTCACACACCAACAGCGGCAGAGCTGCCATGCAAGGTGCTTGCATGCTGTCTGCCAACCCAATGATTAGAGGGCAACCTGCTGACTTTGTAAGCAGTATAGGAAGTGGTTTTGTACATGCACACATTTTTTAATAAGATCTGAGACAAATTTTTTTTTTTTTAAACAGCAGACAGGAACGGACTTCACCTCTGCAGTAACCTAACTGCAGCTACAAAACACAACAACGTGGCTATATATGTCTAAACGACTGCCAGTTTGTCACCAACAAATGAGGACAAGCTCTTGGCTTATTATTATAAAAGCTAACTGAGCACCAAATAGGTCACATGATTAAAAAAGAGCAGGTGCTGTTAGAAATCAAGTACACACTGAAGGTTAAAAAAAAAAGCTTCTCAAATGACTACATATATCAAGAAGAGTCACAACAAAGGTCATGACACAACATCTGCCACACAGAGACAAATCATCAGTGAAAGTACATTATATCATAGACACATTCAGTATAAATGGGTTTGACTGCTAATTGGCGGACAGCCACTCTCTGGTACAGCATTTAAAACGGTGATTAAGGAGTTGAATAGTTATGCCAGAATTCTTTGAGTATCACACTCACCTGCTTTATGCTTGTAGGGTTCAGAAGGTAGTTCGCAATGAGGTTCAAAAATGAGTTTCTTAAAAAGTGTAAATGTTCGTAGAAACTTGTCAAATGACTTTTGAAGTGTAAAGCATTTCTTTGCTCTATCTCTCTTTTCAAGTCATGTTTTTGTAAAATATGAGTTATAACAAAGGTGATGTTTTATAGTTTTAATAGCAAGCGGTTGTAATTCATGACCAATATAAGAACCTTTTACTCCATTCAGACAGAAAAGTTTACGGGGCAAGTATAGCAATGTAAAGTGCTTTAGTGCCCTTGCAAAATTGTAGCGTGAAACCAAAACTAACCAGATCAAATGTTTGCAAAGTACATGAATCTTGGTTCATACCTTTGTCCAGGCTTTTAGGGGTGAAAAGACCGTTAAAAGTTTCCTGTTTTTCCACAATCCGGAGCAGATGAAATCTTACATCTTGAGCCAGATACATCCATTCCTCCCTCATATACCGTAAAAGCATTTGACTCATGGTTGTGTGTGTGCTGCACTAGCCGCTCTGCGTTTTTTTTTTGCTTTCAGACTGAAGTGAGCGGCTGACAGATTGGATTACTGTACCTTCAGTTTGGGCAGCCGTTTAATGGTCTTGAGTGGCCGCAGGACTCGGAGGACCCTCAGGGACTTGATGGTGTTGATGTCCTTGCCTTTCGTCCCTCTGTGCGGATCGAGATTACAGTTAGTCTGGGTGATGTAGTGCAGTGGATCATCATGTAAACCCTTTCAACTCAGGCTCCATTAACAAGATGTGACTGCAGCACAGAACAATACTTTGTTATAAACTGTTAGTAGATACATGCATGTGAGTGAATTATGTTATTCTACAGAAACCTGCTGCTTTCTAACTCCATACGTTTTTCCCTGTTTTCTTCCCTCCTTTTGTTTCTATCCTTCTCTGTCCTTTAATTCTTTGTTTTCGTTCTGTAATTTTCTTTTGTCTCATATTTATTTTCCTTAGATTGTTTTCTTTTTTCCTTCATGTTTTTTCATCTTTTGTTGTCTCTTCCTTCTGTCCATCCTTCTTTCTTTCCTCCTTCCCATTCTTTATTATCTTCTTTCCTTACTTCCTTTTTTGTCTGATATTTCTACATTTCTCTTATCTCATTTCCTCATTCATTGATTTCATTTGTTTCATTCATTCATTCACTCTTTCATACATTCCTTCTGTGGAAAATCTGTCTTTTTCTTTCATTCACTATTTTTTTTTCTTAGCCTTCTTTTTCATTCTTCCTGTTTGTCTGTCCAACCTTTTACTACCCCTTTTTTTCTTTCCCCCTTTTTCTTTAGTCTGCCTGCTTTCCTTCCTTCCTTCATTTACTTTTCCTTTTGGTATGTTTTAATGCAATTAAAATTATTTGCAATATATGATAAAAAGGTTTTCATTACAAAAATGAAACCTATCTCTGCTCTTCTTCACAATTTAGTACAATTTAATACATTTTCTGCATACTTAAAATTTTCAATGAAGGACTAATATTTCTTTCCACAGTACTATGGGTTCCTTGACCACTTATTCCACCACACAAAGCTAACCCTGTTTCTGTTGAATAACACACAAGCATCTTACACTTTGTGCAGTAACAGTACACAAAGAATCCGCCCCTGGTGAAGGAGGCAATTTCTTTGCAGGAACCACTGCTGTCATTGCAGACACTGTTCGTTTTGTTAACTGGTCACTGGAGTGGGAAGTAAGTATGGGGGTTTAGGAACTAGCTGTTATGCAAATAACATGCGGCTGAGCCATCACTCAGTCAGAGAGTGACATTGGCCAAGGACAGTGGGAGAGGGGTTTTTAATTAATCAGTGACACACACGCACAATGTGGCTGTCAGTCTCCATAAACACTGTTTCTTTTTTTGTTTCTTCTTCACTTCATTAAAACAAATTCTGAGCAGTAGAAAGTGAGTATGTGTCTATATTTATATGTGCACACAGCATAAATTGAACGTGTGAAGGATGCGGAGAAGGACATCAGCAAAAAAAAAAAAAAAACAGGAGTCTAATGGACCGGTTAGTCGCCCCTAGAGGCCCTGCTGCTCCTTACACCAGTATGTTACAAGGCAAAGCTACTGACCAACCAATGTTTTAATCACAAACTACCCCTACTGTAAAAAAAAAAAAAAAAAAAAAAGAGTGCTTCTTACTAACAATTGTAAAAGATCAGCATGCACCCGCAGGCCATTAAACAGAGATTATAAGAATACATGAGGCCTTTATCCAATTTGTTTAAGTGCACTCGTCCTCATGGAGCAGCAGAATATGGATGACAAACATCTGCTCACAATCATTCAAATTCAGTTCAGTGAAGTGGTGCTCACAGTATTGTGCTTTGAGTGGCATTTGGTTTTACTGGTCTCTGGACAGTTTTGTCTTGTTGCTTTTTGTTGCCTTTTCAGAACCAACCACATACACTGTAAGAAGATTTAGAAAGTGTGTTTACTTGCTCTAATATACATAAGCTGTAAGTGTCAGTATGCCTGGTAACCAAGCTTACTGTAACCGAAGTAGGATGTCCCAACTATGCAGAATTATGGATTGCACTGAATGCCCAAACAAAGCTTATTTACTCATTTATTTGCATGTAAATGTGTGATTAACTGGATTAAAAAAAATTTGCTTGGCAAATGCGCTGGCAAAGTGGAACCTTTTTCTCCAGTGCCTTCCTCCCTGTGCCTATTTTGCTTTAAATATCCCCAAACACACCAAAACACACACTCACACAGGCCCAAAATCAGTCTGCTACGCAATAGCCCTTTTAAAAGACATCTAGTTTGCAAGTGGAGTGGTTTTTGGGTCCCGGGGACTCATGACACCACTCATGAAAAGCGCCAGAAAACCAACCTTCAAGTCACTACAGGGCGAAAAAAACAACTTGAAGGATGAAATTTGAGTATTTTTTTTCAACATATTCTGAGAGAACAACAGAGCTCAACCTGGAAAGACGCATGGTTCCAAATATCTTACATTCTTTCTCAATGAAAACTCTAGCTATAACAAAACAGCATGCGGCTCTCATGCTCGGATAAGTTCGATACCCTGGCATGCAATCTGCAAAGTCAATGCCAGTCCTGCGATTCAAGGACCTCAACACATTGAGATGGCAAGAACCGTCTCCCAATAGCTTTCAGAAGCGGCATTGGCGAGGAAGATGCGACGTGTGTGCGTGTGGGAGTGGGTTGTGTGTCCGCATCAATGCAGCGCAGATCAGCGCTGATTGAAACGTGCTCAGCAGCTGGGCATGTGAGGTCAATCATCATGACTCCGGTCCTCAGAGCGACGAGCATTTCCTGTTTAGGAACGCAAGATCTGACGCCGAATGAAAAGCTCTTCACTGCTTTACTAAAACAGGAAACATGATGCTCGTTCTATCGAGCTGTTTCACATTTACAGAGAATTCAATTACTTGATTCATTTGATATAATGTACAAGAAAATATATTCAGATATAGTCCAAACACATTTTTTTGGACTTATTAATTTCATTATTTGAATGGTAACTTGTGAAAGTATATTTTGATTATTAAAAAAAACAAAAAAGGTTGGAAATCAAAAGTAAAAACCTGTGCAGCACAAACAATCAGTAGTGTAGGTCAACAGTTATGTTTATGTTCTTTTAGAGGATGTGGTACATAATCAGCAGCTCATTTGCATGTGTTTTTACTGGGAGTATTTTCTGAGCTGTTAACACCAAAAATTTGATCATCAGGATCGTGTTGAAGTTGTTTAGACAAAAAAAAAAAAAAATCATAAATTAAGGTAAAAAGTGGTTTAATTTGTCATCCTGTTCTAAAAATCAATGTATTTTTCCCCAAAAGACAACAAAACAACAAGCACTACATGTTTTTGTAAAGGGAAAAAACAGATGTCTATGATTATTTTCAACACACCCATTGTAATGTACACCTGCTCCTCAGAAAAACCAGTCAAGGTGAATTCAGGTAAAAATCTATAATCCTTTATCCACTTCTTCCCTTCATAAAGAAGGAGAGATGTAGGTGGTGGGCAAAGAGGTCAAGGCAGTAATCTCTTTGCAATTTGACCAATAAAAACTACTTTAGTCATGATTAAAAACTTTTTAGATCCAAGTCAAGTAATAGAAGACTTTGATACATTTGATAAGTGTGAGTTTTAAAGTGTGAAGATATTCAGTACAGCGATACGTTCGTCTTCTGAAAGCTATGAGGCGGAGTTCCCAATATCGTCTTTTTGTCTTGACGTCCCAATATTGGGACAAGAGGATACTTTTCAAAAAGGGAGGGGAAGGGAATCATGGTCATATCCCAAGCACCTTGGGATGGAGGGCGACAAAGTTAATTAGGAGGTTAATTAAAAGGGAAGTTGTGTGTTTCACATGGGTGGGGGTGGGGAAGGGACGAGTGGGGTCGGTAGGCAAACAGTAGATAGGGACAGTTCCCACCTGGCCACGCTCTGTTGTGATCTGATGAGGAAAAGCAATGATGAGCAAACACAAGCAGACAATGCACAAGAAGAAACACTGGCACATAAAGAAAGACAGAGCAAAGGAAACACTTTAAGCAGATATCACACAGGCATGAAGATACAGTGACCGTATTGGCCCTTAAACTTACCACATGAAAAGAAAACAAAGATAAGAGACATACAGTAGCACTTCAACTGATCGCCCTTCAAAATCGGAACGCTTGAGACTCGTCGGAAGAAATGTTAGAGGGAAGTGTTTGTGCCAGCTGGACATGAGAATAAATCACATTTATAGTTCCAGGATGATCATGATGACATAGACAGTTGTTTAGTGTGGGGGGAAGGAAAGACGAGAGGACAGTGTTGATAAGAAACAATCTGCTGTAAGACTGCATTCACACTGCAGGTGAGAAAATAAAATCACACTTCACCCCTCATTCTAAATGATATGCGGTCCTAAATCTGTTAACACGATGCATCAAAGACCTGATGTCACTTTAGGCGAGCTTCTGTACTAAATACAATCCTATTGAAGGTATATTTCATCTACCTTTAATCTGCCAGATCAGATTTTCTTAGAACATCTGTTTTACAAGTTGTAAGGAGCCAAGGCTCCACCTGGGACCAGAGTTGGATCAGGTACTGGTCTCAGGTCTGTGTGTCAATAAGTCCAACCCTGGGAGGATCTGAATGTATTCAAGCAAAACTCTGATCACAATTACTGTGGGAGAAAATATTCTGTACTCTACTGTACAGGACTGAAAGACAATTGTTTCTTGGCAATTTGATTCATAGATATTAAATTGGTTCAAAATTAAGCTGGCTTCAGTATTTTTTTTATTGTTGATGCTTGATGTAAAACACTACTTATAACTGTTATAAATACTTATTTTAATTTGTTTCTAGGACTTTTCTATTTTCTATGAGGACATTTGTTGGACATTACTTTTTGTTTGTGACTGTTATTGTTATTTGGCAGCTAAATGCTGCTCCTTGTATTGTTGTTCTCTCTCTTTTTCGGAGTCTGTCTCAATATGTGTAGGTTTCATCAGACTAGTCTCAGATCCGGTCTAACACTCTGGATACATGAAGGCTTTGAGTCTGGTGTTGATGGCTGTTTCCCTGAAAACAACAAAGCCAAATCAGAGCTTTTTAAGTGGGATTAAGAATGAGGACCTCTTCTTCCGGCTCAGTGCCAGAAAAATAGGCACTCAAAACTGGGTGTAGATTAACAAGCCAAAAGCCCTTTTTCCATTGCCGGTTCCAGCTCTACTCTACTCTACTACTATTACTTGACTAGCTTTTGGTATGAGGTACTTTTCTGGATTTTGTTTTCCTTTGCAGACAGTAACACTTCAATTACTATAGCAACACTGCATGCAGCTATCTTCAAGTGGACGGAGGAACATAGGAACATCTGCAATTCCTCGAATGACTCTAGTATGGTTTTGGGGGTTAATTATAAGTCGGGTGGTCCACAGACTAAAAATATACTGTGGAGGCTATAGTAGCTTGATAACAGTAGCAGCAAGGATGTCCCTTTGTCACTCGTGCAGTCATGATTCGTGACAATTCTCTCTGACCAAGCAATGGTCTGCACTGTTTTTATGTGACCTTTTAGAATCGACTTAGCTCTCTTGGAACCTCATTGGGGGTGATACCAAAAAGAGTACGAGGTGCCACGAAGTATCTGCAATTTATGCCTGATCAAAAACCAACGAAGGCGGGCAGAGTCGAGCCGGGCCGAGCTGGCACTGGCAGGTGGAAATGGACTGAAATGTCAACTGTTCATAGCAAACCCAACTTTCAAGTCAAAACTATTTGACATTGTGAATGCAGCCTGTTACAGGCTTGCATGGCATGAATGGGAGTTGATGAGAGAGTTGATTGGAAGGACAACATTCTGGACAGGACGTGGATGTGGGAAGGAGGGATGAAGGGGACGTAGTTAAGTCTGATAACCCCTGAATAAATGAATCGCACTCTTCTGAGTATATCAGGACAGGTACGCTGCACACACACACACACACACACACACACACACACACACACACACACACACACACACACACACACACACACACACACACACACACACACACACACACACACACACACACACACACACACACACAGTAAGGGCCTGATTTACTAAAGGTTTGCGTGTGTAAAATCACAAGCAGATCTACTAACGACGTGCAGTGAGGATTGCTTCTTTCAAATGTGCAATTTAACACACGTTTTCCATTTTGCGTGTTTGCCTGCATGCATATGTAATATTGGGTGTTTCTACCTGAAGGTGCAAAATACTGGGAGGGAACATGTAAATACATACATTTAGCACCCGCAACAATATTTACTAAACCTGAAAGTAGAAACAAGAAAAGTGATTGCGTATTTTAGTACGACTGAAAGGAACGTATTAATCTGATGCGCAAATCTGGAGAGACAGCTGCTCGTATTGTGGTGAGAAGGAGATGCAGGAAACTAAAGAATACGTAGAGAACGTGTTTTCTCACTTATGGGAAAACTTTTGAAATGACAGAGTCAGAAATTATTCAGACATATCGTTTGTCCAGCGATGACATTTCTGAGTTACTGAATTAACTGAATAATGATTGACAGCCAACAACAAGGAGGAGCCACGAAATACCAGCAATTAAAAAAAACTTCTTCCGACTCAGCACTTTCCTGCCTCTGGGTCATTCCAGCGTGTCGCTGCTTGGATATCCCACCCAGTCCAGTTATTCAGGTGTGCTGTCACAGGTCCTGAATGTGTCCAGCAGAATTCACAGGTAGCTTCATAAGGTTTCACGAGCACTCGCGAGACACTGAATGAAACTTATTCACCTGCTCATTACAGAAAGATCTGGACCTGCTGATCGTTGTTTGTTAGAGGATCTCATCCACTGTTCCTCCTGTTTTATTTGCCAACGTTTTATAATAAGCTGGGTTTTTTTCCGCCTAATGTCTTGCCATTAACTCATAATTTCATCTGCTAATCTTTTCGTTTTTCCGACGACATTGACTTCCTCACCGATAATCTCCCATATAGCGTTTTGTCCTTGTTATAATTATAATTATTAATCTCAATGGAATCAGATTTCCTTTTCCTTTTGCGGTTGTTCTGTGTTTTTCATGGCTGGAATCACTTTAACACACGCAAACACCTAATTTAAATAGAGCGATTTGCACCTCATATCAAAGACGCACTTACTCAGTAAATCACCCGCAAAACGGGTGCAAAATAAATGTGGAAACTTTAGGGGAAAAAAACGCAATTTCGTACCCTTTATTTGAGATCTTAGTAAATCAGGCCTTAACTGAACATCCATGGTTAGATAACTACTGACAGAATTATGAAACTTAGATAATCCTGTATATGTATTAAACTTTGAATCTTTGTGTCTACAAATTTTAAAGAGAAGCTACCATTCACTATGTTTAATAGTTTTCACTTGGCATCTTTTTTGAGCTTATCTTAGACAGCTCCTTTGTGATCCTTTGTGTTCATGACTATCTGGAACACCTTATAAAAGCCTGAACCTTTGGAACTGCTGAAATGTGTCTGGCAGTACAGTACTTTGTCCAATCACTGTGCATTATGTACATTGTTCCTGCTAACACCTAAAATATAGCCGCTAAAAGGAAAAAAGGTAATTGCACTTATGAAACCTGAATACAGATGTAACACAAACACAGTTATGTAACACAAACAGAGTAAATGCAAGTACCTTGTGACTGTGTTGGGGATGATAAGAATAGCAAATAACAAAATATGACATTTGCTCAAAAACATTTAGCCATCGGTGGCTAATGCAGACTTTAAACTTTGCAAATGACACTGGCTAAGATGGACAAGAGAGAAAGCAGAGGCCACAAACAGGAAGAGATACACATGAACTGATAGACAGACAGGCAGAAAAAGCAGGCATTACCCCATCAGGCTCCTGAAAGCAATCCAAGCCAGAAAACAAAGAGGGAAGGGGACGAAAAAGTGAGCGAGAAAAGACAGAGACAAAGTCAGCGACAGATAAAAGACAGAGAGAAGCATCAATCTACAGCTGGCAAAAGACAAAAAAATCAGAGTGACAGGAAGCGTTACGAAGAAAAACACACTGGTGACAAACTGGAGAGCTTCAGGACAGAGTCAGTATGTGAAATAGTGGCAAAAAAAAACCTTCACAACACTGTTAGAAACTAAACAAGTGAGCACTTTCTTTCTCCAGAGGCCCAGATTAATAGCTTGTAAAGCTTCAACAGCTCCTCTAGCTTTGGATAACATTTAATAATGTTTGCTGGACGCTGTTAAAATCATGTAAATGTATTTTTTTAATCAAAATATGATGATTTATTTTTAATCAGCATATCAGGTATATTGAACTCCAATTATCCATTTTATTACCAGTTAACGCTCACTGATAAAATTGACTCCACCAGTACTTGAATTGAGTAACTAATCACCTTCATGGAGTTAATTGATGTATTATCATAGATTACATTCCAACTCAACACTTAATTCTTACTTTCAGTACAGTATCCCCTGAACACTGTAATCAATGCACATATTCCTACTGGAGCTATTGTGTTTCCTACGTCCATCCTTTTCCTGCTCAAAATAGCCGACAAAAATATCCAGCTGTGTGTACAACATGAGGCGTAGAGTTAAGGCTTCTGCTTGGGAGCCAAAATCCCATCCCCCAAAAAGTTGTATTAATGGAGCAGGTACTGTGTAAGGGATTAAATGCAAAGTTACAATTAAGTGGCAACTCAAGCCTGGCAGTTACAAGCAAATCCAATCCTCCTGCCCCCTCCTGAACCTTAAACCCATCAGCCAAATTGTGCATGGCCCATTAGATGACTAGCAGAGAGCGACCGCGGAGGCTTTATGTAACTATGAAAGTGGAGTTTGACATAGTCATGTTGGCAAAATAACCCCGAGGCAGCACAAAAGCCTTGGAGTTCATGGGGAAATAATTGGATGAGCACATTACAGTTGTTTGTCGGAGCAGGGGCAGCTAGCTTCAATATGCTGCATGCTAGTCTGCTCCAAGTGAGGGATCGTGGAGAGATGGTAACATGAGCAAAAAACACGATTTAAATACCACACTACCGGTGATTTGTTTCAACATGTTGTGGTGTGGTTGAATACATTAAATCCGGAGGATTGCTGTGATTTTAAAGTTATGGGCAGCACAGTGAGGATTAAAGGAAAAACTAACTTACGAGCAGGCGAAGGCCACCAGAGCACCGCTGACCACAATGAAGTCGAGAATGTTCCACAGGTCACGGAAATAAGATCCAGGATGGAGGAGCAGTCCCAAGTCTATCATCTAAAATGAAACAATAAACAGTAAAAGAATAATAGAGAAAACGAGACAGAGGCTGTGTTCCCTTCGTACACTTACATATATAGTACTCCTACATGTTACTACTTGAACTTTGACAGGGTAGTGTTGTCTCAAATCGCACACTGCTGTTTTGCCCTTACCTGAAATAACTGTAGTATTTGAATGCATCGCCCGCCAACATGTCTGCCAGCTTTAGTTATTTTACTCAGAATTCAAAGTCAAATTAAAACACTCTAGGTTGGCGTTCCCTCCTTTTCCACGATGTAACCAAGATGCCGACTATTGAGGGTGAAAAGTGTCCGTCGTCTAATACTTAATTGGTGGTCTGTTTTGAGTACACCATCCATGCAGTGGAACGCATGTTTCCCTACTTGACAGTGTGAACGCACTTATGCACTCAAAATAGTAAGTGTTAGGACGTAAGTGCACCATTTGGATCAAGTCTTATCTCTGGCAATTACCAATGCCAGTGACATAGTGCTGTCCACTGTGTGCTAGCCTTCTCACAAAGCTCTGGTCTGGTGACTGACAGCAAAAATAGTTTAAAATGACTATTGCTCATCATGAAGCAAGTCCTAATTAAAAATTTTTTTTAAAAACACCCTGAAAAGCTCAAAGTCAGAGTCTAAACTTGAATCACTGATGTTCTATTGACCTGCAAATGATCAAAATATTGCAAAGCGGCTTCTTCAGAGCTCAAATCAAAATGCACCTACATTTTTAAGAGCCTTCTCACCTTAATCACCATCTCAAAAGTGAAGACTCCAGTAAAGACATAATCCAGATACTTTAGAACCTGCAAAAACAGAAGAGTCAGGAAATATCCTTTGAGATGACTCATCAACAACCAGTGACAGATTTTGCCAGTTTAATACTCATTGGAACTGTGTGTGTGTGTGTGTGTGTGTGTGTGTGTGTGTGTGTGTGTGTGTGTGTGTGTGTGTGTGTGTGTGTGTGTGTGTGTGTGTGTGTGTGTGTGTGTGTGTGTGTGAATGGACCAGATATGCCCAACAATGTTCCTCTGTCCTGTCAGAGGTCTCAAGCTCTGTTAGTTTTATACTCCTCTGCACAAACACACACTGCCAGAACAATCACCCAAACACACACACAAATAAACAACGCACGCACACAGCCTCACCTCAGTTTCCCTCTGCCCACCTGACTAGAATACTAATTAACTGTGCTTGTCTGTCAAAATGGAAACAACTCAAGTCACGTCTGTGTGCATGTGTTCCATCCTCATTCCCAACATGGGCTGACGTAACATGTATGTAAAGAGTGGTGAACCATTTTGCAAAACTGGATATGCGCCGCATTTGGCATTGTATTAAAAACATTTGAAACTCAACAATGAATTGTCTGAGCAAAATGAAATAAAAAGGTTTTGTGCTTTGGACCACTTGTTCCTCAACATGGGTAAACTGTCAAGGCCTGTTAGGAAGGACTTTCAATCCTAAATCAGATTTGTTTATGTGTGAATCCTCATTCGTTCGCGCGAGCATGCATGTTTCCGTCCAAATACTTGTCTGTGTGTGTTTGTCTGTCTGACAATCAGTGTGTTTTGTTGTGTACTTCCAGATGTCAGCCTGACTCACGTTGTTGCGCGGTGCGTTGGCTTGCACAGGGTCCTCGGCTGCCAGAGCGATGCTGCTCATGGTAATGACCAAGAGGATGCACATTTCAAAGTAGCGCAGGTTGACCACGTAGTGACATAGTCGTCGTACCCTGCAAGACCACGAACAAATAAAACAACACTCACACAAAAACACATGGAGTGACATCTCACTAGGTACATTCAGGTGACGTCTTCCTAAAACAGGCCACGGACCACACGCATGTCCCTCCATGCCCACATCCTGCACAAAGGTGGGAATGCGTCAGCCTCGGCGGTCCCACGTGATTCGGGGTCATCTGGGTTCATAATGTCTCACTATGTTTTTAATGGAATTAATATGAAACAACAAGAGTTATGTACATCTGGTTTTATGAGTAGAATAATTGAAAAGCTAACCAAACTATAGCAGTCTTTGCATGGATTTTCTGATATTAATGACTTGATTTGATCCCGAGTAGGTATTAAATGTCTTATGTAAGGTGACTGCTTGTATCTGTGACTCAGTTCTTTTGGTCAATATTCAAGTTTACAGCTCTTGGTTTGACATGTAGATCAAGTAATAAGTCCAGAGCTTCAAGTTGAGCTCCTTCTTCACCAGCCTACGCTTTTGCTCACTTGTACAAAAGATCCTGAAATAATATTTCACGTGAGGCACCTATCCAACATTTAAAAAGCAAGGCACCGTGGCCTCAGATCGGAGGTGTTGATGCTCCTCCCAAATGCTTTACATTCAGCAACAAACTACCACCGATGTTCACCGGCGGTGACACTCTGACCTTCAGCAAGTATGACATGTTTCTTTATAGTGAATATATAATGTATAACCGCTGAGGATGCAGACACAAGCATTTATTGTTTTAAGGATGGCTTTAACAAGGAGCGTGAATTAAATCATTTTGGACAGGAGAATTATCAGAGCTTTTTTTCTCAATATGCTGTTTGTGCTGATTCTGCGTCACTCCTTCCGAGTCACCTCCCACTGGTTACTTACGGGTTTGTTTGCCCAAAGATGAACATTGAGCTGTAGGGAAGGATCTGCCGAGGCCCATTAGCCTCCTCCTCTTCCAGATCTTTCTTCTCCTCACTGAGTTGGAAGTTGTCGCAGTCGATGTTGTTCACTGGTGTGAAAAAAAACAAATACACTCATTTAGCTCAAAGAAGCACAGACAGTAACAAGTGAGATGGTTTTTTTTGGTTTTTTTTATGGATTTGTAATGCAGGCTTTTGGTCTATACAGTTGTTTTATGACTGCACTTACTTTAAATTCAAAAACTATATAATCCCTTCACTAATTAGACATTTCTCATAAGAGGGTGGTTTCAGGGTCAAGAATATATCTGACAATTATGTGATGAAAACTGGTTGTTCTCTCTCGCAAAGAAAAATATGAGCTAGTGCAAAAACAAACACATACTGCTGTTACACAGACTTTGTAAAGAGGTGCATTATTTCTGAAGCAAAACCACTTGGTTTCACACGCCTCTTCTCCTTTGTCAGATTAAAAGTGTAGGAACTGGATTTAGCGCAGAAAAGTGGCAAAGCAATCCAAATACAACTGTTGTGGCATCATTAGCTGATTTTTACAGTGCGTGAGCAACTGAAGCAAAAGTTGTTTTTTTGACCACATGGTGTGATTTTTAAAACATTTCGCCATTTCTATTGAGTAAGATAACAGTGAACTTTTTTCTTCGCTGAGATTTTGGGAAGTGGTGACCTTTTTAATTAGCCTTCATTACCTTAAACGACTGTGTGATTCTGTTGAATGCAGCTGAACTGTACAGAGAGTAGGAGAGATTTTCCTGTAAACTGACCTGGTGGCTATAAAACAGCTGTTTAGTGAATAAAAACACAGGCTGTCAACCTGACAATTGTTTCAGCAAAGTCTCCTCTAGGTTTAGATTTTTTTTATTTTCAGTTACCTCTTCTGTATTTCTGATACTCATCAAACCCACAGCTGTGGAAAAGCTCCCACTCCCTTGCACAGTTCACTCATCCACCGCAGCGCAGAGCCCAACACTCTCAAGTGAGCAAGGATGTCTCATTGTGTAACTGCCTGTTGCTTTGACTCCTCTCCCATCACGTTTCTGTATGCATTTACTTGTTTATGTACACGATGTACGTATTCATTTGAATATAGAGCGGGTAGATCCGATTCCACATTGTCATTAATACGACCCAGACTTATGCCAGGTCTGAACAAACACGTTGCCTACTTAACCGCACCGCTTTCCTTGGGAGTGATTTCACACACTAAAATGCCCCAAAACTCTTAACAGCGAGGTGATTCACTGCAGTCAAATAATGACGTAATCAGGGGGGGGTTCAGAAAATATGTTTAGACTACTTGTTCCGAGGTAAATGCATGCAAGATTGTTGGATCCGCCTGCTGCTGGTTTGGATAGGGGGATAGTGGGTGATCATGATACCGGGCTTCTACTGTGATGACTGTCAGCCATCTACGAAAGTGGAAATGTTATAAGATAACCAATAAAAAACAAAAAAAACAATCACCAAAACTTCAAAAATAAAACCTGCTTCACTTGCTGTGTCCACGAAATGCTGTACTCACTCGGTATGATGGTGGTTTCTCCAGGCGGGGCGGTGATGGTGACAGGAATGTGGATTGCGTTGCTGTTGAGGCCGGCCTGGCTGGCCCTCGTGGAGTTCTTCTGGTTGTCAGCATCCTCTTGCTTTTCCCCCAGACTCAGGCTGCTCCGCATTGGCTGGAGAGGACTGCTGACAAGGCCGTCCTCCTCAGCATCGGGCTGCCTCTCCCTGAGGAAAAAAGATATGTATTGTATGACAGGAATCGTTATACTATGCTCTCAGAGTGCTTCAAGCTTTTTCTACCAAATGAGACCCATATGAGAAAGTTTTTCTGTCCACCTCAGAGATAGACCACAACTTACGTGACAACAGACTAGACAAATACAAACATGCAATTCAAATACATAGTTATACAGTGTTTATGTAGAAGTGCAAACTGATAGTCTATTATTCTTGTTATGTCTTCTATAGTATCTTTGAATATGAAATAGCAGCAAAACTCTGCAGGGCTGTTTTGCACCTCAAAGTTAACAGAAGGGTGATGATTCCAAGTCAGCCAGAAAATCACAAGTAAAAGACACTAACAGCACACAGAGTGCTATTACTGTCCACTCAAAACGACTGCTGTCCAAAGTACAGTCACATTAGCAATCTGTTTAACAAAATTGCCTTTTCAGAACAAAAGATTATGTGATGTCACGGCTGCAATATGGGGAATGAAGAAATATCAAACAGAGCGAATCCAAACGCTGAAATCTGTCTGAGTCATGCTGCAGTTTATGGTCTGGTGCTGTGATGTTGTATCAAACAGGCTGCTGAAATATAAAAGTATAAAAAACACTCCATTTCAAAATGCACTGCGTTGGAAAATCACACTGAAACAGCAAAAGCATGCTTGGACTGGTTTGTTGTGTGGGTTTCAACAGAAATGAAGAGGAGGAGAATATTTAGAGCACAGAAGTGTGATCTGACTGTATTTAAACCTGCTCGAAGTGATCTTTTTGGCCACTTGGGGCCCTGCAGAGACAAGTTGTGATTGCAACACTGACATATCCTCTTTTAAAGTTTCTCTCATATTGATTAAACCCCTAAAAACTCATCTCTGTTCATCAAAATTACATATTTTTATTTTTATTTTTTATTTTTTTTGTTCCAAGAAAAAAAAAATCAAATGTGGTTTCAATGTAAGTCTACACTTTTTCCTTCCTTTAGTCCATGCGGATCTATGAATATGCATATAGTTCCCACTTCTAGCTCCACCCATCTGACAGCTCAATGATATTAAAAGCCCCACCCCACAATTTGACAGGATTAGTTCCTTGGGTATGTGACTTATGAAACCCATAGATTCGAGTGCTTATTCACTAATTTCTGTAAGGTTGTTTTCAAATTGACATTTTGATTCACTGATATTAGAAAAAAATATATAATAACTTGACATTATGTGTGTCTCAAGCTTATTTATGAACTCATTTGCCATGCCAAAATAAGAGAAAGTAAACTTGATGTTCGATTTAAAGGCTACATAACAGAGGCAGAAGATTTAAACTCTTTTGATATTTAAGGATTTGGTTGCTGTACAGTTTCAAGTATTCCAGTAAATGCATGTTCCCAGTGGTGATAACTATCAACTTTTATCATACTTACTTTTTTACATCCAATCACTTATTATTCCGACCTGACTTAAACATAAATATAAATGGGCTTCATCTAAAAAAAAAAAAACATGTGAATAATATACACAAAACATTAGGGTTTGTAAAATCTCTGCAGTCCTACCTATAAGCTTTGGTTCCATTCTTGCTCCTCTTACAGTCGTCTCCGCCCAGAGTAGACTGAGCTCGAACCATACGGGAGGAGCGTCCCTTCCTCTCTCCATTACTGTCCCCCTCACCTCCCCCCCTCGCCCTGCGCTCTCCCTGTGCACCGTTCACTAACATCCCATTTCCCTCTTTTGGTGGACGATGGGCGTGATGGTGGCGATACCCCCTTTCTTCTCCTCCACGTACATCATTGGCTTCCTCCTCGGGGGAGCCAGCCTGGTGGTGGTGCCTGTTTCCCGGCCCTCTCTCGTGGCTCTGGCTCCTCTCTCCTCTCCTCTCTTTTGTCTGGGGATCGTCGGCCTTGTGTTCCTTGCTCCTGCCGTGATGGGTGTGGTGCCTCCCTCCCTGGCCATCTCCTCCCTCCCTGCTCTCCCCGTTGCTGTCGTGGTGGCGGTGATGCTTCCTGGAGTGCGCGTGGAAACCATCTCCCAGCCCGTCCTGGCCGGGATCCCCCGCCCCCTCCCACCCTCCTTCAGGGGGCCTGCTGAGTTTGTCCCCATTCCTGGCCTCCACTATGAGGGGCCGGTCCAGGTGAGTCTTCATATCAGGATGCAGGTGGAGGGCGGTGGACATCCGGAGGCGCTCCTCGGGGTCGAGCTCATTGAACAGGGCCTCGCTGCTCGCCCTTATGTTGTGTCTCCTCAGCTGGTTGGTCCTCTGCTCCCACACTGACATGGCCTTTGCTGACCGCTGCTGCTCCTTGCTGCAAACAGCAGAGCCACAGGAAAAATATCATGTGACAGTGACAAGACAATGAAATAGAAACGTTTTATGAAACTTGTTTATGTCTGCTTTATGAGTTATCTGTTTGCTGTGTGGGGTTTGGGGTTTGGGTGCAATCCAGTTTCATCCATAGCCACACCATCTAATACTGCAAACAGTTCCCTCCTAAATAAAATCACCAAACCCCAATAAGGTAAAGTAAGACAGAACCATGTCTATGGATGCGTTGGCACAAATGTTCACCATGGTAAAGCTTTCACTTACCATACGTGAGTGGTCTATGGAGAAATAGATCGAATCCAGCAAGGCAAAATTCGATAATGTCCCAACACTTAAGATGGATAAATATGTCTAATGCTGAGAGGTGTAACATTCTCTTGTAATGTTATGACCTGATTGTGGGAAGTGTGTAATTTATTTAAGGTCCTCAACATTGAAGTCATTTCACATGACTTGAAAAACTGGCAGAAAATGTATGAGATCACAGTGTTTTGGAATAAACTGACCAGTGATGATCAAGAAGAAAGCTGTCTATAACAGGATAGTATGATGCTGTCAGAAAAAGTGCAATATCTGTAGTCATGTGGTAATTTCTATGATTTGATCTGGATGACTTACTACTCCTTTGTTGTTGATGAGGACAAATCATCTCGGCAGTGTCTTCATACAGTTTATTGCTATTCAAAGCTTCCTCCTTTGACTATCAAACGTCCAAACTAAAAGCCGGCTTTTCATGGAGTATAAAAGATACATGAAACCTCCTAAAAAAAAACTGTTTTAGAAACTCAAGGAAACCTTGTGTTGCTGAAATGAAAGCTCGAAATGACAGAGGTTTCTCTATATGTAACAAAAATAAAAATTAGACTCAACTTAACACCTAAAAGTTGAGGGAATACTGTAAAAAGAACCCTCTGAATCATCAAGACTGTTTGGGAAAGGCTTGAATTCTCCAGTATGGAGAGATCATGAGGCCCCTGATTCCCTCTGAGGCCCTTTTTTTGTTACATGGTAACACCATGCAACAACTGACATGCCTATTCTGTATAAGTTATTGGTTTCCGTTATTTCTCAATTGGCTGCCACGGTGATTTCTTCTTAGTGTATGACAAACCTCACTGGTGTTGAATGCAAATAAACTGACACAGACCATGTAGAGCTTTCTTAATGTGTAAATGGGGCAGGCAGGCAGAAAAAAAGAAAAAAAAACATGCTATGGGTAATGGCCATTCTCCTCATGTAGCTTCTTTAAACAAATAAACAAGCTGGTTCCTCAGTAGGGAAGATGGTCAGAAATCACACTAATGGGCAGAATGTGATTTCTTTTTTTTTCAACATGGGTTTTTCTACACAAGTGCAAAGAATCAAAGACCATCAAAAATCATTTGATGTGTCCACGTTTCCATCGATCATGTATGAACTGTTTCTGTTCAGTATGATATATTTACATGGGGCTTTATGGGTTAGTTAAGTTAGTTCCATTTGGTCACCTCGAGATACGCCGGGTGGGGGAGGAGTAGACAGTATAACTCCTAAAAGACAGACAGAAGACACACAGACAGAGGACACAGGACAGGTATCCACAGACAGGTGAACTACAGACATACAGGCAGCGTGACTGCAGAAAGAAAAGTGAGAAATGTTACACTGAGTGTATAGGAGTGTTATTTTGTGATCTATATTAATAAAGCCCATGCACACTTGCTAAAAAAAAAACACACAAGAAGGGCAGTTCTAGTCCAGTGTTTTTTCAGCGAAGTGATTTGTTGAGTGTATCTGGCCTTCCATCTGCACATCTGTAATCAGCTGAGCGCAAACCGCTGAGCGCGAGAGCAAACTTAAAGCTGGTCATTGCATTTTATTTTAGCCTCGGCTCATGTTATCTTTTCAAGTGTTGTCCTGGGGTCTGCAATCACAAAGTGACTGGAAATGTCGAGCTGCCTGCGGTGGTTGCAACGCTCAGAAAAGTTAAACATTCATGGACAAATTAGAGAGCGCAGTGGAGGATGAATTACTAAAGGCACCAGCATAGATGAGCTGCTGCCATCAACAGATTACACACTGGTTGGTTAAAGCTGGAGGGAAGTGCAACTGTGTGCTGTCAACAGTATACACTGAAAACTACACTCACAGCTTAACATGTGTCATGTGCAAAACTACATGTAATTGTGTTTTTCTACTCTCTAACGTGCTTTGTGATGACTTTTTCAAAAATATAAGCTAGATAAATACATTTCATTTCACCAGTAATGAGGTTATGATATAAAATTTTGTTTTATGGAGGTCCAGAGGAGGAGAGGAGACAGGACAAGAAGAAGGAGAAGAGAAGAGACCAGAAAGAAGAGATAAGGAAAGGAAATAACAGAGAAGATAAGAGGGACAAAGGACGGAGATAAGAGAAGAGCAAACCAGGAAAGGAGAGGAGTGAAGAGGAGAGGAGAGGAAAAAATGAAGGAGAGGAGACAAGGAGGAGAATATTGTAACAGAGTATTAACTCACGGTGACTGAATGCTGTTGATGGACGACCTGCGAGAGAGTGCATCTCGATTTTGCTTTACAAAACTGTACATGCAGAACAAAAACAAAAGAAAATAATGAGACACACATCTGAAGGGGACAGGTGGACTGTCTGTCTGTCTGTCCACCTGTCCCCTGTTTTACAGTAAAGGACTAATCTGTGCAACTACCTCAATAACACGACAGCAACAAAAGCATGTTTGTCAGCAGCGATTTTTTTTTATGACAAAGAACTGAAACTTAAAACTGTTCAGGAGTTTCATTCCAAAATAAGAGTAAAACTGAAATCATATTTTACTCGTAAAAATTCAGTTCTGATACATTTTAATGATAAGATAATTTATAATTGAGATTCATGGATTTTTTTTTTTTTTTTTTTTTTTTTTTTTACCTTTGTGAGTTTATTTTTATTTTGTAATGAAACCCTGACTTTCTCCGAAACAGCACACAAAATGCACATAAAACAGTTCATTTGAAAGAAAAGCAACTGCTTAAGAGCTCACCCACCAGTGATACCACACCGTACAAATTAAAACATCCTGAGAACACTGGAGATAATGAATACAATCACATAATAAGAGTACTAACAGAGAAAAGGAGGAACATTGAGAAGTATGCTGACCAGTGATTTACAGCGATGATAATTTTTTTACACGCTGAATGACCTCATTCTTAGTGAGCAAGATGACAATTATTAAGCAGCGAGTGTGAATCAAAGACTTTCTCGAATGAATAAAAGGCTTTGTGAGACTGAACGTCACATAAAGAGCTGTGCAGAAATATTCAACAGACAGTCAGTTGAATCCATATTGTGCGAGCACCATGCACAGACAATTCACGTTTTTTTTTTTTTGTTCCACAGAAACTGAGCAGATGAGTATCAAGAAGAAAGGCTGTGACTACCAACATGATGTTCTACGGCTATAAATCACTGATAAGGCTGAAAAAAGCTCCAGTTTTACTCCAGCGTTCTCTTGACAGACTTCCATGGTTTCAGTGTTGCTCCAAGGTTCTGAGCATGGCAGGAGCTATCTGTCCTGATAAAAACATCACTGTCATTATCATATTAGAAACAATGGGAACTTCTGACAGTTTACGTTCAGGTTTTCTTATAGCTTGCTCATATGACTCTCCTTTTGTCTTTAGCTGATGATTAATGGCTCTTTGTTCATCTGTTTCCTCTTTCTTACAATTTACACTGTGGGAATGAAGCAATAGTCATATAATAATTGGCAACAGTGCTGATACACTGAACTACAAACCTGCTGTCCATGATGGTTTTGAATTAAAGGTGTTCTGTGGAGGTTTCAAACAAAGTTATGTTTACACTCAACGTTACTGACAAAAAAAAAGTTATAAATGTGTCTTTAAGGCCTTACAAATGTGTTGAATGCGTCTCCTTCCTCGTAAAACGTTTTTACAACTGATTTGTTAAACCCATGTTGGCCCTTTCCTCCCATTACGATGCTATATCAATGCTTTACTTATTTACTTTAATAAGTTTTGTGTTCATATATAAATGCTCTTTACATAAGACAAATACGTGATACAGAAATTGTCTAACATTAACATCAAATAAGCGCTGCGTATTTTGTAGGAAACATTTCTAAAACAGTTGACTGTTCAGATGTGGGACAACTGCTTTGAGAAAGAAACGCTGTTTTGGCAGCATGAAGGCAAAGCTCTGGTAAATGGGCGAGAAATAAAAAATTAAATAACGTAAAAGCTGCTGGAGGAAACTCACATGTGTTGTTGACTGAAGCTTCCTTAACAACAGTGGGGTGTAATAAACAAGGCAACACCACAGGTGCACTCTCATAATGGGAGTGGATGAGGAGAAATCCAGAACATACACAGATCAAACACGGTATACACACACACACACACACACACACACATTTCAGACTGAGGGGGAGGAACATATTGAAGGACAGCACGCTCAATGACAAAAGGACATTTCTGTCCAGTGTGGAGCTGAACTCAGCTGCTGTCTGAGGAAAGACACTTGGAAACTTACGCAGTGATGGAAATGTTGGCTGCTGACATCGGGCTGACTTCTTTCACTTCTAAAGCCTTCTGGAGGGCGAGTTTCTTATTGGCTGCCTCCTCCTGCTCCTCTTCATCCTTTAATAAAATGAATGAAAAATACGTTCGTTTTATGACAAATAGATATCCTGTGTACACAGGCTGGGCTTTTCTCAGGTCTACCACGACTGTAGGTGAAATACTTGTATTTCTTTGCGTTCTTAATGTGTCTACAAATAAAACTTTGAGAAGGTCTGATTCAGCATACCTTAGTCAGCTCCTGTGCGTTAGCAAGGTTATCAACAGCGATAGCCAAGAAGACATTCAGGAGGGTGTCTGAATAACAGCAGGGCTCAGGAGAACATGCAGTTGGACAGTATCCTGTGGTAAAATATGCATTTGTTTTTCGCATCCAAGTAGTGTGTAGGAGTAGGTCTTAATAGTGATGCTTTAGTCCATCTTTCTATCAGTATACCCATCAGTCCTGCCTACATATTCAACTCAAGAAGCTGCTACGCACATGTCTCGGGGTACGACCTCACTCCAAACCCGCCAAAAATTCTCAGAGTTTTTGCTTCTACTTCTACATTAAGGAGTAAAACACTTTTATCTACTTTACTCTCTTGGGAAATTCACTCCTATCACTCCTAAGAGGAGACCTAACCAATAAGGAGCAGTCAGGCATTTAGACAGAGACATGAAACACCAACAGGTCCTCCAACCCATACGACCATAAAGATAGTTTGTTCCTCAAATATGACCCACATGAGTGTTTCCTAATTTAGTGCTCCTGGTTAGGTCTAGGCACAAAAAACACTTAGATAGAGAAAGATAATGGTTTGGGTTAAAATTATGATTTTAGTTATGGCTTCCACAAGTCATGCAACCTTCGTCGTGACTGTTGGTCTCCTACAAGAAAGCCATAACCATCCACCTAACCCACCTCTTCATTATATATAGAGGCCATCTGAACTGTATCACTTTTCAACCCGGTATCACAGCAAAGCATGAAATAGACACGCCCGTCCACTATAGCAAAATGTGAGATAGCTACGCTTGCCGTTGTCTAGGCGTGAAAGTTACAGGTTTTCCTGTAGTGGACAAAAATGAAACTTACTGCATGATTTGAGCCATTTGATCTACAGGAAAATTTTACTTTTTGCAAAAAGACGTGGTTGGGGTTACTAAATAAGCACATGGTTGGGGTTTGTGACAAAAAAAAAAAAAAAAAATGGTCGGGGTTAGAAAAAGAACACGGTTACAGGTAGGAAACAAAATACAACTCAAGAAAAGCACTGCAACCTCCGGGATTCAAATATCATCATCCCGCATGGCAGTCTGTGATGATGCCTATGATACCGCGTCACATGACATTTATGTGTGTGAAAGTTTCACGCTTACAAAATGCGTGACTTACACGCCTAGACAGCCCAAAGCGTGGCTATGTCACATTTTACCGTGATACTGGGTTGCACTTTTACTGAATACATAATAGTTGTTGTTTATATTTCTGCTATAAGTCACTCAACTTTAAAATGTAGCTGTGGGTCGAAATAAGCTGCTTGCGACCAATGGGGTAGTTTTTGGGGGGTCTCTAAAATACACGTTTTGCAGTGAGCTTATTCCTGACACTGAGCTTATTGAAAGACTGCAGAAATTAAAAGATGTTTTGACTGTCATTTTGCAGAATGCAAAAGAACGCTCATACTCTCTCTGCAGGGCCAACCTTACACAGCCTTGAATCAGTGATGATCTTTCACATTGAACTAATGTCTGCCGTCATAATTCAAACTTTATGTTCCTCAGCTAATCAGATGATGTGCTGAGTCATGCATACACTGACGATACTGTTTTCCATGAGCATATTCATGCTCCCAGGAGAAAAACTCTGAACTCTAATGTGTCTAGTTCAGAAAAAAAAAATTGTTCCACCACTCAATAAACTAAACTGTTGATATGTTGTTTGTCCTGCCCCATACTGATAAGCAGCTAGTTTTATAGGAGGTATCTGGCTTCCATAATGTTCAGACCAAATGTTTAATTCCAACTGAATTTTGAGCATTTAAGGTCTGAATATCAAAAGCAAAATTAAGTATCATCAAGTCCAAGGAGATGCCCTTCTAGATTTTGAGTGTGTTTAGATGGACACTATTTTTCTTCAATGCAACCCAAGAACACAAATGTAGGAGTTATTGGCACCTTGTAAGAATTAAATCCATTTTCAACCTAAGACCATTTTCACATCTCGATCCTACTTCTTCCGACTCAGCACACTTTAGTTGTCAGGATGTCAGAGAGGATACAGTTTCCAAAGAGCGTGAGGACGATGAAGTAGATGGAGGAGAACATGCCGCGGCGAACACCTCCTTGAGACTCGATGCCGTGGTACATGACGGCATTCCAGTCCTCACCAGTCAGAATCTGAGGGAGACCAGAGAGCCGGTGTGAGGCTGGGGACGCAGGCAGGTTATAAAGCAACGTGCAAATCTAACGCCGTGCAGAATTAAATTACCTTACAAAGTGAAGGGTTATGAGCACAGACTAATTGGAGGATTATCAGTGAGCTCATTAGGGCACAGGAGCTCCACAGACCAGCCATTCGCTCTAATTAAAATGACTGATAAGAAACTTTCTTTTTCTGTGATGTCAGTATTCTCTCATTTACTCAGAACATGTGCCGGTTTGTGTGTTACCTGAAACACAGTGAGGATGGCTGCTGGGAATGTATCAAAGTTTGTTGTCGGAGTCTCATCTTCAAAGTTAAACCTGGAAGAAGAATCACAAGAACGGCATCACAAAGAGGAACATCACAAGGAAAAGCAGAAAACAAAAATGTTGTTTCGGTCAGGTGTTACGGCGGTCTACCTGCAGTTCAGGAAAAGCACTTGGATTAATGTTAAAAGCTTGATGGACAGTACATGTTTCTGGTCCTGAGAAACATGATAGCACCAACAGACACAGCTAAGCCTGCAGACACACCTGCACCAGTTTCTTCTTTCCCCCTTGAATCCTCCACTGCACACAACACACACATTTGTACTTCTATGCTTGTGAGGACCGTCAAATACATAACATATCCCCTGACCCCTAATCTAGAAGGGTAAATACAGTTCATTACAACTTGGGTCTTATTGTTGTTGTTTTATCTAATATTTCTGAGGTCTTATTTTCTAAGCTGTCAATATATTTAACATCATTACTTGAGGTGAAAGGGCGGCATAATGGTGCAGTGGTTAGCATTGTCAACCTCCTCCCACAGTCCAAAGACATGTTAATTGCTGAATCTGAATTAGACGTAGGTTTGAATGTAAATGTGTATGGTTGTCTGTCCGTCTGTATTGGCCTTGATGGACTGGCTACTTGTCCCGGGTGAAGATGTCTAAGACTCACATCTGTCCTCACAAAGACAGAAGTACAATACAAGTATAGGATTGGGTTTTCGGGTTTCTTCACACCTACAGGGAGAGACTAGTGTACTCAGAGATGACAGGGGTTGTTTTCTATTGATCGTGGGACAGAAGGACAGGGTCAGAAACATGCAACAGCAAGAAACACTAGTCAACAGGGAGCCACAGCTCCGACTTTCAAGTCCAAAACACACTGCCTCTGCAGCTCAGGGCTGCATCATTTAACATGTTGTATGCACAAATAGTGCACACAGCCATGCAGCAGATCAACAAATCCACATGTCATATTGACCTAATATCAAGCAAATAAATAAAAAATGGAGTGGGGCCTAGATTAATGAATTTTCTAAATGATCTTTTTTAAACTGAGATTTTCTCCTTCGTCATCTGTGAGCTGGAACATCACAGAAGAAGTGCGAGATGACAAGGGAGAAAAATCAAGGCAGCCTGGTTATGTCAAGCCGGGGAGTAAAATGCTGCTTTTCTAGGGTGCCCATGCTTCATCACCTCAAAACTATAGTGATGTGTGTGAAGCAGGTTGTTACAGAGTCGAGAACAGATGTTCATCTTGACATGCATCCTACAGTGTCAGTCTGCTTTGGGCTCAACACAACAGCACACCTGAGTGGAAAGTTCAACGTGGGGCAAAGACAAAGACAGAAAACACAAACAAACATGACATACTGTCACTGAATGAATGAATAAATGAATGAATGGAGGGAGATTTAGTCTCTACAACTAAAAAGACTTGTCACTATATTGTTAGTTTAATTATCTTTATCTTATTTATTTAGAGATATACATGCTAACTTAACATGCTAACTTCTAAAACTACTTTTTGCTACAAGTATAAGAGGATAAATACAATTATTGATGATCAATTAATCTGAGTATCTATTATCTTGGATCCAAAGTGAATTGTGCCATCTCAACCCAGCAGTACTGGGTTTACACAAAACTGAAAGTATCGTGCTTACTGGAATTGTATGAGCACACATACCACCATAAGTTTGTTTTGTGATATCTCATAAAGTTAACAGTAGGGTCTGGCTTAATATCATATCTATCTTCATCACACATGCACAAATTAAACACAAAGAATCTAAATCTTTGCAGAAAGCCCCCAAAATGACCCAACAAACCTGCCAAAACCTGAATCCGTGGTCTTGAAACTGAAGAAGACAATGAGAGAATGACACAGAGATGCGTAAAGATGGGTTGGTCATTCAACTAAAAATAGCCTGCGCTGCTAGTGTTCATCATTTTAAAAGGCAGGTACAAGAATTAGTTGGGAATGGGTAGAAGAGGGAAGGATTAAAATGTATGGCAAAATGCAAAACAAGTTTGGGTGAAATTGTGAAAATCAATCAATTTGATGTATCGAGCCAAAAAGACATTAAAAACAGCCACATTATTAACTGGATTCTAAATATTTGAAAACAGATGCTGGTAATTTCACCTGCTTCAAATTCAACTCTGCTCAAATGTTCCTCTGTCACTTCTACATGAAACCAAAATCTGCCTTAGCTCAACATAGTATTGCTCACTTGGTTTCACAGTGACCTCACAGGGAAAACTACAGATTGTTGGGGCCAGATCAAATTCTGTTAAATCAAACCCTTCGGCCCTCAGTAGTTGGGTTTACCACAGGGCTCTATTCTCGGGCCACAGAAATTACATGTGTACTGTATGTTCACCACAATTAATTAAAAATCAATTTATGCCACTGAAGTTCTTTGTGATCTTCGGTCCACCTTTGATGCTTTCAAGTTGTCACTAATCATAGACTATGTACAACATTGTGCACACATGCACATTAACAAACAAGGACACACAAATAGTATCTTTTGCATTTGAGAGTTATTTCAGTCTTTAACTAAAAACACCTTTTACTTCTAATTACTTAATTGTAATGGAATTATTTTTCTTTTTCTTGAATGGGTACCAATGTTGGTTTCTTGTTGAAAGCCTGTCAAAACACAAGAGGACTGTTATTTGAAAATTAAGGATATATATTAAATAGTCCATTTATAAATGTACAAATCAAATATCAACATTTAATTCCATCTTGGATATCTTTTGATATCAAGGTGTATGAAGGCAGTTTTGAGGAACAGAGCTTGACAGACGGAACAATCCCCACAAAGTAAGCATGTCACAGTGAAATAAGATGTATGCAGGAATTATACGACTATGTCAGGTTCAACTGAATGTTTTCAAAAACAGTTCTACTATAGATCCAATATTCCGGTTAAACTATGAAAAAATTGAAATGAAATGTCTTAATTTCTGCAATTTTAAAAGAATTGAAGAAGAATTTTTTATTAACAACCATAATGTAACAGCATGCAATACACCATGCAAACCGGTCTGAGGAACAAAAGGGGAGGAAATGTGTTTGGGAATAAAAACTACATGAAGGAAGAGAAGACAAAGGAAGAAGAAAGGGTCGGCAAAGATGAGGAGAGGATGTGGAGCACATTGTTACAGCAGCGACCGTCTGCCCAAATAACAGTGCAGATCCAACGATATGTGCACAAGTGTGTGTGTGTGTGTGTGTGTGTGTGTGTGTGTGTGTGTGTGTGTGTGTGTGTGTGTGTGTGTGTGTGTGTGTGTGTGTGTGTGTGTGTGTGTGTGTGTGTGTGTGTGTGTGTGTGTGTGTGTGTGTGTGTGTGTGTGTGTGTGTGTTAATACTTTGCAGGCCATGTTCGACTGTGTCGTCAACTCGCTGAAGAACGTTCTCAACATCCTCATCGTCTACATGCTCTTCATGTTCGTATTCGCTGTGTGTATTGTACGCATGTGTACCTGCTCCCATTTTTGAGGTCAATATTGACATTGATATTTTAGAACACAAAAAAAAATCAGTTTTTAAGCCATTTTGTGACAAAGAAACTTCGGTCACGAAAATAACCAACTAAACAACAAATCGTATAATGAGTATAGATAACTGCCTAAACATGCTTTCATTAATTAAACACATAAAATACGTAGGATGCTTTTCAATAAATCATTCACTATTTCTGGAGTCAACTGCTATCTCTGTCAGCATGCCTGCTGATATATATATATATATATATATACACACACATGTTGTATGACAAAGAGTATATAAACCCCATGTCTACATACGTTTGAATGTTTGGATTTGACCTGTGAATACTAGTTGAGGGAAACCTAAATATGACAGAAAACAATAACATTTCTGGTTCAACATAATAAAACCCCGTGTGCACAAGCCCAGGTCTGACCTCACCCACATCTAACACCTCACTCACTGCAAACCCAGGTCTCAGGTCTTCTCTCCTATCATCATTGTTTTACCTCATTTGTGCTCACATGTCTCAATAGGAGCGAATCCCAGCAGCCAGGCTCCAAAAAAACCTGTGGAAGGTCTTCCCAGTCGAGAGGAGGCTGTTACAGCAGCACATTAATGATTAATAGTTTTGGAACTATCACATATGGAAGTAATGATCGGTTGTCCAAATACATTTGGCCATGGAGTCAATCAATGAAAACCTAATATCGGCCATTAATATTTAGGGGACATGTTTCGGCCTGACGGGAGATGGGGAGGAGGTGAGTGATGGAGGGAAGCCAGTTGGAGGAGAGGGGGAGGGGAAAACTAATTTAATAAGCCTTCTCTCCCTTGGTATGTCATCATATTCTCTCTCTCCCCATGCTCCTCTCCTTCTACCTTTGTCCTTCTCTGTCTCATTACTGCATCCTCCATCATCCACCCCTCTCTCCACCCACAGCTCATCCCTCAATCACTTTTCTCACTTCACGTCACCTCAGTCTTCCCTCTTTTCCTTTCCTCTTCCCCACACTTCTTCCTCTCTTTCCTTCCCTCCCTCATTGGAGATTAGTAGACACAGTGCAGGGAGCGGCGTTAGCGGTTTACTGCTGCGCCTGTGTTCGCACTGACCTCTGTTTACTCCGATAATAGGGATTGGGAGCTTGCTGCTTGGCTTCCATGCGTCGTCCACGGAGACTTCATTAAATCAGTCCTGAACACAAGAGCACGTAAGGCCAAACTCCCCACAAGCCTGTGCCCTCCTTTCCCTATAATCCTTATTACAATAGGAGCAGGTTTATGTTGTATAGGTGAAGGCAACACATTTCTGAACACACGCGTGTGGATTGAAGATAACAGCTATACGACATTGTAAGAACGGGGGGGACAGGGGAAGACTGAAACTGTCATTTGCAATATCATGGGGCCGCTTACTTTTGCAAGAACATGTTTTAAATTTTAAATAGAAAGTAAAAATATAGCTTATCATTTTTGTCAGCAGCTGATTACTTGTTTAGTTATTTAGCCAGTAAGTTGTTGTTTTTTTAAATCTGTAATGAATTTATAAGATTACAATTAATGATTCCAACCAATATAAACAATATAATGTTATCAACAACAAATAATTCGTTTTAAGTGTTAAATCAGGAGTCATTTAAAAAAAAAAAAAAAAACTTGGTCTGTGTGATACACAGTGCAGGAGCAAACCATTTCCTGAGAAGACCAATTCAGGGGCAGCAAAGTCCAACCACATTTTTTTAGTTTTTTTTGTGGAGCTTGAGGCTTCATTGCTTTTCAAATCTTTGGTAAAGTGGATCTGGTTGTGATTATTTTCAGGAATTTCTTCTTCAAAGATTGTTTTATTGATTGTCAATAATGAACTAAAGAGTAATTGTCCAAGCACAGAAATTTCTGCTTTTCTGAACAAGACTCGGCTGTGTAACTACACGATCCATCCACCCAAACATGCACCCAAACAACCAGAACCAATCTAAATGGATATGTTGCAAATTATGGACACAATTAAAATTATAGACAGTACAGAAAAAATATCTACAATATTACTTAATGGAAACAAAGACAAATGTATTAAAAAAGGGAAATGAAAATAAGTAAATACAAGTAAATCAATATAAATAAAATATTGTCGCGTGTTTCTCACAACAGAAGAAGGGGTGGCACACTTTATAAAATGTACTCTCTCTTCCTCCGGGTCGTACAGCAAATTTTCTCTAGAATCATACAGATATAATGTCTCTAGTTCAATGTGAGTGAGATGGAGGAGCAGGATCCTTATACTTAAGCAAGACAGCTCGTTGAGCCAATAAAGAAGTAAAAGCCAAAAACGGCAAATTTTCTAAAGAATTGCTAAATTCTTGAAAATTATAAGGATTTATTGTAAAGATTGTTTTCATTTTAGATAATTTCTCAACTCACCTCTCTTTTCTTGATTAAATGTGAAGTCTTTAAAATGGAATGTCACATTGGAGGTAAACAGGTTGGGATTCGGAGTAAACAACTGTCTATTGATGTGACTGTCACAATGAACGAACACTGAGGAAGGCCCGAGCTAAAAGTATAAAAAGGCCATCTCTCCTGTGTCTGACAAAGTCGGAGTTAATCAGCAAAGAAGGTCTGTAGTACCTCGGAAACGGAAAGCTATGAAGCAGCAAACAGAAACATTTATTTTTCTATTGGAGTAAATCCTGCACATTTCCTTTGAGCCTATCAACTATTTTACCCCAAACAGTCGGTGATGTCCTGTGAGTCTCAGAGGGAAGATGGTCCTTCGCCTCAAGCTGTTTATCTTTCAATTCTCACAATTTTACCAGGAGATTAGGTTTGGTGTTTTGAGAGCAGGAACATAATCTGTGAGCCAAAAATATGGTCTGGATATGACAAAGCATTTATACTTATTCTCAAAGAACCACTTAATCTTCTATTTAGGGGTAAAAAACACTTTTTTTTTTAATTTTTTTTATTTAACAACTGAATTCATCTGCCGAGGTAAAGTTGTGTTTTCTTAGTTTTTTGCAGAATCAGACTGAAAACGGTCTATTTTTAAATTACTCCTGATTGTTTTGTTTTGTTGACACCTAGTGTACATGTTTAGACTTTATGAGAAAAACGTGAGAAAAAAGAAAAGCTGTAAGATGAGCAGAACTGTTCGTACGGACAGAGAGCAGTGAGCTCAGCCTGATGTTCTCGGCTGGCTAGAAGCACCATGTGGACGTCAGACTCATCTTACACTTGTCCATCAGCGGAGACTGATGGGATGTTAATGATGGCGCGGACTGATGTCAGGCTCGGCGCCATGGCAACAGCCTGCAGCTTCAAAGACATCCAGTTGTGGGTTTTGCAAAGGCCTTCTGTCTGAGGTGGCGTGATTTCATGTGAAAGTGACATTTTACTTGAGAGTGCATACCTGCCACAGCTGTAGGGCGACGTAACAACACACAATATAATAGTGAATAGATATTCTAACCATCTGAGGCCATTTCAATCAATGCTTATTTATAATTCTATGAATGACTGATTGGTCTAATAACCTGCCACAAGTGCAGATTCTGACTTTAAAACACAACACGTGTTTATGAACATGCATATTGTGTGAAATATTTTTTTTTAAATTAGGTTTCTTTGTCACATAACATGCCACACTAGGTAAATGCATAATTTCAAATAACAGGAGAATTTAAACTTTCAGTAGATTTACAAAGTACGGCAGAGCATGTTGAAAAAAGATACCATACGTTCCTTCTTCAAAAAATGTGGTCAAAGATAAATAAAAAAAATCCGGTCACTTTCTAGCAAACATCCCTTAAGGAAGTTTAAGAATATTGTATTCATCCCATAATCCAATATTTTCAAGATTTGGGGGCATATTTCAAAAATAAATCTAACATAAAAAATCAGACATTGTTATTTCTGGTCACTGCATCATAATCTTAAACTATTGGAGCAGTCTCTAATCAATCTGCATTGACCACCAAAAGATTAAACTCACCAAGTTGTAAACAAGTGCAACCCCATTACAGAATTTGGAAAGTCAATTTAAGGATGAAGTTGCTCTGGTTTCAGTTCCTCAGTATTTTCTAGGGTTGCTACAACTGTTTGTATAACTTCATCTAGCTCTACCACCACCACCACCATTGTTGCAACTACATTAAGAATTAAACACTTGACTTCGATGTCATCGCATTTAGCCACACTCACTGGTCACTGACTGGTCCACCCTGGCTGAGCGAACCTTCATCTAAAGTTTCCAGACTATGATCACATTGAAGAAGACAGCTGTGAGCAATCTGTGGGCAGAACTAGATTGCAAGAGTTTTGAAATCATGAAAACATAAACACATGAAATAGGTCATAGGTCAACAAGCAATGCTGTTCTTTTCCTGGGTTGGACAGTTTTAAAAATATTGTGTGAAATTTCCACCCTGCTTTTGAGGTTATAAATTTAAAGGGTCATTCCAACTATTTTACATACAAGTTCGGTTGAACAAAAAACCCTGATATTGTCTTTGGTGCGTCACCGGAGGTGAATCTCATTTCAATAGTTTTGTTTCCCATTTTGTTCAGTAACACCTTAGTGTACTCGAATCACACAAACATGAAGATGTTGCCGAGAAACAGTCTGTTGGAGCAGAAAATGAGCGGTCAGATAATCTCGGACAGGTTGTAAATCAAGTCCAAGTTACGTGTAGAAGAAAACAAACGCTAACTATAAAATGCTTGTGTATCCACTGTCTATTGTCAACATTTATCCCACTTTACAGACCAACTTTCTGATTGCACTCTGACCCACTGTGCATATAGTAGCACAGACCATTCTTTCTGTGCAATGAGGGATTATTGTATGGTGTACACGCTTTCAGTTTAACCTCCAAATAAATTAATTCAGATACATTTTTTTGTGGCTTATTTACAACCTGATTATCTAACTGCTCATTTTTCACCGTGCTTCCAGATCACAGCATCATCCCTGGTGTGTGTAATATTATTATAATCCAATGAAAAAAATTTGCAATTTACATAACAGGACAACAGAAAAAACTGTGCATGTAAAATAATGTATAATATTAAAATAAACTGGGTTGTCAAAACAGTGTGTGTGCGATGTGGTTTGATTTGTGCTGAGATATACAGTAAGGTGTTTGTGTAGAGTGGAGTCAGACAGGCTGGATGCCAGGCCTTTGATTAACTGCAGCCAGCCCAGAACCATGAGGTGTTCCTGCCATTAGGAGACACGGAGCTCCTGCTGAGAGAGATATCAAAGGGCTGCAGTCGCTGCTGCTGATCTGCCAGCTACCTGCTGCGTCAACATGTCTGTCACCGCTGCCGGGCCGGGCCAGGGATCACACACAGGCAGGAGGGTCAGGTGGAGAGACGGATAGAGGAGGAGAGGAGAGGAGAGGAGAGGAGAGGAGAGGAGAGGAGAGGAGAGGAGAGGAGAGGAGAGGAGAGGAGAGGAGAGGAGAGGAGAGGAGAGGAGAGGAGAGGAGAGGAGAGGATCTGTGTGTGTGTTTGTTTGTTTGTTTGTTTTGTGTGTGTCGGGATGGAGAGAAGAGGGAAAAGGGCAGGACAGGTTAAAAAAAAAAAAAAAAACTACTCACTGTCCTCCGAAGAGCTGCATGCCTAGCAGAGCAAAGACCACAATGAAGAGGAAGAGGAGGAAGAGCAAGCTGATGATGGACTTCATGGAGTTGAGGAGGGAAACCACAAGGTTTCTCAGTGAGTTCCAATATCTGAGGGGAAGCAGAGGCATAGAGAAATTATTGTTTTTATACCCACAGAACACAAAATAACTTTTGTCCAGACAGACAGAAGAAATGAAATGAAAAGGCTTATAAAGAGACAGAAAGAGAAAAAAAACACACACACAAAAACAGGGGAGGGAAGAGTGGAACAAATAGCAACAAGAGCTGTAGGTGGTATAAAACAAACAGCAATGCGTCAGGGTCCACAGCTGCCAGTTTCAGTGAATCACAGGATTACAACTAATCTAATGAAATAAAAGCATCGCCATCAAACTCCAACAGGATTGTCACTTCACAGAGAAAAGACTTAGAAGTAAAGCTAATACAACATCAAAATCTTGTGTCCTCTAAATATAGACTTTTTGCATTTGGCAGATTTTGACTTTTCATATTTATGAATGTTGGTCAGTGTATTAAGTTGAATGAAATTGAGTCGAATGAAAGGACCAAAAGATTAAGCCCTTAAAACTCCAGGCTTCTTAGGCCTGATTTTTATCCAACATACTGACAGGATCATGGCCTGCTACTATATTGTCTTGCTCTGACATGCCATATATTTCTTCTTTATTTGCTTCCTGGTTTAATCCAAAAGGCCGGGCTACTTCAAAATGGCACCAGTAAGTTTTTTTTTCATGGAAAAAAAAAGAAGCTTTTTGCCCATATGTACAAAGGTTTTTAACACACAACATATAAATAAATATGAATGAATGAATGAATAAATGAGAAAAAAGCAGCATGTTGATAAAACGTACTGAGTTTAGGTCTATCAACTGTAAAGTCAATTTAAAGGCTTGCTCACATTTGTTTAAATGTTTTGGCAACATTTCCCATCATGCTTTGAGTAGTGTAGACAGAGGTATGACAGTGCTTCTACGAACGCATTATCCGGAGACAATTTCACTCACTGTCACTTGTGTAATGACACTATATAAACAGCCTAAATGAGCTTCTTTCGTACCATTAGATACTTTAGGCAGTTTGTTGACCACTGAAACCCGATACAAAACAGTTTATTGCTACATTTAAATTAGCTTCGCTAATTCTATTAAAGTTAATACTGACTTTTTTCTCCGATGTAACTGTCAGTGATGGAGGCTTTAAAGCCATGCAAAACGGAGATGTCTTCCTGTCATCAACATCATTCGAATGTTCGTGATCACAGTCTGAACAAATTTAACCCTCGTGTTGTCCTTGGATCAACCAAGTTCTATTTTATTTTCATATGTTTTGGGATCATTGGTGACAAGGAGGCTGTGAGGGTTTCTTTAAAGAATGATGACCAATGATCCCAAAAAATATAAAAATATAGAAATAAAATAGAACTTGGTTGAACACAGCTGTGGGTCATTTTGACCCGAGGACAACACGAGGGTTGAGTAAAAATGGGAAAACATTCCTTTTGGTCAGAGCAACAGCTGCAAGCTTCAACTGGATTCTGCTTTTTGCCTCGTTGTTTGCAGTTTTACGACACATTAAACGTTGTGATGTGATTATTAGACAAGACAAAGTGATGAAAAGTGTACTCCTGAAAGGAAAGAAGTGGACTGTGAAATGTTGCTGATTCCAGCATTATGTATAGTGTGTGATGTTTACGTGATTGATTTATGACTCTGAGGAGTAGAAGTAGAATTTTTCATTCAAACTGCAGCTTGAGATAAATATTAATATATTCATAACAGTAAGTTACAAGAAAGCCCAAAATGCAAGCCTTAAGGTTTGACAGTTGCAAAGGGCAAACAAAGAAAATTCTATTCTATTAAAAAAACAAAGAATATTGCACCAAATCACAACACAAGTTTGTGTCAACGCGCTTAACAAAGTTAAATTCTTATAACATAAACTTAAAAGGAAAAAAAAAAACCTCTCTTTTAACAGGAAAAAAAAACAGCTAAATGTACTTTTTGTTTGTGTTTTATGAGATGAACTCACTTGGTGACTTTGAAAATCCTGAGTAGTCTCAAGGCTCTCAGCACACTGATACCAAACGATGCTCCTGGTTTAATCATGTCCCAGATCACCTCAAAGATACTTCCCACAATGACCTGGAGACGAGAGCACAGGGTGGACTCATCACCTGCTGCATGTGTCTTTGTTCTTACAACCATTTTAAAATAGTTTAAAACACATTGAATCATATTAGTAACCTGATTACGATCCAAAACCAAAGGAGCACGCTGTATTTCAGCCTACAGTAACTTACCCCAAAATCAAAGCAGTTAAAGGAGGAGTGGAAATAATTCCTCGCTCCGAGGCCATACATCTTCAAAGTCATCTCGGTCAGAAACAAACCCAGAAACACAAACTCTGCTGTGTCTGGTTGCAACATGAACAGAGTAACAACACAAAGAGAATATAGTTATATCAGCTACAGACAACAAGTGGGATTATATATTAAGTGTGTGTTTGTGTGTGACTTACAGAGAGCTCTTGTAAGCCACTCTGGCTGGTCGTAGTGAACTATGGCCACACACAGAGTGTTGAGGCCCACCAGGCACAGAACAATCCAGTAAAAACTCTGAGCTTTCACCATCCGCCGAATGAAGAAGCGGATCCTCTTCTCTTTACGCCGGAAATAAGAGGAGCTGTCCATCTTACCGCTGCTTTTCACGCTTGCCCGACCAAACGGAGAGCCAGGAGGAGCTGGAAGTGATGACAAAGAGGTGAGGCAGGAAACCTGTGAGTTTTCAACAGTCAATTATTTGTCAGCGTGTCACAGTTTTCAAAGTGAATCACTGTGTGGTTTCTTTGTTTTCTTCCTACAACTGTGATGAACTGCATCACCATCATTCAGTTATATATATAAATCATAATGCGTCATTCCTGAAGCAAACAATTACTAAACTTATCTTTGATTTTCTGCTTTTAAGAAGATCTTTAATTGCCTTCACCAGCATTTGGGAATAACTGCTTTCATGTAACAGCATTATGTAATGTAATTACAACTATATATAAATATAATTGTAATCCAGTTACTGGATAAGGTTGTAAGGTTATGCCAATAAATTACAGGTACTATCCAAATGTTGTTGATTACCGAGGGGTTACATTTGAATATGTTCTTTTACGTAATATTTTATGTCCAATCATTCTGCTGCTTTGCATCTTTTCAGTGCACATAAAAGGTTAGTTATCATGACGCTAATCTGATTGTCTTTTTACCGTCTATTAAGTCATGTAATTGTTATTTTTAGGCACTGTTGTGTGAAAAAGATAAAAAACACAATAAACAAATGTAAAGATAAATTTGATAGGATTATTATTTTCAATTCTCAAATATTATGCAGATATTGCAACAGAATTGTTGCCATGAATTATTTTTTTTGGACACAATAATCATGTTGTAAAAATCTGATATTGTGACAGCCCCGGTCCAGCATGATCCATTCTTCCTGCTCCACACTCCTTTGTGTCAGGTGTCCTGAGTTGAATTGAGACTGCATTTACAAATGGTTGTAGTTGAAGTCTCCAGTCTTGGTGCTACAATTGTGCTTCTACCCAGCAGCAGAGAGAAGATGCCTTACGGTATACAGGAATTCATTCCACTTTACATCTGTTAACAAGCATGTTAAAATGTTTGGGGAAAAACCTGCACATGAGACAGAAATAAAAACATAGACTCACCTAAATGCTCCCTTGAATGTACCTGCACCTGCTCATTAAAAAATGTGCACCTCATCCTTTGGTGGTGTGCAGCAGAATTGCAGGCGTAATGTGTGAACAAAGTGAGATGAGTGATACAGTTTGCCATATTTTCCCTCAGCAGTTTTTATTTTATGGAAAACAGTAAGTAGATGAGATTGTAAAAAAAAAGTTGTTTTTTTTTAAATTGAAGGCAACAAAATCGTTTCAATTACCAGGCTGGTGCTTATTTCCTAACCACAGACAAGCAATTCCATGCGGTCTTTGTCTGAGACCGCGAAGTCCATTAATATTGAAAAGTATAATTCTAATATGCTGCAGGTTATTCTCTTGCTATTTAAATTAAACAGTCTAATTAAAAATGTTAATTATACTTCTCTCTCCTCAAGGTGATGTACTTACAGCCAAAGGAAGCAGCTTTCGGTCGAGGTGCTGAATCTGCTTCTATAATGTACATTATTCAGATCTTTAGCCTCGTGTTTTATAGTGTTGAGGTGATGTGACATACTAATCTGATAAATGGAGGCCAGAGAGTCAGAGGACATGTGTTATGACAGGCTTTATCAGAGGCTTTTATTGTAAAGGCTGGTGGCCATGGATAAAAAGATGTGAGATTTACCAACAGAGGAGATGTCTGCGAAGGGATCCTCCCCCTCCTCAGCACCGATCAGGTCATTTTTACCCTTCTTCACTTTCCCCCGCTTCAGGACTGTAATGGGAACAGCACAGACAGGGAGGAAAGTAATATATACAGCTCTTAAAATGCATCCTTTAATATAAATCCGTGAAAATAAATTAAGTCAAGAAAACCGAGCATTTAAAATTGAAGTGGAGCAAGGACGTACAATATGTGTGTGAAGGGTGAGCTAATTGGAAACTATGAATAGCACGCATCAATCACGTTTTTCATTTGGAGATTTTCTGCCTTCCTGCTTGAAGTCAGCCTCGGAATGAAAAACTGCCGGCACAACATGAACGTGATCATCATGGACCACCCCTGTGCTGTCGGAGTGGTGGGCTCCAAATCTACAACCCTCCACGTCGGCTCGGAAGGGCTCCTGGGAGGCAGAACGAGGCTGAAAAATCATGTACTGCTTTAAGACTGAGGAAGACTACCGATCTCTTTTATCTGTCTATAAGTGACTCCCCAAACCTAAACAAATGACAGTAAAGGCTTTCCATTCTTTTCTATCATACCCTATTAATTACAAAAAAGTGAAACAATCCGTCAAAAAAATCAACTCGTTTCCAGTAAAAAACAACTTGGTTGTAGAAATGTTTCAGTTTGAGTGCCTCTATCTTGAGAAAGAACAGGATCAGGCACTTCACTGCACTATAATTAAATATGTTGCATGGTTCAAACAGTTTGAACATTTTTTTATTACTTTTTGCATTGGCATAATTTTCCCCCAGATTTAAGAAGTTTAAAAACTTGACTTGGAAAAAAAATGACTTGGAAAGGAAATATTTGCAGTGAAGCCTTACCCCTCGCACCAAAAATAAAAACAACAAAAGAACAAAAATTAAAAAATTAAAAAAAATCTATAACATCATGGTCATTACAAATAAGAGAAATGTAAACAAATTTCACTCGTCTCATTACATTTCTCGAGGTGGGTAACAAAGTATTTTATATTTGTTTTAAGATGTGACATTTGAAAGAACTTTTATAAATTTGCAATAAATTGAGTTGTAGAAAATCTAAAGGATCATTTCCTCAATTTCTTGAAAAAGTGGGTCGATCATCTCTGAATAAAGCATTTTAAAATCACCTCTACTGAGAGAGACAGCTCCTGTATGATTGACACTTTGCTCCACTACTCGTACCTGTCATTTAACTGACGAAGCATAAACACATATTTTCTGCTTTAACAACATCAGAGTGGTTCTTCTACAGCTGTGGACTCCAACGTTTTAATCCTCTATTTGTATCTAATGGAGAAAATAGGGCCGCCGGCTGCTGTCACTTTACTGAAATCCTCAACATGAGTGTGTGTGTGAAATGTGTGTCTGTTCAATGCATAACAGGCACATGGGTGTGTGTGTGTGTGTGTGTGTGTGTGTGTGTGTGTGTGTGTGTGTGTGTGTGTGTGTGTGTGTGTGTGTGTGTGTGTGTGTGTGTGTGTGTGTGTGTGTGTGTGTGTGTGTGTGTGTGTGTGTGTGTGTGTGTGTTGGGGAGCGCAGAATAGTGAATTTACTTTAACAAATCCAGACAGGCGATCACTGTAAATCACACTAATTAACCCTTGCCTTCCCACCAGGCTTTATGGAATGACATCACGAGCAAGAGACAGAGAAAGATCTGACTAACAGTATGCTCTGTCTGCAATAAAAAACAGAAGACAGAGTGGAAACCATGACAATCACTCCAGTATCAGGCTAATCAAAGGTGCTGATTATATGATTACACTGGTCTGGATACAGACAGCTCATTCTGCAGCTGTACATATGGCTTAATGTAAAACTGAGGAGCCACTTTTTTAATGGTGTTTTTTTTTTAATGAAATTTGTAATGTTAAATCAGTGCTTCCCAACCAGTGAGCATCACTGAGCAGAAAACAAAAGTAAAACTTCTATTTTGCGCGGGCAGTAGCCATTTGCTGCCAGGATTATCATGACATTAACGACAAGAAACTTTAAGTGGGCTTTTTTATTTGCTTCAAGAAAAGTTGAACTATTTATTTCATGTTTCATACAGTTTAGTTTAGATTCTTGAGATCAGTTGAGAGCCACTATGTGAAATCCATTAAAAGTAAGATTTTATATAATTTGGGAAAAACGGTTTGAAAAACACCTTGTCAAAATCTAAATTTACAACATGTATGTGCATGGCCATGTGTACATTAAACACTTATCCTGAGGCAAAATATATTTAGGTGAACAGCTGACTATTGTATTGAGTTTTGTTTGATATTCTTCCTTTTGACTTATACCACTGGCAGATTTAATTATATCAGGATGGAAAAAATATTGTGTACACTGTCATTTGAGTGTCCAATTTCCTTTGGTTTTATACAGTCCACACTACTGTGTGAAATTGCTTTACAAAAATACTTCAATATTTTGGTTTACAGATGTTCAGATAGTTAAAAAGCTGTTCAATTCTGATGTGTTATGATGTGAGCCTTTCAAAAACCTGGAAACAGATCAAAGACACAGAATTCAGTTTGATTTAAAGGAATGTTAAATTTCTTTAGCACTGAGCTAATTATCTTTTCATTGCCAAGAATTTGATGATACAGTTCTTTTAATTAGAAACTAGGACCAGGAGCCAGTTGGCCTAGCTTAGCATGAAAAGTGAAAAGAACTAGTGTGGTTTGGTCCAAAGGGAACACATTTTGCCCACCAGCACCTATAAAGCTCAGTTCCTGTCTGGTCTCATTTAATCTGTACAAAAACTGAACTGTACAAATGACAAGTTGCAATGTTACATGCCAGACAATTTTTTTTGGCTGGTGCGTTGAGTTCCTGAAGGCCTGTCATCATGTTTGCCAGTCATCTTGTTGTCCTTTTTTAACATTTCTCTGACGAGAGGAATCAGAAAAGCCAGTACAGCATGTCCAGAGAGAGAAGAGAGGACCAGATCACATTCATGACTGAGGAGTTTGGGATGACTTATGTGCAGCACAAAATCCATCTTTAGATGGAAATGATGAAGCGTACCTGTCTGTGCCTGGTTTACCATCGGCCTCCCGTGGTGACGGACCCTGGTAAAGCAGGCACCAGATACTCAGCCCTGTTTTCACCTGGAAGGTTTTGTTTCCTCTTGTACCACGCACCGTCCAGTGGGGACTTCTCCTCTGCAATCTCATCCTCCTCCTCCAGCAGCACTTCCTCTGCAGCGGGCGAGAGAGAGAGAGAGTGGGAAAACAGGGACTTTCTATCAATGTCATGTTTTTAACACAACAGACACCAGCTCCCACACTGTTTCAGAGATGAGTCTAACCTGCTTTGCAGATCCACTCCAAGTATCCGGTGAGCTCTCGCTCAATCTGCTGCTGCCTGCGAAGCTTCAGGAACTCCTGCCTCTTCTCCACACGCTCTCGCTCTTTGGCAAATTCTCTGTTGAAACGGACATTTGAATAGACATATTTACCATTTAATCACGTGTGGTAACTTGGATTTAAAGTTTTTTTTTTTCTGTCTTGCCATTTATGCCTGCACATGGCTCATGTCAGACATCAGTGTGAACAGAAATTGATCTACATTTACAGCAACAAACAGGAGACACGTCATCGCGGATATTTGATAAAATAGAGTTTCAAATAGTCACCGGAGGGATTATAAATATTAGAGCGAAACGACAGCTGAGCAGCTGTTGAGGGAAAGGAAGGGGAAAACGGCCATTGGCATAACCATAGCTCAGTTAACATATATTTGAGAAATTTCTGAATATTGAAAAGTGTGGATGGAGAGGAAAACAGGGTATGGTGTATAGTTTTACACGGCTGTGAACGAATGTATCAGACCCAGTAGTGAGCTACTCAATAGTACACAGTATACTGACACTTCAATTTTTATACTCTTTGGTGTACTGTGACTTTTTCTTGCACACCAGAACTTCTCACAACTTGCTGGTATTCTGTTCTGCCCTCTCCATATCATGTTATCAGAACGGTTCAAAATAGGCTCTAAATAAACTGCATTACCCAGGGAGCACTAACTAACACTCACCTGTTCATATTCTCACCTGCCTGATTTTTTTCTGTTGGTGGCTAGTCTCAGTCAGTTAACATTAACCTTACAATAATTTTTTGCCTGACTCCAAAGACAACAAGAACAGACTCAGATGACGACACAGTGAGCTTTGAAAGTCCTACCCAACCAGTACTGAATGCAGGCCAGAAAAAACAATTGCAGTTTCAATTCAGTTTACAGAATGTATTGTAAGTATGTAAACATCTTATTCATCATTAATGTGATGTGTGTTCATTAATTATGGCTGAATGCCTGCCTTTTCTGAACTCTAAACATTGTCCTGGATCTGTTTCTCCAGAGTTCTGATGAGAAAATGTCTGAAGTCCCCATTTGTTGGCCAAATGTTGCCACTTCCTGCAACTGTTTCAAATCAAAACCCTTATTTCAAATTTAAAGCTATCTAATGTTTCATACACAGTCCAGCCAAACACTAGGACCCAGTCCTGTTACCATCATAATTGAACCGGTTCTCCACTGTATTAAAGAAATGTATGTTGTTACTGAAAGCAGCTGATAAACACACCAACATGTAAATAAAGGGGAATACCGGTACCTGTTTTTTCCACTTCAAGCACTGTACAGGTCTTATCACAGTACATCCCATTTTACATTAAGCGTTATATTGATTTTTCAGGACTCATACAACTCTCATGTCTTTGTGTTGAATATGAAATCAGTTTTACCAAGTAATTTACCAAGTAAGATTACTTCAACATGTTAAGGTAGGTAGGCAGTGCTGGTAGAGGGATTTTGCCACCTTAGGTAGCCAAGCTAGCTGCATCCCCCTACTCTTTATGCTATGCTAAGATAACGGCCTGCTGGCTGGTTTGCATCATCTTACATTTAATATCATAATATCATCCAGCCCTAATAAGACTACTAATACTACTAAATGATCTAACATCTTTCACTAATCAGAAGAATCAGATCTGTGATATGAAATGTATTATTGACAAAGTTGTCCAAAGTGGTTCCATTAATACCAAGATGATGAAATCTTTTACAAAACATTACAGTAAAAATGTTGCTGGAACATGAGGTGGAAATACTTGCGCAAGAAAGGGAGTGAACTAAAAGAAAAGCACGCCCTTCTTGGAATACAGTTTTTCTCTACACGAACAAACAGCTCCTCCTTCAGCAGCAAGTTTCTCATGACCTCCAGACTAATGATCATGCACATGTTAGCTTTCATTAAGGTTTCGCTGAGACAAGAGGTTATGAGTCACAGCAGGTGAGAATAGGCTCTTTTGTGACTGCAGACACAATGAGATGGACAGACATCAGATCCAAGAGCACAGAGGACCGGGATGATTAAAGCCACAGACACAAAGGATGGCTCCAGGAAAGACAATGAGAGGAACAAAGCAAAAAGATGATAGATAAGAGAGGGGGAATAATCTGTTGATTTACTCAATTCCTTCTCAATTCATCAATTTCTCATAAAACATAAGATAACTTTATTATATCTTATTATCTAGAAGAGAGTATTTAAGAATTAAAAAAAAAGAACATTTGTAAACTTTGCACTGTTTTCAGAGCAATTATTAAATCCATCCTTTCCCAAGATTATCACATTACACATTTAATATACAAACGCAACACAAACACCTTCCAGGATTATAACATGGACAAATGAAGATGCACAATGACTAAATCTGGTTTGTAATCAACCTCTGTTACATGTCCTGTGATCCTTTTAGCAGACCTGGAATATGTGGATTTATTATGACTTACCCTGATAGGACACCAAGCACCAAATTGAGCATGAAGAATGAGCCGATGATGATAAGAGGGATGAAGTAGAGCCAGTTCCAGGTGTTTCCTACGACATCATTGGTCTGGACACACAAACACAGACAACAAATCAGAAAAACAAATTACATCTTGCACAAATAAGGAATTAGGTTTACTGCATAGCATTGTAAGATACACAATCTATTTATTACACTTTTAATTAGATCATGGGGGGACTAAGTGGAGCCACAAGTACATTTTTTATGTTTTGATCACATCTTAATAATACAGGAGCACTGTGCGGGATTTATTGGCATCTTGAGGTGATTTTGCAGATCGCTACCAACTGACCACCCCTCACCTCACCCTCCCCTCCTGAGCATGCAAGAGACTCTACAACAGCCATGAAACTTGCAGAAATTGTGAATGACCATCTTTTATTGTCACTGTTAGGTTTGTCCCTACTGGGCTGCAGTAGAAACATGGTGGGCTACATGGAAGAGGACCTGCTGCCTATATACTGTAGATATTAAGGGCTAATTCTTAGTTTCAGGTGATTATACACTAATGCACAGTTATTAATATTATGCCAAAAGATCCTCCTAAATCCACACTGATTCTTTAGCTACATCAGGAATGTGAAAACTAAGTTTACACCTGTAGTGGGAATACTTCTTATAAAAGCATTCATCTTCCCATTTGACATTTAATTTCCTCCTGAGAGCTGGTAAATAAAACAAAAACATGGAGCGTGAAACCAGTTAAAATAGAAATGTTGATTGGATGATGTTTGGTTTTGAATGAACCACACGACAGCGAATGAAAACCTTCCATTTCCCATCCACAGATGTGAAAATAAATGTTTGCTTTTCACTTCTTTGGCTGACTGAACAAAATATTTTGCCAACATGTCTCATTAGAAAAATGTCGCCAACTTTTCAATTTGCCAAACACAATAAAAGTCTCAGTCTTCTCAGTGAGCTTGCTAGAAAAACAACAACCCACCAAGTCCCACCAGGAAATAACTTATTCCTCTATCACTGCAAAACAGAAACATCTATTTCAAATATATTGTTCCCACATAGTCTTCCAAAACAAGCTGTCATGGCTTTAGAGTTATTAAATGACTACACTTTCATATACAGTAAATACACACACACACACACACACACACACACACACACACACACACACACACACACACACACACACACACACACACCTTTAGTTGCCTTTAGCTCGCCATCAGCGCAAACAGGAGCACACTATCCACCAGTGTTAGTACACTGCACATGTGGACATCCAAACAAAGCACATGGACACTGAAACATGTGATTGTTGAACGCACCATTAATCCGCTGCTATAGCAGCCTCCACTCTTCTGGTGTCAGGCTTGTTCAGTTAAGATCAGGGCCTGTGCAAGCTCTCCATATCAAACTGTCTCTTGGCTTTGTGCTCACTGGCAATGACATGTTGAAATAGTAATTAGCCAAACACAAACTGTTGCCACAAAGCTGGAGACACAACAACAGTGATTCCCAAAATGTGGTACATGTACAGTATTACTCGTGGTATCGTAGACTGTATGTAAAAGTGGACGTAACTTCCAGATCTAAAAAATGAAGCCAATGCAGAAGTGCCTTGACATGCAATACCACCAAGGGCCACTAGGTGCTGGCTTCAAAAAGCGCAGGCTTCACTTTTCCAAAAATGACTGTGCTTCTGTAGTGATGGCGCTAAACCAGGGCTAATGACGATACTTGAAATCAGCACCCTCCGTGTCTGAGAGCGCTGCCACATAGCGGCCTGTTAGCAGGGGACCGACCTGCGGACTGATGAGCTTTGTGAAGCACAGTGACATTCTGCAGACGTCAGTGTCGGAGCGCTGCCACACGCTGGCTGTAATTGTGATGGGAGTTTCAGGGCGGCTGATTCAGCAGGCTGGAGATCTATATAATGCAGCAGAGAATGTGAGATGAATGCACACAAATGTACGGTAGCACACCCTCCGTCTCAGCTGGCGGAGAGACAGCCACCCACACAACAGGATAAATGGCTGACAGAAGCTTCCCTGTATTGCTTGGCATCATTTCTTTCTCTACATTTCCAGCATTTCATCACTGTCTCATCATCTCATCACTCAATCCTCATGTCTTTCTCTGCATTTCTGCCTCTTGCTGTCCACCTCTCTTCGTATGAATGTTACATGAACGCCCTTTCATCTTCTCTCTCCCTCTCAAATGAATTCACTTCAATAAAGCTTAAAGTTATAGTTGGATATTGTGGGAAATTAGGTTTTTTGCTTTTTCTCTGAGTGAGATGAAAGGTTAGGTAAGAAGCTGAAGCTAACCAGCCAACATAAAGCTTAGAAGCACAAGGAAAAAACTAACATGAGAACCAATGCGAACTAACCAGAGACACTATGCCCGCCCACCTATACTACCAACCTGAGTGCAGTCAATCAAACCAGACACGCCTTCAAACATACTACTCTTTGAGGTCTATTATCTAATTGATGATTGAATTATTTTCAGAAGGACCACCAGCACACTGATAACAGAGTGAATTTAACTAATGAAACCATAATGATTGTGGAAAACATTTAATTGACTTTGAATTCCATCAGTTGTTCAACCTTGTTGAGTGGGAGTGTTTTGAAGGCAGAGGTTGTTTTTTGTTTTTGTTTTATAGCCAGCCCCTAGTGGCCCTCAGTGGTATTGCACTTTAAGACAATTCTGCCCTGGCTTCACATCTATTGTGTATATACAGTCTGTGTTGGAGGCAAAAACTGAGTTAAAGGCAGAGTGAATATTGGACTGGAACACAGAAACACAGAATAGATGATAATGCTGCCTGTCTGCTAGATGTGTAAACAGCCAACTGTTTGCTAATATGTCAGCCATATCTAGTGATAATATGTCAGTGTTTGTAGCTTATTGTTGGGCCCCCCAGTGGTCAGAAATGTACTCTCAAAATCACATGCAGACTTAAGGTTTTCCCTTTCATTCTAATCATGTGTGTAAAAAGGATATAAGGCTTATTTTATGGCTGTGCTCAAAATCTGGTAACATGCAGTCATCTTTTCTGTTTGCAGTAGCAGCAGTTAGTATCATGCTTCTCTCTCTGGGGAACCTGGGAGGCCTGCTGAGCAGGAGAATATGAAGTGGCAATGCACTCCGTTTGCGTCAGCTTTCACTCCCGGAGTTAGCCAGCGAGAAGGGAAGTCTATCCTCCCCTGATGACACGGTCTTGATCCCTCAGCTGGCTGCATAGGCAGAAGGGTTGAGCTTGGTTGCGCTGGTGCAAATGGATTTCAGATTCTGAAACTCAGCAGGGCTTCTGTAGTGGAGGCCCAGAGTTCGCAGGATCTCTCAGATTTAAGAAGTTGAACACGCTAAACTGAGGCACACCTGATTCTGTATGACATGTATGACTCTGGATTGAGTTGCTGCTATTTTGAAATATTTTAATATTAAGTTGTGTATTGTTTCCATAGTTTTCCTTTTCTCTTTCTAATACCAAGTTGTGCTTGTTGCCAGGAGGACCTGTATTATTTACTTTATCAAAAGAACAAAGTGTCTCTTTGACTGAGGACATAAACAGCCTGTGTTAATATCTTGAAATACTGTTGATCTAGTGCAGTCAGACTGAGCTTGACCATACAGAAGAAGCTGGTCAAAATGTTGTCCATGCTGATTTGATGTTTTATCTAATGTCAAGACCAGAATATATAGTTTTCATTGTAATTATTTTTGGCCGTTTCACATTCAGTTAGACATCTATAAAATGCTCAATGGCACTAGGAATGCCATTGTTGTTGACATTCCTGATCCTGAATATTTCTCCCTCCTGGACAATCACATTTCATGTCATGCAGGTTGTGAAATACCACAAGCTATGGATATTTTGTGATGTGACATCTATTCTGGGAATTAGAAAAGAAAAGAAAAGAAAAGAAAAGAAAAGAAAAGAAAAGAAAAGAAAAGAAAAGAAAAGAAAAGAAAAGAAAAGAAAAGAAAAGAAAAGAAAAGAAAAGAAAAGAAAAGAAAAGAAAAGAAAAGAAAAGAAAAGAAAAAAGAAGGACCTGTATTATGGCCTCTGGGCATTGTGGAAGGACATCCATCACTTCAATCTATCATATGTCACTTCTGGATGGAGGGTGTGATACAGTATTCTATATAACAAACAGCCTCTGGCACCATCAAGCAAACACATCTGCGGTTCCATATAAATTACATGTAGATGTAATTTATATATTTATATAGGCCCAGATTCAATATAAATTGAAAACAGAAAAGAAATGTGATTTTCTGTATATTCTAGAGCAAATACAATCTCTGAGGTGGCAGAGGTAAAAAACTGTTTTCATATGAAACTTTACTGTTTTTTGTAAATTAAGGTGAACGAATTTTAAAATGCAGAAAGTGACACTGGTTTTGAAATTAAACTCTAAATGTAAGAATGAAGGCTGTGCGTATGTGTCATTTCTATGCACAGTCTGATTAGTTGCCTCCACCTTTAACTGCACTGTGTATGGAGCTATGCAATGAGATTAAACCTCATTGCGTGCTCATGAGAGTTAAGACAGGGCATATGGCAACCGAGGCCAGTGGCTATACTCAGTTCATTACAAAACTGCTGATGCACTATGTTGCCTGTAGCAGGGTACTTCTAATGACACCATATGTTCATTAATTATAATATGAAGAAAGACTAATATTTGAGTAAAACTTAGTTAAGAGTATAATGAGGAAGATTTCTATTTATTTAGAGAAACTGCTCAGGTTATAGGGCCTCTATCAAAATACACACGCAGAAAAAAAAAATCATGATGATGACCGACTTTTTAGTTTTTTTGGCAAACACCCAAATCCCGAATCAGTTTCAGTTGAATGTCCTCGTGAAATGGATTCATAAAGCAAGAATAGAAGAACAGAAAAAGGCAAATGCCAGACTCTAAAGAAAAACACACATGCCTTACACTGGTGGCACTATCAACTCATGAGAAACCAACCCGGGGCTCCTGGTGCCATCATGGACTCTAAATTTGAACATCTAGTTAAAGATTGTATTGTTTTGTTTTCCCCAGTGTTTTCCTCTTCCTGTCTCCCATCGGGTGTGAATCCCTGTTCTCCTGCAGGACTATCTCCAATTAACCCTCCTGCTCCCTGTCAGCACACCTGCAGCCAATCCTCTCATGTAGCCCTGCAGCACATCTACTCCGCCTTCTCCCCCACTCGTGATCAGTTTGTCATGTCACTCTCCTCGTCCCGTCTGCTTCTTTGTCTGTTCTTGCGCCCTGTTTCAGTCCCTGTGCCCGATTTGTTTTTCTCGTGTCCCTGTTTGGAGTATATGTTTGTGTGTTTTTGGACTTGCCTGTTTGTAATCTTGCTCCAGGGTTTTTTTTGTTTTTTTTGTGAGAAGAGCTTTAAGTCTGCTTGGTTTGTAACCCTGCCTCACTTCTTTCAGTAAAGCCTTTATTCGATTAAACCTCCTGCCTCCATTTGTCGTGTGTTTGGGTCCTATCACCGAGATAATTATCAAATCAGCCCATTAGAACCTTGAGAATTTATCAATATTTTTCCATCTCAGCAGAGGCACTGAATGATTTAGGGACAAAAAACACTGATGTGCTGCTGGGCTATAAACCATCCAGACCTCTCAGGTCATCTTCAACATGTCAACTTAATATCATTGGTGTCACAACTAAACATAGAGAATTACTTTTGTGCATCAAATATCTGCAGTAAAATTCCCAGATAAGTTCTATTTACTGTCTGCGGATAATTCTCAGTTTGACATTCAGGCTTTAACTTTTCTGTTTGCACAAAAAAAATTTAAACCGACAGTGAGAGTAATTACAAATACCCCATCGACACCTTCAGGCTACTGTTGCAGCTGTAAAACAGTGGATAAACTGTGGATAAATGGATAACTCAAATAAAAGGCATCACAACTGCCCCAATATGACTCGTTTCGCTAGCAGATCCAGTTGGTCTGATGACGTTTGGAAAGTCTAGAAGAGTTCAAGTTAAGAGTTACAGTTAGCATCGGGGCTAAATCAGAGGTTGGCTGCCTCTGCAAATGTTTGTTTCTGGTGCACATGTGCAGTATGCATTCATCCAGCCACCAGATTTGCACTTTTATTCTCTGTCTCGCTCTGTTTAAACCAGGGGCGTAGTGCCATTTATTTAAGCACCTTCCTCTTTTATCTTTCTATTTTGCTTAGTGAGTATTTTCTTCATGTCTGTTCTGTCTTGTGTAAAGCATTCTGAATTTCATTGTATGTGCTATCCAAGTAAACTTGCCTTGCTTTGCCTCAGCAGGTCGTGCTCACATCCTACATTTTGTTGCTGTCTAAAAACAACCTTTGTGTAATGACTTATACACACTGAGTTTGATGTTTTTTATGAGTTCACTTGATATCGTTATTCCACCTCTGTTATTCCCATGAGTCATCGCTGGCTGACTCCTCTGAATGATCAGCGAGGAAGAAGCAAAAGCTGCCACAAAATTTGGAGTCATGCATCATGCAGTTGCGGGGTGACAGTGTACTCCCACTCTCACGCACGCACGCACACACACACACACACACACACACACACACACACACACACACACACACACACACACACACACACACACACACACACACACACACACACACACACACACACACACACACACACACACACGAGGAAAGCCTGCTGAAATGAAGACGGCCACTCTGAATCAATTCAGCAGCTCCTTACAGCCCTGAAACATTCACAACAAGCAGAAGTGACTGTGCTCAACAGCTCTGGTGGCACAGAGCAAAAGGTCTTCACAAAGAAGAAGAATACTGCACATCATAAAAACTTTCTGGTTAAACGGAATTCAAAGCTTATATCATCTCTCTAAGAGTCGACTATTGTTCTCTAGTGACATGAATTAATTTGTTGCAAGCTAATTTTAGGAATATTTAATTAGGCAGTTGAAGTTCAAAAGGCTGACCACTTAAATGTGGACACAGTTCCTTTCACATTAAAGCAGCCAGTGATGGTATCCAGACTAAGACATTGAAAGGTCTTTCACTGCAGTGGTAACAGTTCTATATCATAAGTAGCAATTTGAAACAAGTCCACAAATTCCCCAAAAATTCGAATCACTTATTGTGTGATCATGCATTTCCTACAATGCTACTTCTTTATTGTGTTACTATTTAACACTTTCTTATCTAACAGATACTAGAACTTTGAACTCCCCTAATTTGTGTACTAAACAATTAATCACATGGTGTGTGATTGTTTCCCACTTTGCTGAAAGTTTTGGTTTCTATGGCACTTTTACTGAACAGTTCACTCTTTATTTCCAGCGACAGGCTGCTGCCCAACATCAGAGAGCAGACAGACCATTAGCGTGTGAAGAAATTGAAACACTTACATCAAGAGAGACACATATTTTTCTAAGGAGACTGATAAAGAACTGGAATTCATCAGGGGGAGACATGGCTCCAAATGAATGGTCATGTTTCTCTGTGGACTCTATCTTACACCTGGCGCAAAGCAGTGCTGATCTCTATTCAAGTGCCATTTGTCGTTTCAGACCAAAGCAGATGTCATTTTCCTGTCAAGCCCCCACGCTGTTTAAATAACAAAGGTACATTTGTAAATTTGGTGCATCACTTTTGTGAGTCAGATGGTACGGGATTGGGTGAGAGACTTACAAACACCTGATCTTAAGCCAACGGTGCAGTATTTTACTATTATTTTATGGGTGCATTATTAAGACAGTGATATGCACCTACATACTGTAGGCGGGTGCACAACACACATGCACTCTGCTTGTTACACACACGGGGACCCGCAGCAGCACAAACACTCAAAAGATTAAAAATAAAAAGATTACAGTGTGAAAGATTATTAATGTGAACATCAATCTGCTCAATCTGCACACGAGCAGATCTGTTTCCTCTGCAGAGAAGCGCTCTTTCCTTCTATGTGGAAAATTCTCCATTATAATTGTAATACACCAAGGTGCAAACACACCTGGGTTTTTGAGGAAGCAGTTAATAACACTCTGATTCATTTATTCCATCCATCCATGCATTATCTATACCAGCTTTATCCTGTACACAGCGGGCTGGAGCCTATCCCAGCTGACTTTGGGGCGGAGGCAGGGGATGGTGGGAGAAGGCCGGAGGACCCGGAGAGAACCCACGCAGACCAGGAGAACATGCTTACCCCATACAGAAAAGCCCCCGCCCCAGCTAAGGTTTGGAGCCTGCCCACCCCGAGGTTCAAACCCAGAACCTTCTCGCTGTTAGGCGACAGTGCTGCCCACTGCCCCACCATGATGTTTTTCATGATTTGCCCAGAACACAACTATGATTCATTCAGAAATGAAGTACCACCCCTATGAACCATGTGCCTTACTTTAGCCTCAGATTATCTGCTGTTAAATTAGCAAAAGTGGATTTGAACACACCCTACATGTGTGCCGTAAGCTTTAGATCGTGTGCTTCGATCGTTATTAAGATCAAGTTTGGCTGTGTCAGCTTGTTTTGCACCTCCTTTTCCCCTTTGCCAAAAAATGGTTGATACCAAATACATAATGATGGAATGTCTCACTTAATCGCTTCACACTGTACTTTAATACTTCTGAAATTAAAAATTAAAAAAACATCACGCATGAACACACTCAGCTGAACTTGATAACATCAGTATTTTTTCTTTGATATCGACTCTCCGGTTAACTACGAGGATTCACACTCTATTTTTCTGGAATTTGTCAAGCAGTGTAACACTCAGCACGAGACGTCCTGACAAGGCCAAAGTGCACCCGCCTCTGGGACTCACATGCCTCTAATGAAGAGAGAGGGAGAGGTGCTTGTGACCCAGCGCATCGCACACACACATTTAACCACTCAAAGTCACATCTCAATCAAAGGATGCAGCAAGGCAAGACTTCAGTCAGTACAGTAAATCAATAAATATTGATATCGTTAAAATATTGAAAAACAAGAACTGGTGCCTTTCTTTTCTCTGAAAGTATAAAATTAAGATCTTTAACAGGAGGATTGTTAAATTCTGATTGGTGCATAGCAATACATGACATCACCTTTCTACACCAGAACCCCACCCACATCAAACCAGTCAGAGGAGCACAGATGAAAAAAAAAATTCAAATCTCCCATGTGATGTGATGTAATTATGAATAAATGTTTTTCAGTGTGGAGTCGGAACATGACACAGCAGAGGTAATTAGGGTCGCCTCTAATTTGACGGCAGCCATTGGGTCGCCAGAAGAGACAGAGGAAATGTAATAAAATCACAAGCCATGAAATGAAGATTGCCACATTATCAACGCTGAGAAACCACCCACACATCCTGCTGCTGCAACAACAGTGTCACTTCTCCACCGAATGGCTCCGAGCTAAAGCAGCATGCATAGTGTGAACCAACGCAGTACTCTGCTGTCTTTTGTGGATTACTGTCACAGCATTATTGTTAAAGTTTTTATCATCTGCTTTTTATATCTTTTCCAATATAACTTGATTCCTTGTGAGAATTTTGAATATTAATATTAGATTTACAAGATAAAGTAAGATACACAAATCTATGGAAAAACCTGCATCACTTATATTCATGATTTGACTCATAACTCGTAATGATTTTTGCTAAATGTTCACAAGGGTGCAGCAAAGGTCTGTCTAGGGAGTTGAGCCAGGGAATGCTGCCCATGTCGTATGTGCCCTCACCAATCAATCATCAGGTCGGGTCTCTACTGTATTATAATTTCAGCAGATGCGTTATTCAAACAGACTTGTGATCTCCTATCTCAGCTTGAAAGGGACTCTGATGCTCCTTAGCTACAAAAGTGATGAGGGTTTAAGAAAGATTTTGGTGTGCACTATGTACACACAGAAAATGTATTCACGTGCCAAAAGCAGCCAATGTTTAAAGGGGAACTCGACCAAATGAAGCCCCCATCAAAGTGTGTTTCTACAATATAATGTGAGAAAAATGTTGGAGAGCTTTTTGTAGCTCCATCATGCAAAATATCATAAATACGTGACATCACATAAATCAACATCAGTTGGGGCTGAAGCCTTCAATGTTTGAAAAACAAACAAACAAACAATAACATAACAACTGGACGTGTCGAGAAAGAAGGGATGCCCACCCCTCATCTTTACTTGGGACTGCATACTAGTACCTTAACACACCTGAAGCTCCAAGCAAAAGTACATTACCCACAATGCAACTCCACTGCCAAACTGCAGGGGAACTTTTAATGTCCAACTTTTACACAGAAGACTGCTGTTGGTTTCCTGTTAACTACTGACAGAGAACACTGTTTTGTTTTAACCTTGACTATGATGTTGCCCTGACTGTAACTGAGCAGATATTCTTCAATCATAATCACAACCACTTCCCAACCTTTGTGCAAATTATTAAACAACCTTGACCAAAGCAGGCTGCAACGGCATTACAGTGAGAGAATGCAGATCTGATCTAGTTGTTATCATGTCAACAGTATCTAAAATGTGATCTTAAGGTGAAAATTATTTTCACTGAAAAATAAACAATATGGCATGTCCTGTTGGTGGCCACATGGCCATTCAGACTATATATGAGAAACACATGAGAAACAACTCTGTACTATTAAAAGATGACACATGTCAAGACAAAGGGCCTGATTTACTAAGATCTCAAATAAAGGGTACTAAATTGCGTGTTCCTTCCAAAAGTTTGCTAATTTTTTTGCATCGGTTTTGCAGGTGATTTACTGAGAATAATTGGGTCTTTGAAATCAGGTGCAAATCGCTGTCTGTAAATGAAGGGTTTGCGTGTGTTAAAGTGATTCCAGCCATGAAAAACACAGAACGACCGCAAAAGGAAAAGGAAATCTGATCCCATTGAAATTAAGAAATATAAATATAATAAGAACAAAACGCTATATAGGAGATTATCAGTAAGGAAGTCAATGCTGTGGGAAAAATAAAAAGGTGAAAAAAAGGCTTAATAATAAATATATGGTAAATATAAGAGGAGGGGCGTTGGATGAGATCCTCGAACAAACAACAATCAGCAGGTCCAGATCTTTCTGTGAGGAGCATCGCGAGTGCTCGTGAGCCTGATGAAACCTATAGCATACCTGCGAATTCTGCTGGACACATTCAGGACCTGTGACAGCACACCTGAATAACGGGATTGGGTGGGATGTCCAAGCAGCGACACGCTGGAACGACCCAGAGGCAGGAAAGTGCTGCATCGGAAGAAGTTTGGACATTGCTAGTATTTTGTGGCTCCTCCTTGTTATTGGCTGTCAATCATCATTCAGTTCATTCAATAACTCAGAAATGTCATCGCTGGACAAACGATAAGTCAGAATAATTTTTCCCTCTGTCATCTACATTTTTTTTCCACGGGTGTAAAACCACGTTCTCTACGTATTCTTTAGTTTCCTGCATCTCCTTCTCACCACAATAAGAGCAGCTGTCTCTCCAGATTTGTGCATCAGATTAATACGTTCCTTTCAGTCGTACTAAAATACACAATCACTTCTCCTGTTTCTACTTTCAGGTTTAGTAAATATTGTTGCGGGTGCTAAATGTATGTATTTACTTGTTCCCTCCCAGTATTTTGCACCTTCAAGCAGAAACACCCAATATTAAATATGCATGCAGGCAAACACGCAAAATGGACAACGTGTGTTAAACTGCACATTTGAAAGATGCAATCCTCACTGCACGTCGTCAGTAGATCTGCTTGGGCATTTTTTTGCAGGTGGTGTGGAGTTTACACGGGATTTTACACACGCAAACTTTTAGTAAATCAAGCCCAGAGTGTGATCCTGCCCTCTTATTAAGATCATTTTCACCTTGAAAACTGGCTTTCATCATCCCAACGGGAGAGAGGATGTTTGAAGGGGAACCAAGAAAAAATACAATAAATTGGAAGTATAATACTTATTGTTTTTTTTTTTTTTGCATGGGTGTAAACTTTTCTGAATCCATCTTCCATCTTAATCTGGCCTCCAGTTGTACAGTTTCATATCAGTAACATCCACCATGTGGTTTAGCCGCTAAAGACGAGGATATTTTTCTCGAGTCAAAAGCACAGCTTTGCAGCAGCTGGCAACGTTATGATCATTAGCATAATCTGAAATCTCTCTTCATCTGCGCTGCCTTTCCGTTTCCTCTGCTCGCATGATGTTTCTAACATTAAGACAGAGCACTGATTCTTTTTGGGACACTCTCTCCCTCCCAGCCTCTCTTGTTGGGTGTAATGACTTCACTGAGGATGGATTTCAACACGTGTCAGGACTTGAGTTGGTCTTGTGGTGTCTCAAGGCCTCTCATAGATTTAAGCACCGGAAACTACGTTGTTAGGTTTGTGACAGGATTGCAATATGGTTAGGTTTAGGAACCAAAGTTACATGATGAGTGTTAGGAAGAGATTATTGTTTGGGTTAAAATAAGTCATTTTACATAAGTAACATAATGTATGACATTTATGTTACTTTACATTTGTTACGCAAGTTAAATACATTACGTTAGACAAGTGACTTATTTGCTTTTTTTTTTTTTTATTTTTTTCAAATGCCCTCTCACAGACTCCAAAACTGTTTTCTCATTTGAAAGTCCTGTGTCTGTTTCATCCAACCACCCCCAGCCCTTCTCTGTACGGACTTTGTCACTCTTTCTAATTGTACACCGTCACACGACCTCCTTCTTTGACTCAGGTGGTCACTGTTCCCAAGGCCACTTTGTGCGTATCTCTCTGACACCCACAGCTTTGACGTCCCAGGAATGAGAATGGGCTGAATTTTTGTGTTGATACTTTGTGGGGGCGACTGCATGTTGAAAAGCCTTCCAAAATGATACATATGATGCCTACGATAACAAATTGTCTGATTATTTTCTGATCTGAAACTTCTATAACTGAGATCTGGTTGTGTTCAGAGAAAGATTGTGATCACGGTTTTAAAAAATCTCATTCTAACCATTAGATGACCAAGCAGATGTTTTAATGTCAAAGTCGGACATCAAAGCTCGCTGTCTCAACTGGACAAACTACTAAATTTTACAAATGTACATCGAGTTATCACCCTACATCCAGTAAAGTGTAGCAAACAGCCACTAACTAGAGAATGTCTATGGGACCTTCATACGCTGTGTGGGAGACAGTCCCAAATGGGGCTGTGGGCATGTTGTTACAATGAATGTCACAGTTTTAACAGGAATAAGGATTCAAACCCATGACACTAAATCAGTAGGTTGAGGTAAACAAAAGAACTTTAAAACATTTGGAGGAATTTAAGATGGAGGCAGTGGAAAACAAACATGGGGCAAAGCAGAGTGAACTAAAAACAAAGTACAGATTGCAGGGAACGAAACTTGAAATGATGACTGAAAGTTCTGACGTAACAATCTGGCAACATGACGTTTCAAGCCGGGAAACTTGTTTGATTGGCTAGAGCAATTTGTTGCCTGATGATGTTGCACTGGGGCAACAGTTGAGTGGAGTTTGCTGCACTTTCCTGCTGGAGCACTGTGCTTTAAGACCAGAACTACACCAATGCAGCTGTCTCATTGATGCGTAAAAAGTGTTACCCTCGCATCATTGACATAAAAGTAGCTGTTCAAGCTTTTTTTTTTTTAGATATTAAAACTTGAAGATAAAGTAATTTAAATGTCTTGAGATTGGACTTCCTGGTTTGTATTTGATCTGCTCACAGCTACCAGTGCCAACATGCTTACACTGACAGTCTGACTGCATCTACTTTGTCACCACTCCCTCCAGCTGCAGAACAACACGGCAGACGGCAGGGCTTCGTTCCACGACATCAGCTGCTGGGACACCCCGGCATTCTGCGACGTGGCCTCGCCGGGGGCGGTGAAGTTAAGAGGGAAGTGTGGAGGGGGTGGTAGAAGTAGAGCGAGCAAGATGGTAATGATGGGGAGGATGGAGAGAGGCACTCTGCATTTTCTTTCGCACCATTGGAGAAGACAGTCTGATCTGAGCGATCCCCCTCCAGGCAAAGGCAGCACAGTCATCAATCTGCGAGGTTAACACTGGGTTACGGGAAAGTATATAATCTACAGAATACAGCTCCCCGCCTGAATGCTATTCTGGCTTCATGATGTAATAGACTTCACCTTTTCCCCCTGCTTCTATATTATGTGTGTCTGCATATACACCTATGTCTCTTTTCTGCTGCATATTGTTGTCAGATTTACTCTGAGCCCTGTTACTATGTTTCACTCCTGTATCTTCCCCATCCACCCACCAGATGTCCCCTGACTTCCATCCTCCACCCACTTACCTGTTTGCTACACCAACCTCACCTGTGCCCAAGTCCCAATCAGCTCCCTGGTATATATACACTTTGTTTCCCACTTCCACACTTGCAAGATTGTTTTTGTGTGTTTATCTAAACACTCCAGCCTTGTTTGCCAACAGTAGATTACCTGTTTGACCATTAACGCCTGTTTGGATCGTGATCTCTGCCTTGCCATCTGGTTTTGTTTGTGTGCCAACCAGCCTGTCTGGAAGCTTCTGCCCGGCTCAGTCTGCGTTTGTGTCCTCCTCTCTGCTGTACTCACACAAACTATGACAGTTTCTTCATTTTATTTGCTTTGGGGAAGACTTTGTGGAGCAACAGAACCTTTAGACCCAGCTGGGATGGTTAGTTACAGACACTTTCTGTAGGGCCAAGAGTGTTGTCAATCATGATTAGTCTAAGAAATATGTAATCACTGTATCGGGACTAAAATAAAAAAGAACAGTTGGTACCATTTACAGCCGCATCTGTAATGATGACTGTTTTTAACAACCAAATCTGTTGGAATTGGCATCAACAAACCGAGCAAACATTTGGAGAGAAGAACTCGAGTAAGAAGTGAGAAGGTTTGCAATAGAATATGCAGCCCTATGTGAAACCAAAGCACGTAATGCACTCATCAGTCCATTAAAGGATACGACGTCTGGGTCCCGTTTGCCTCTCCCAGGCGTGAAAAGTAAGGTGCCTTCAGTATAGCACTAAAAACGACCTGGTTAGGTTTAGTAGATGAGTTTGAGTTTGAGTTAAGACCGAGGCAGTGGCTGTTTGGTTAGGTTTAGGCACCAAAGCTACTGATGATGCTGAAATGATCAACCTGACAGACATGATGCCTTCCTCTGAATGGTTAGAGCTAAACAAAACAAAATAACTCCCATTTTTAACAAGAAATTGTCTAGATGAACACCATGTGGACTTATCAGGCTACACATTAAACCTGTGGGTCACAATGTGTCTTACAAATGAGTGAGCGAAACTGTTAGCAAGTTGCAACTGGAGAAAATACTTTTGCTATATTTAAAAAACACTGGTTAAACTGTTGATTGGATTTTTTTTTTTTTTTTGAGGAGTCCTGCCAGCCAATCAATGTCAAGTATTTCCCCTGATAAACAGTAAACAGACAGATGTCAGAACGGTGAAGGGAAGCTTTTCAAAGAAAACACTTTCCAGTGTGGTGAAGTAAAACCTCGAGACCAGCAATCAGACCCAACAAAACACTTCCAAATAGAACCTTGATTGCCACAACCGTATGTACCGTAAGTGATTTCTACAAGGCCGTGAGAAATCTCTCAACGAAGCCAAACAGACGTCTTTGCATGTGAATCAAACTTGTTTGAAAGGTAAAAACTGACAGGAGTTAAAACAGAGAGGACAAGAGTATGATGTCACTCAGCATAAAGAGAAAGACCTGATTGGATCGGTGGCAAAGAAATGCATGAATAAAAGCCACAGAAGAAAGCTGGAGTAAAAATAACCGGTGGATCAAAAGGAATGACTGAGCAGAAGGAAAAGAAAAAGTCCAAAATACAAAGAAAAAGTTCAGACTGAGAGAGAAGGCATTCTTGGATCACAACACTGTGGGACTGCTGCGTTAGGATAATGAGCCAGAAAAGGCTACGGGAGATGTTTGGACTGAAATGAGGAAGAGCAAGAAGAAAGAGGAGGAAAGACAGGTCTGTAAGTAGTGCAAAACGTGGTGCCAGTTAGCTGCTCTCTCCTGGGAGAGGGAAAGATGAAGAAGAAGAATAAGACAGAAGGTGGGGAAAGAAAAAGGAGAGGTGTTTAGGGAATGAGAGGAGGACATAAACATAAAGGCAGAGACCAAATGAAGACAGAGAGGAGAAACATAAGAGGGAGAATTACATGTGCGGGAAACAATATAACAAATAAATCCTTGGCCAAGTACTTGTAAAATGAATTGGGTCAATGATAACTGGTCACTTTCCACAAAGCTAGTGAAATTTACTGAGTTGTCTTCACAGTCCTTCTCTCCCCTCACTGTGCTGTCATTTAAGGGAATATCACGCAGATAATAAGATGAGAGAGTGATTCCCACTGATTTACAGAGGTCATACCATTTTCACTTTTTAGAGTGAATTCTCCACCTCTGAGATGGAGGCATTAACACAGCACAGAGAGAAATAAATATAGGCGTGTATAGTATTAGTAGTCTGAAACAAAACTAAGCATGGTTTTGAACAAGAAAAAATTAATTACACAAAATAATTTTACCTAAGTATTCAATGACTGAGAAAAATGTGCCAAATAATAACTGTTCTGATAAACTGCTGTTCACAAGTCACCAGAGTTCATCATTCAACCTTCCACAAATAGTGTTTTTTTGGGTCGTATAGTGTCGTATTTCCTCATGGCCGGTACTGCCAGTCCAATATATGATGCATTTTTTTTTAACACTTTTGCGTTTTGAAATACTAAAACAGATGACGCCGTGGGTCAGACAGTCATTGCCGGACAGGCCCAGACACTTAGCCAGTTTTTAGTTCTGCTTGGCTGAACAGCCCTCATCCTTTAGGGAATGTTGTTTTTCTTTTTGAGTTCTGCGATCATGTAGTTTTATAAGACACTATAATGCCTGAAAAAACCAAGACGTGCTGGTATTTAGATAACAAAACTGTTTGGGTTGGTAACAGAGAGTACTAAAAGTACTAAAAACTTGTAAGGGGGTTAACCCAGTGACCCACTTGTCTAGGAGACAGGATTCACAGCCGTATAATCTCTGCTTTGAGTGCAGCCACAGAGGGTTAGATGACGTCCAGTTAAGACGCTCTCCTCATGTTTCCTCATTCTCTAATTTACTGTCAGAAACAAGCAAAAGATGGCTCTGGCTGCGCTGTTAATCAGAACTGGGCAACGAAAAGTGTTGTTATGTCACAATACAAAAAACTACAAAAAACACTAAATATAATCTGCTGTTTATGTTTTGTCTGCCAAATTAAAAGAATCTGAATTCTTTAATGTTGAATAATGGAAACTGATGGTTGGATATAAACAAAAAAATGTCCAGGCCCTTGTGTGCATTTGCGGTGACTATCCCTTTGTGAGTTTGCTGAAACAAAATGGACTCCAGTTAAATTACACTACATTTAGAGCTGTTGAAATGTGATGAGAATATAGTCAGATGAAACACAAATCAAAGTTTTCACCACCTGCTTTTCGTGCACATTTGACCTTTGTAGTTAACCAAAACAGTCAATGTACCAACTGACAGCATTTTTCTGTTGTTTAGTTGTTTTATGGTTGTTGTTGTTTTTCTAATTGTTTCTCACTAGTAATCTAGGCCAAAACAAAATCTCGATAGCTTTACGTCCACCTTAAATCGCACCGTTTAGTCCAACCACACCTTTATGCCATAGTATTTTAATACCAGCTTAATTATATTGGAATACACAGTATTTATTAATTTCATTGCTCGGCAGAACACATCCTGTTATTTACAATGAATCCCTCTCTGATGGTCGTGTCCTCCCTGTGGGGTACCACAAGGTTTAGTCTTAGCACCACTGCTTTTATGTTTGTCCGTGCTCCCCTGACAGTTTCCCCTGCGGACTGATTATCTTCTGTTTAAACCCAGATTTATATTCCTATCCTTTTCTGGCCTGCAGGCTGCTTCCTGCCTCTCTGGACCAAAGCAGAAATGCGTTTTAACACCCAGGTGTGCAGTAAAACCCGTTTAATCCTCTTAAACTGATCAAGGGAGGCTGGACAAGTGAGGACGTGGTTAATGTCTTCCCAGGAACAGACATTGGTCTGACTGTGACCCACTGAGCCAAACTACACTCAGAGCTGACCTGATAGATTTCACATTGATGTCCGGACACCTTTGGCCCATTGATCCCACAGGGGCATGTCAAGCAGAAAAAAACAAACAGCGAGTCAGACACACACACGCAAGCGCACACACACACACACACACACACACACACACACACACACACACACACACACACACACACACACACACACACACACACACACACACACACACACACACACACACACACACACAGAGGTAGGCAGGCGAGATATCACATGAGATTCATGAGCGGAGGGTGTTTAAATCTCTGATGGAAACCCAGAAAGGAACAAATGAGTGAATATTGCCGTCCATGACCAGCTACCATCAAATTGCCTTTAAGCAACAAATTAGTCCTCCAAATGCCCTTCAGTGCTCACAGTTTTGCGGTTGGCAGCTCTCAGGTGTCTGTGTGTCTCTATATGAATGTTAAGGAAATGGGTGGTGAGAAAAGAGCATGTATGCTCTTCTGAATGAATCATTATTTTTTATAAAGATTCTAATTGTTCCTGTAGGGGTTGAAATATTCATTTAACTTCAATGTGAGAATGATCAAAAGCAAAAACAACATAGTTCCGCTAATCAGAGCTTGTCCTCCAGTGGTAGGCAAACACTGTGAAAGGTGTGCTGAAGGAGATGCTAGAGGAGAGGTCATTGGATCATTAAAATCAACATGGTTTACCTCAACATGAAAATGGATGAGCTTTATTAATATCATGGCAATATGCTTATTACCGTTATTATAATAGTATTGTGATATTAATCTCAAAAGTTATTTTGGCATGGTAAGAATAGTTAGTGTATTATTTATTACAATTACATTTTAGGGTTCATCCTTTGAGGATTGTCAGCATCAACAACAAATATCATCAAAATCTAGGTTTATAGGCCAAAGAGTTGGTCCAACGGAAGGTCAGTGTCAAGATTCACCATTATGATTAGGAACCATCTTGTGAAGACCATGAATAATCAAGCAAAGTGTGTAGTGGAAAAACAAAGAAAAATAGCTGGGTTAGATGCAAGAAGATTGTGAAGAACATGAGTAAAAGAAGACAGCACAGAAGAAATCAAGTGAATTCATGAACAGTTAAAGAACGTTTTTGCTGTGCTGAGACTCACGCTGTAGAGGATATCCACCCAGCCCTCCATGGTGATGCACTGGAACACAGTCAGCACCGCAAACAGGATGTTGTCGAAGTTGGTGATACCAAAGTTGGGTCCGGTCCAGTATTCTCTGCACTCGGTACCGTTGGGGCAAATCCTGGCTGGGGGCTCCAGACCACAAGGCCAGTCAGCTGCTCTCTCACCTGATCCACAGAGAAACACGGCAAGAGAAGAAGTGAGGTTTGATATGATGCGTTCTGTTTTCAGGTAAACTTATAGTTTTTGAGATTTAGAGATCTTAATTTGTCAGGCAGATACAAAGACAGTTTTGTGTCCCATTAAGCCACCAGAGTTTTTCAAACGCTTTCTAATAGTCAAAAGGTTTTACCAATCTATACACCTTTTGGAGTTTATATTTGTAAGAACTGTATCTGCGATAGCACAGTGGCCAAAATATCATTCCCCCCTGCCTACAATGCTCCACGGTGTCCCATAATCTCCTACCAATCAGCCATCAGTCATGCTGGTGGCACTTCTAAAGAGAAACACACAAGGGCATCACTCGAAGGTGCCCCACCCTCCTTCACTGGTTCCTCCAAATGAGGACCGTTGACCTCCTGAGCTCATAATGCAGAGTCAGGCTGCAACCTTATTGTGTCACTCAGTGCACAAAGACTGGGAGCGCAGGTGAAGGTCGGTCCAACGATCCACTAGTGAGTTTCGAGCTTTGCTCTGTGGCTGGAGATTCAGCTGAGAATGCCGCTGTTAAAGCTGCTGAGGTTCCTCATCTACACTTATAATACCGGAACTCATCAAACACCTGGAAGTCAAATATTTGTCAAGCCTCCTTTTCAAACAGCAACATGATGAATTATCTGGATGTTTCATGGTTTCTGGTTTTATTTCCAGTGTTCTCTGTGCAGTTTGGGGAAAATGATCGGGGCAAATGTGTCAGTTTTGCCAACAATGACTGATCAACGACATCAAAATGTAAGTCCAGATTAACAGTTTGAGGCAGTTCGATAAAATTGGACATACAATGCACAGATCTTTTTTTTTTTTTTTTTTTTTAATGAAAATAAAAGATTTTAGTCAAATTAAAGGTTACAATGTCAAAAACAGAAAAACTGAAAATTAATAAAGTGACTGAATGCATTTCACCCTGTTTAGGTATTTTATGGACACGTTTAGATTCCACCGTTTTTTAAAGTACTATCGTGTAAAAAATCAGCTCCACACGTGAACAGGTAGATCAGGCCTTTCCAACTAGTGGTCCGCGGGCTGGATACAGGCCGCATTTTTTTTAATTTGTTTATGGCCTGCAAGAATCTGCCAGCAAATCAGGCTTACATGTGTGATAAGATAAATAGAACTCAAGTGTCTCCGAGCTACTTTGAGACATCTGAACTGACATCTAAGGATGTTAGAAAGTAGGAATGTGCATCTTAAGACGATCTGTGTGGCGACAGGATTGCATGGCAGCGGGGAGGATCAGGGAAACCCCGTGTGTGTTCGCGACAGCATGTGCTGTGACTGACTGCACCAGGATTACAGCTCAGCACCGGCCATTTGTTCAGCCTCAAGTTGGCAAGGCTAAAAGAAACTCACGGAAGCTAAACTAACAAGTTTTAAAATGTTTTACTCAAAGAGACGTAAAGTTGATTGGGAAAATTGCCAGTACCTGGGCGAATAGAGTGACAGGTATTTATTTGCTTTACCAGGTGTTTACAACGAAAACATTGCTTTCTATTGACATTATTCTAGTTATTTGTAGACATTAATTGACAAAGTATTCTGTGTGGACAACGAGCCCTCTGTGGGGTTTTTTTTTCCACTTGGCCCACTTGCTACTGAAGTCAAAGAGATTTCATTTCAAGCAGCGAAACCGACTGAAAGAAACTTTGCAGAACAGTTTCAGCTGCCAGCAGACTGAAGAAAAGTCTGAGACAGGATTTCAATGATGGTCTTCATGGGAACGCCTCACTCTGATAAATCCAATCCTAATGTAACACACACACACACACACACACACACACACACACACACACACACACACACACACACACACACACACACACACACACACACACACACACACACACACACACACACAGACAAACAGATGTGAAGTATTGGGAGTGATGAAATTCACTTTATGTAAAGTCACAACTTTTACAACACCATTCCTAAAGCGCTGGACCAAAATCATTAAACGAGATAAGAAATTTGATCAAGCTTTGCTTTGAAACTATAAAACAATTGTGTTTCTCAGTTTCTATGAGCCCAGCGTGGATGTATTTTTTACAAAACAAGACGTGTCTTACTATCGATGAGTTTTCAGGGATTATGAATAGTACCAGGCGACATGGAGGGTGCTCAGCGTTTGTTTAAAGGATGAGCTGGCATTCATGTCAGCAGATGGGGATCAGAATAATGAATAAATATGCTGAGTATAACAGATGCCTCGTGCACCCAGAGTTTCATGAAGGATAGTGCCTCGATCGCAAGCTGTGCCAAATTTTAACGATGATTTGCAGAGCCAGACTGCACAGCCAACATGCCTCTGGTGTCACTCCAGTAAAATGTGTTCTCTCGTTCCTCCTGACAGGTGCAGAGTCAGCTGGACTCAGTGACCACCGATGATGATATGGGAACTTCTCGGGTCTCTGTTTTCTTCGGCAATGTTCTTCCATAAAGAAAAAAGAACATTTCTAAAAGAAAAAAAAATAGAGCTAATATTTTTGTATTTCTTTTTTCAAATAACATCTGTATTTATTGTTATATATTTTGATTTAAAAGGTGCGATGTATGTGTGGGTGCCTTTTAAATTCTTCCATGTACTTACTTAATGTTCAAATTCATATTATCCTTAAAAAAAAACAAAAAACAATATATTTATATACAAAAAATGATGTACATAATGTATTGTTGCTATCTTGTAAACCTTCAGGATCAAAGACATATTTTATAGTGCTGTGGGCTGTTATTGATGGTAAATATGAAACCATAAAATTGTGCATGTTAACAAATTTATGGAATACTGTAGTGATAAATATGTTATATATTATAAAGAGGATTGATACAGATTTTTACTGCAGTGGAAGTGGAAATGATATGTTGGTTAGTAGTTGTCATTTAAACACTGTTAATCTGCCAATTGAAAAGGCAACAGAAGATTTTAAGTCATTTTTTTATTTTATCCTTCCATCCATCCATCTCCTTCCTCTTATCCTATGTCCCTGTCCTCAGTAATGTCTTCCAGCACCTACTGGAGGATTTCCAGGCCAGATGAGATGTATCATCTCGCCAGCATGTTCTGGGTCTATCCCCGGGGTCTACCAGTTTACTTGGAAAACCTCTAGTGGAAGGCGCCCGGGAGGCTTCCTAATCTGATGCCCGAACCACGTCAACAGATTATTTTCAACGCGAAGGAACAGCAACTCTACTCCAAGCCCTACCATATCTACAATTCTGAGCCTGGACATCCTGCAGAGGAAACTCATTTCAGCCACTTGTATGGCTACTACTGAAAGAATGAGAGGCCAGACTAAACACACAGATGAGTAGCTACTTCTGGTGCAGTGCAGCCCAGCCCTGATTAGGAAAAACCTAATTGCACCCAGCTGGAGCCCTGCCTGCGAGGGGAGTTTGCTTGTCAACCCCGAAAAAACAACATGGACGCACCACCCTGGGGGCCCACCACCGGCAGAGAAAACCATTGGGGTGGGCGCAGGGAAAGATTGCCAGCAGGCCGGCCTGCATCCCGGGCATGACGATCCAGAAAAACTTACGATCATGAACTTTGTATATAATGTAATGAATGTCACAAGGGAAATTATTGCAATCCTTATGAGTGTTTTCTATTCAGACACAGTAATATGGTCATTATTTATGTAAAGGAAAAGTCTCAGAAGGAATTAAAAAGGAAAAAAAAACTCATATCATGCAAAGGACGAAGAAGTCAAGATCTTCAATAAGAAACACATAGTGACTGCAAAACTCTCACAGCAGATACATAATGCACAAGGTTGTCCAGCATTACCTGCTCATGAGTCGCTCATTCACACACACACACACACACACACACACACACACACACACACACACACACACACACACACACACACACACACACACACACACACACACACAGGAAAACAACAACACAGCAGCCCTCATATAGAAAGTTGTTCGTAGCGCTGCTCAGCTTTATCGAACCCTGCTGTGTCGTCTCTGTAATCAAAATAACTCAATAACGCACGTACTGTACATTAACAGGCTGTCACAACTGCTCACACCACTACAAGCACCCTCTCTGGTTCAAACACGCACACACACATAACTGGCCCAACTCATACCCCCACAGTCACGCATTCACACTTTATCTGACACCAGCAGCGGGGAAATAAAACCTTCTCATAATTTTTTATCACTGCATTACACAATGGGTAATTTCAGCCAAGCAGCCTGTTTACTATAATTACTATAACGCTGTAGTATAATAACAGCAGCGTAATAGCTGCCTGGCTTTTGATTTATCAGAAATGGTTGTTGCTGCAGTGCTAACTCACACACAGGGGAGGACACCTTTTAGCACATTACACATTAAAAAGCATCATAACAGATTCTGGTATCATACTCACATACAGACTACTTTACAATAAAGATAAGATAATAATTGAGGTGAAGTGCACTGGTCTGTGACTGTGTGTGTGTGTGTGTGTGTGTGTGTGTGTGTGTGTGTGTGTGTGTGTGTGTGTGTGTGTGTGTGTGTGTGTGTGTGTGTGTGTGTGTGTGTGTGTGTGTGTGTGTGTGTGTGTGTGTGTGGTCTCAAAGTTAGAAACAGTGGCTTTGCATCCCTTGTCAAATATATGAAAATCAATCAGCAGACCTTTGAAATATTAAATATATAGTGGATGATTTATTCTATTATTTATTGTCACCAAGACGACTGTGACATCTTGAGAAGGCCTACACTGCTCCTTGTTCTGCGAGTGGTTCCTACAGATTTCTGATCATTTCAGATTTGAAACTGTAATTTCTTTAAAAGTTTAGCACTAATTGTTATTCAAATGTGTTTAATTGTAACATTTTTAACCTATTCCAGTTAATCACGAGTATAACTTTTACTTTCTAAAGTAACCATCTCTGAGCAAATTGATCAGTCATATAGTTATCTTCTGTTGTTGTAAATTACAGGTTTACAATTCAACAAATACGGGGAGAAGTTTCTATATTTAAATGATTTTTTTTTTTTTTAGAGCAATTCACTTGAAACTTCTTAAATCTGAATGAGTGCAAAACAGACACAGATCCATTTAAACCAAAGTAAATATTAATATATTCCTGCACCGTATTCTCCATGTATGTTGAATTGTGTGATTATCTTTAATCTAATTCTGAAAATGTTAATGACTTTTGGTAATAGAAGCGTTAACTACAAGTACATTTAAGTGAAGGTGCACCGAATGAACACAATTATTTTCCCAATAATTATTAACGAAATAAATGGGAAACTTCCACTGAAATTATTAGTATGTTTCAGGACATGTTAAACAAAATAACCCAAAGTTTGATTTTTGTTTCAAGGTAATGAACTTCAGACTTTTCAAAATCACCTGGACTTCAACTGCATTACCATGTGACTCTTACAGAAGATAACACTGACTTGATGTGCAGTCTGACTGATCACACATCTGTAAGTTTAAACAGTCAAATTTCAAGATTTGATTTCTGTACAAAAATAATTGTGATACAAAAGCTTCCTGAGAGGTCAAATGTATTTATAAAGTCAGAAACTCCTTATACAACATGTATTGGAATATGTAGTCAATGTATATTGAGATTAAACTAAAAAACTGTAACACAGACTTTATCCTCACTAGCACTCACAGATTATAACCTCATTAACACCATCTGAGTTCACCTTTGATCAGGAAGCCGAGTAAAAAGCATGTCCACTGAATTATAGCCGAAGCTATCAATCAGAAGCTCAAGACTGAAAATAACATCTATCAAAATCAAGATGTGAAAAGTGGCTGTCAGAAATTCTGCTGTGAGCTTGTTTGCTGCATTGATGTCGGCTTACTGCCTGCAAGCACTGCCGCTCTCCATAAGCCCCAAGTATATACACAATTTATGAATCATTTATGTACACCGACATAAATATGCGATGAAATATATGTTCTCATCTGTAACAAATACAGGAACACAGCTGAGCAAAGAAAAAAATAAGTTTTTCCTAGCGCCCTCTCAACTGATAATCAGTGTTGTCATACAAACAGAGGCCACAACCAAGCTGTCGCTCTCACCAGTGTCGATCTTGAAGCAGGTGGTGTGGAATTTTCCCATATAAAACTCCACCCCGATGATGGCAAACATGACAATGGCAAAGAAGAGCAGCAGGCCGATCTGCAGCAGAGGAACCATGGCTTTCATGATGGACTTCAACACCACCTGGAGACCTGGGAGACAGAAAGAGACGAGGACAGTGTGAGCAGGGCTCTGCCTAGTTCTTAAAAATGTCCCCACTTCAAAGGATAAAGAGAAAATGTTATGAATGATCTAAGACTAATTTACATCATCTAATCTTAGTGAAAATAATTTGTTTTCGGCTACATTCAAAAGGGAGAGCTGTTTGCTTTGACATTGAACCACATTTGGTTTTAAAAGATATATTTTTAGCAAATATTAAATAATTTTACAAACCGAATACTTGTTTAAAAAACATATTTGTAAAGTAAGAATTAAATAATTATGATTATTACATAATTATTAGTACAGAGAATTAAACTACATTGAAGTATAATAATATAAGTGTATAATATGTTAAGTATATCAAAATGTCACGAGAAAGAATAATAAAAGGTAGGAAGGATATGGATTGGAGCAAAAAAAAAATAGGCCATAACAGTGGTGCAGTTTTTAGAAGTCGTGTAGCTTTTTCTCTCCTCAGAATCACAACATGTTCAGATGTTGAAAAAGGGACTTACTGGGGATTCCTGACACCAGTTTCAGGGGTCTCAGTACTCTCACCGCTCGCAGTGTTCTCAGGTCAAAGTCTGAACCCACCGTGGCCAAAATCCTGTACAGAAACACACATAAACAAGCAAAAGGCACATTAATAATAATCTATCTACACTGTGCTACAATTTAAAATACAGGCATGCAACTAATTATTTTCATTATTTAATAATGTGGCTTATTATCCAGTTATTTAATTAGTCAATAAAATATAAGAAAATCATTAAGAATACCATTTACAGGAACCAAAACCATTGCTGATTATTTAACTGACTAATAACTGCAGCACTGAAACAATAACACTATAACAATCAATACCATGTTTTTTTATTTTTTCATTATTGATTTCTTGAAAATGAACCAAATGTAATTTTATGCTGGACTTGTCAAACAAAGACCTCAGATGACATTTGTTTTTCCCTCATGTTCAAGCTATTGATTGTTTGTTTGATTATTTGATGTCCTGTTTTGTTCTTAAACTGTCAGAAAATCATTAAAAAAAAATTATCAAACTGTCGATACAAAATATACTGAATTTACAGTGATAAAAAAAAAAAAAAACGTATTTCAGCACCACAAACCCGGTTGGTCATATTTGTGTCTTATTACATCATGTGCTGTTTATATCGGCTTTTACCTACAAGTAAGTGGAGAAGCAACATATTGTGGCAAGTCCTTGTGTGTTTCTCTATGTTTGTGTGTGTGTGTGTGTGTGTGTGTGTGTGTGTGTGTGTGTGTGTGTGTGTGTGTGTGTGTGTGTGTGTGTGTGTGTGTGTGTGTGTGTGTGTGTGTGTGTGTGTGTGTGTGTGTGTGCCCTGACTACTGAGCCACAGCTGGCAGCCCTCATTACTGGCTGTACACAGAGGGGGAAACTTAAGTGCTCCACTGAAACACACACATAAAAAAACACATGCTGGAGGCTAAAGGGGGGTGGGGCTGTGTGTGTGTGTGTGTGTGTGTGTGTGTGTGTGTGTGTGTGTGTGTGTGTGTGTGTGTGTGTGTGTGTGTGTGTGTGTGTGTGTGTGTGTGTGTGTGTGTGTGTGTGTGTGTTGGGCTAAGGTGAGGGGGGGGGGGATAATAATCACTGGAGTAATTGGGGTAAGTGAACCCAGATTAATAATTATATTAGTTGGATATGGAATCTAACAGAGACATTCCTTCACATCAATCTGTAGTGCAAAGAGATAAACACAGTCCTTCAATAACATCTTTCTGGAGTGTCAGTCTTTACTGTATACTGCAAATCTGACCAACAATAGTGTCGAGAAAATGATGGTTTGAGGATAAAACCAGCGTGATGATTGGAGCGAGTAGTTTTTTCTTCACTATTATATTTGCTGGAAAAAAAGCGTAGTGTTCAGAGGTCTGAAAGCAGGTCTGTATTGGAGACGCTGCGCTCGTGTCCTCGGTACTACGGTCGGCGAGTTTTTAATAAGCTGAAAATGTACATCATAATCACACCTTTAATACAAAGAGCAGGTTTTGAACAGGGGTGCAGGGGCAGACTTTAAAAGAGGAGGGCACATTTGGGCAATTATAGTAAATACATATGTAAAAATCAAATTCAAAGCCCTGCAAATTATTTATGTAATAAATGAAAGCCAAAAAACTATACACAGTTTGATGTGAAACAATATGAATACATAACTTGTAAATGTTCTATGCATCATTTTGCATCTCTTTGTAGTCGATTCCCACCACTTTGTGATGACTGGTCATTTTGCATGTTGTGGTTTGTTTGCATCCTTTAACCTCTATGCTCTTTAAATCGGATTATTTTAACAATGAATATGAACTTGAGTTTGAATATAATAAAGACACAGTATTCATTTTACAGATCCATAATATTATCAAAGTATTTTTGATGGTATGCCAAAAGCTCTTCAAGATTCTCTCTCTGCAAAATTCTGGATTTCTGACTTCAGAATTTCTATAACTTGGACAGTCCCATTAGTTTAAAAAAGATGAATAGATTTAATTCTCCCTTCTATTATACCATCCATTTTAGTGGCAAGGCAGTCAACTCAGATTTATTTATATAACAGATTTAAATTAAAAACAGAATTAAAACAATCAGATTTAAAATATAAAGACAAAATGTAAATTGTTAAAAATAAAAGAAATTGAACAAGACACAAAGTTGTAAAAGCAATTAAAAAAAAAAAGGACTTTTGGAGTAATGCAGATGCCCATTGACCTTTTATTTGTTTTTTGATTTTGTATTTTTGGACGATGTAATGTGTATGAAGAGGGTAATTCAATGTAATGACTACAATTTGAGACTTGGTATGTAGTGTTCTGTATGGTTATATTTTGACATTTGTAAAAAATATTATTTATTTTTTTTTTTATATTTTCATAAATATATTGTTCAGTTAACACCCTTGATGGCAGTCTACAGCCAGTTAAAATACACCTTTAACTTGAAACCTACAACTTTGCCTTCTTCACTGGAAACTGATTTTTTTTTTCATACATTTGACTGTAAATTATATTATTTACAACGTCCCAAACGGTTCTGTTGATAACCCTCTCAGTTAAGTACTGTCGGGAGCTCCAAAGCACGCACAAAATCCTCCAGAGTGCAATAGCTTTTATGTAGAAGGTAGAAATACTCAAGAGGAATTCTTCATGTCAGCACACACACACACACACACACACACACACACACACACACACACACACACACACACACACACACACACACACACACACACACACACACACACACACACACACACACACACACACGGAAAGGGAAAAATAGACAACCAGAAAGGTCGTTTATCGCTCCCTGGTAACCAGTTGGCATGGTAACCAATAAAGCACAGATGTGCTTTATGGTATTATCATTATGGGAGAAATCAGTCTGCGAAGATGAAAGTGCCCAATTGTAATGTATAATATTTAATATACTTCATGCACAGCCTGTGTGGTTGATCAAATTCTCTGACAGAGATGTATTTCCAAATGTTCCTTTTGATAATTTCCTCAACACTGTTTCATGTGTAATTTATGATTTATATTTATCATACAGTTCAGTCATTTTTTTCAGCTCTGCGTAGGAAACCCAAATTTGAAATGAATCATGGGGAAGGGAGAACCGCAGCGTGGGAGCTCAGGGCTGAAGGATGACTTCAAGATGACACGACGATGAAGACTGCATAATAGTGTGCGGAAGAAAAGCCTCTTAACACCGTAATACAGTAATACCCACACATCTGCATGCACATGCATAAATGCATTTTCACTTCCAGGAACTTCTCTGTAAAGAATTAAAGTAACATTCAAACGCTCTGACTCTATCAGTGCCTCTCTCCATTGTACTAAACCACTCATAGACAGTATACATGTGTCAGCACAGGACATTTCTGAAGCTGTACTCTATAAAGGATCCATAAGCCTGCTCCAAATCAACGGCTCCTCCAGATGCTGGAAACTTTTTTTTTTCTCCAAGTGAGGAAATAAAATGTTTACAGTTCTCTTGATTTGACTGAAACATATTCACATTTTGAAGTGCTTAAAGATCCAATCATCGCAAAAGAATTATGCGATAGAGCAAAAAAAGGACAAATGCAACAGTCAAAGTGGTCAGATCAAACTTTAAGGCAGGGGTCTCCACTGGTTAAGTAGCTGTGTGGAGTAACAATGTTGTTCACATAAAAAAGTGTATTCAGTTGGTTTGGTGTAGTTCAGCTGTCAATAAATGTTACGGAGTCCAAGAGCGACATGACTAGCTCTCAAACACGTTACCATTTTCATTTAAAAGTTACATTTTTTTGCCAAAAGCCAAACACCATTTCTTAAGCTTCCAGAAACATGTAGTCACAATTGTGACCGATGGGATCGTTAATGAAGGTACAACATAGAAGACATTTTCAGCAGCTGGTAACAGACAGAATTATACCTCAACAACAAATTCATGAATTTGATTTTCCTGTTCATTTCAAGATATACCAAAAGTTTTCTCTGTCCTTCGTGGTGAATGATTTTCCAAGCTAGCCTCTCTTCGTGTTTCTTCAACATTGCAATTCAGTATTTTTCCTAATGAATCAGTCTGTGTCCACACCAGACTCTCGCAGTCATGCAGTGCTCCCTTGCAACACCCAGAACCACCACCTGCCACATTTATACTCCACCCAAATACTGAGAAAGAATCAAGCAGAGACCCATCAAAGCCTGGAATATGGAGCTTTTATTGGAGCTTTACCTACGTCTATGTTCATCTGTTTACAATTATAAAACAAGGATTACCCTTCTGTTTTAGTTCTTGGAAATAAAAACAACATATGATATACTACTTGAGTGGATGTAGCTGGATTCGTGGATTTTTGATGATCTGCTCTGAGTTTTACAATTTGCACATTGCCGTCAAAACAACGTTGAGTCAAAGCAGTGATTAAAAAGATGCTAGTGTTCTGTGTGTGACCGAAGCATAAGCTGTCTATTCAGAATCAGCAGCTAACCTGAAGGAACCGAATGAAACATGAATCAACCTCCGCGCTGGGTTTTTTTTTTTTTTTATCACAATCAATAACTCACTTGGTTCTGCTAAGTACACGTGTGTGTGTGTGTGTGTGTGTGTGTGTGTGTGTGTGTGTGTGTGTGTGTGTGTGTGTGTGTGTGTGTGTGTGTGTGTGTGTGTGTGTGTGTGTGTGTGTGTGTGTGTGTGTGTGTGTGTGTGTGTGTGTGTGTGTGTGTGTGTGTTTGTTTGTTTGTTTGTTTGTTCATGCTTCTGTCTATGTGTGTGCACATTTGCCCATGAGGAGCTGATCTGATGACTGTGCAGACAGACAGCCGGGCAGGGAGCAGGCTGAAGAAGAAGCTCTGAGTTTTAATATCCCTTTATCATCAGCACAATATATCCATGTGGGCGCCAGACACTGGCACAGGAAATATGGAGGGTGATGCTATCGTCTGTCACTTGCTCTCACACACACACACACACACACACACACACACACACACACACACACACACACACACACACACACACACACACACACACACACACACACACACACACACACACACAGAGAAACACAGACACATGCCAGTTTCCTCTGTATAGTAACAACACACAGGTATGACCATTGAAGTATGTACTAACAGGAGTTGAACACACAAAACACAACCAATACTAAAAAAAAAAGTCTAATTCTAACAAACGCACATATTTTCTACATACAGGTATACATTCACAGACACACAATAGTGGCCCATTTCCTGTGTAGTTCGACAAATACACAACATACCCAGATCATGCGATTCAACCTCTATCTCTGGAATATAAATAGAACCTGAACTACTTTAACATTGAAGAAGTAATGGCATAGTCAGATACAGAGACAAGAGTGATTCATGCTGCCCATCAAAGTACAGAGGTCGGTTATTTTTTGTTGTTCATGCAAACAACATCATTCAAAAATGTGACTGACTGATATTCATGTTGCCTTCCAATAAGCCGCCATTATGTTGGATGTGAATTACACTTCCCTCCACACAGGAGGGACAACCTTTCATAAACATGAATGGAGGTGTGAAGTGGAATTGATGACGTTTTCTACAGGAAATAAGTGAAGGGAAAATCTACTTGAACTCCTATGTCACAAGTTAATGCACTACGAATTAGTATTTTTCTTTTAAAGTACTAATGTACCAAATGGCTACATGCAATGTTACATAGGCTGCATACAGTGACAAACCTTCACAGAAGTACTACGTATACAGTATCTGCAGCTCAATTCAAGTCAGATTTCTCTCTGTAGCACATTCAAACAGAACAGAGGTTGACCAAAGTGCTGCACATAATAAAACAGAATTTAGACAATCAGAGACTTAAACATAAAGTGTATTACTTAATTGTGTTTCAGTACACTGATGTCAGTGTGAAATATCCTGCCTCCATTACATATCTTTGTCACAAGTGTCAAGTGTTTTATAACATTTGAAGAAAGAGGGGGAAAAAAGTGTTTATATATACTGTTTATGCTGCACATATATAAAGAACTTCAACTTATAGATATCATTCCACAAAAATCTGTTTTGGTATTGGTCAGGTTCACCTACTTATTCTTTTAAAGAAAGATGCATATTCATACCCCTAAATGTTGAATTGTTCTTTTAAGAAACAGACAGATGAGGACTCAAAAACATGAAATGAAAAAAATACAGAGGTGGGCTGAGGCAGAGGGATGTAGCTGAGAAAAAGAGAGGAAAGTGGAGAAACACAGCTTTCTCGTGAGGCTGAGTGATGTAGTTTAATTACTGTGACTGTGCCCAGCTGGGGGCCCGGGGCTGTGAATGAGTTTTTCACACATCCTGGTAAGAGGAGACAGGGCCTCTCAGAGGACAGACAGGAGAACATGACTGAATAACTGCTGCCTGTCTGTGTGAACGTTACCAGCTGGTCACGGGCTGTCTGTCTGTCTGTCTGTCTGTCTGTCTGTCTGTCTGTCTGTCTGTCTGTCTGTCTTTCTGTCCGCCTGTCTGTTTGTCTGTCACTCTACTACCACGATTACTTCTACTACTTCTACTACTATTACTACTACTACTATTACTACTACTACCACTACTACCACGACTACTACTACTACCAGTCCTGTTAACTACTAGTACTACTACTATTACTACTACTACTACTACTACTACTACTACTACTACTAGCACTACTTCTTGCAGGTGTGATATCAATGTATGGCATTAAAACATTTCATTACTTGACATTTCCATACAAAACACAACAGAAACTCTTGTTTTCCCTCATCATTGAGGAAAAAACGTACTGGTAAAAGGGTTATCTATATGAAACACCAATGTCAACGAGTGCGACATAAGATGTTTTACCATCGAAGAAAATAATAAGAATAAAATGAATTATGTATTTACATGTCAGAATATGTCAGGACCTCCTCATAAAGGTTAGGAAACACTGGTCTGGGGAATAAAGTACAATAATCAGCATATGAGCGGAGCTCACTTTGATCTGTGATGTTTGCTGCTGGATGTTTCCATCCTAAAGACAGTTTTGTGGTTGTATGTCTATACAAATATCTGTCTACGTCGATTGCATTACCATCCAATCAAAGATGGCAGATCTCGTCGACTCGTCCATGTTCTTGAAAACCATGAGGATGGATCAAAAAGTTCAGAGATTGCTTCTGTCGTGTGCAAATAGAGCACAAAACCATGACGTTTATGAAGCAGAGAGAAGCTATAACCTTTGTGATTAAGTATTCCAAATTACGGAATTACTGCACCAGATCAGGAGCACAACTAGGTGGGTTTTGTTTGTCACCCAGGGTTAGACTGTCAACACCGAGTTTAACTGTGATGCTCTGAGACCTCTGATGGAAAATATTCAGTAAAAAATTATATGAACTGTGGTGCGATGGCACTAACTCTTGGCGTGATTAAAACGTGAAATGTTCTCACCCACAACACAATCGTTCCTCCCCACTTCATGCATGTCAGGGTGCTACTCTGCGTTTGCATGCAACAGGAGCAGTCACAGGACTTTCTGATCGCCCCTTATACTGACCACGCTGCCCTGGATGTTGTTGGGGACATCCATGCTAACCAGAGAATAATTTCTAATGGTTTCTGTAAAGTTCAGTGAAATAGCTAACAGACATTTCCACTCACTAATTTCCATGAAAAATCATTTTAATGATTTTGTTACACAATCTATACCACTGTATCTATCCCTTGTCAGTTTCACACAGGAGAGAACCCAAATGCACGACACTGAGGCAGGTGAAGAAAAATATGAGATTAATGTTGCCTTCAAATGGAACTTGTGGTTACGGCATGGGAGGTGGTGGGCACTGTATGCTTGGCGTTCAATGGGTTAAGTCATAAAAACACCATTGCCAGGCAACGTCAACGTGGACGGCATCTAGAAGCCACAGATGATAACAATTTAGCAAGCTAAAAGGGGGACACCATAATGTAGGAAATGCAAAGGCACAGAGGTAAAAGTTGAGGCCAAGGCAAGATGAGGCAAGTTATGAAGAAGAACTCTACATGACTAAAATTACAATATATTTGCTTTAACATTCAACAACAAAAAAATCTATTTTCCATGGCCTCTGCTATTTCTGTAAATGTCAGCAAACATGGCATAACTCTCAAATGTTCCATTTGAATGCAGCATATCTCAAAGAATTGTTGAAATTGTAAAGACCAGACAGATAAACAAAATACAGTGGGAAAAGGGAATGGGAATCTAGACAGGGTCCAAAACTGACGAGGAAACAGAACACTAGGAAAACTAATGCTTGAGCTACAAGAGATGAAAAGTCAGGATGTGGCAGCCTTACAGTGGCAGACAGAGAGTTGATGTTCTGAGTGTGTTAATTGCAGAGTGGCTGCAGGTGAGCAGATTAGGGACCTTGTAGGTATGGTGGGCGTGGCAGGCAGGAGACTGAGCATTACGAGGTAGATTGGAGACATCTGGTGGGTTGAGGGAATGATACAATTAACCCCAACTGAATAACTGAGAGGCAGAGAAGATGGAACACCGAAGCCGTGACATCCTTTTAATATCTCTGGTTTGTTTTGGGCTTGCCTGTGTCAGTCTCCCAGTATACCTGTGTTATTTTCTATAGGCTTGGATGTCTGAGCGAAAGTTGTTTCCTATAAAATTATATCTCTGGTATATCTGTTTTATTTCACTACACTAGTACATAAATATGAAGGCACACACACACACACACACACAACACATGATATTGAAAATAAACCCCATCATTAGACGCAGACCATTTCTTGCCAATTAGACCTCATTTCTACTATCTCATCTAATAGGAAATGAGCCAACCAATCATGAAACAGCCTTCAGTGTGCCGCATCCTGTTTGTGAACGAAAATGGCACGTGTGTGTGTGTGTGTGTGCGTGTGCGTGTGTGTGAATGGTGGTGGGCCGTATCGCCATGACGTTATAGGATGTGAGTGGACAGCTGTGACAGTCAGGAGAGCAAGCATTTCCTACCACAATGCACATGAGGACAGAAGGGGGTACTCATGAACTCATCCTGGCTGCCAGAGTCACTCGCCATCAAACATGGTCGCTGTGGTTCTAGATTAACACTGCATGCAAGCGCAAACATGCACACACACGCAGACACATGCAGGTTTCCTCCTTATTACACTCATGAATGAGTCAAAGCCAAGAGACTAACAAAACAAACCAGCTAAAATCATCAAGGGTGAGGTACAACTCCTGACCACAGTTGTCAAACAACCTCTCTTCCTCTTCATTGATTGAACATTTATTTATTTTTAAATCAAAGCTGAAAACATTTTCATTTCAGCAGGATTTCTGCTCAATCTAAAACCCTGTAAACTCTACTGCAATTTTACTGCACAAATATTTTTTATTCATCCATTATGTTTTTAATCTTTATTCTTTTGTATCTTTTAAAATGGTAAAATTGTCCTTAAATTTTTCTTGGATTCTGTCATTTGTAAAACACTTTGAGTGACTGTGGTGTATAAAAGGTGCTACATAAACTTGCCTTGCATTACATCCGTTGTAATTGAAAACATTTTTAGAAGACTGTTTAATGTGAAGGGTTTTTTTTTGGTGGTAAAATTGTGGGAATTGGCAAAAATTGCAAGTCAAGGAAAAAAGTTCTGTATAAATATTTGAATGCTTTTCCACCACTGTTCTTATATCATGTGATTTGTTTTCATCAGCTGTATTTGTACAGGTGGTGTGTGATGCTGTAGTTGATGAGAAGATACTGATTGTTTGATAAACTGGTAATATGTTAGCTAACAACATATACCATGTAAATGTTATATCATAATCAGAAAATTCTCAAGTTTTGTCCATAAACATATTATGTGAGGTCACAGTGACCATTAGTCATTAAAATCTAATCAGATCATCCTTGAGTACAAGTAGATGTGTGACAAATTCCCTCAAGGCATTTCTGAGATATTACATTCACAAAAATGGGATGATCCCCAAAACATAATGCCTCAGGTCACGGCTGTCACCAGCGTGGAGGCATAAATATTACTTGCTAATGTCAACATCAAGGCAAAGTTATTGTTTTTTTATTCGTTAAACCTTAGGTAGCCAACCATGTCAACACATCACCAGGTAAAATTAACAAAAAATGATATTGTGTGCCCCTTCACCTGTGATAAATATAAACTATTTCACAGACAGAGAGAGCAATGACAGATATGCATCTATACACAGGCTGTGACCAAAAGTGAGTGGAAACTCCACCAGGGAAAACAGACAGATAGGCACTCGCCATTTAACTTCCCTCACATCCCGTTTATTTCCTCTCCACCTATATCTGAGTGTTAATTACCCCAAAGCAGCCTAGGTTGTCAACATAAAACAGGTTGTTCCTCAGAGCCACGGCCATATTACTTAAAGGGAATTCATAACTGAAACCAATGCTTTTTTTTGACATACTGCAGGAGCCTGAAGTGAGTAATGGCAGAAACAGGGAGAGAAACTCGACTGAGAGGGAGAGAGGGGAAGAGAGAGAGGTTGTGCACAGAGAGATGGGAGGGTAGGGTTTGATGGTCCATTTGGCTCAGTTATATGTCCCTCCGGTTAGCCCATTTTAAAAATTTGTCAACGTCCCTTAGAGAGCGTGTGCACGCCACTGGAAAGCCATCTAACCAAGCGTCACCTGATGATTAATGACCACAGAAAACAACAGAACGTCTTCCATAGCCTCAATATTTCTGCACATATATAATATAAACATATAATAGAACTTGACAAGCATAAACTGGTTTTCAGAAAGATTTCCAGAGACCTGACCCAAAAGGGAACCTCAGAAAGTCCACAGATGATTAGATCCAATCCAAGACGAAGCAGTCAAACAGACCGAAATAGAGAGAAAACACCAACACCGGCAGCAGTTTGATTCACCATCAGGTAATGAGCAGCTGTGGTACAAAAAGAGCTGCGGTACAGGCCTCGTTTCTCTGCACTCACAGTTCATGAGTGAAAAAGAAACCACTAAAATTATTCTCCTCGGATGATAGAGTCCACTTAGGTATTACAAATACTGGCACACAGAACTGAGACGTGCTGGGGTCCCATCCAGCCTGATCAGACTGAATAGAGTTTGGACCAGACACAATTCGGGTCCACAAAACAAGTAGACTCGTGAAGACTTAATTTAAGGGCTGTCTAAAAGTAAGAGTTCTAATCAGAATTGGGAAGGATGTCATTTGTAAAAGCATTCAAGGACTGAGTTTTCCTAAAATCGTCCATATTTTTTGCAAATGCACATCATTCATTTAGGAGAAAACCAAAGCTGTAATAGCCTGGTATTTCCAAACCCACATTCATTTCTTGAATATATGGGTCTGGTTACACTCCAGTGGGGATTGTTTCCAGACCTCAGGTTAAATATGAAACTGTTGGAGCAGCCTTTAACCAATCGGGTTTGACTAACAGACCATATATTGTACGCTGAAACAACAGAGATCCTCCACATATGTGAGCAGAGTGCAAGCTATGTTAGTAAATTACCTTTTTTTTTTTCTTTTTTTTATAAATCCTAGGCATATTTCTTGCTCCGGCTCACGTTCCTCAATATTTGCTAGTGTTTATTATTATTGGAACTACATTTAGAAACAAAAGCTTGGATTCAACGCCATCACAATTAACCACTCGCTGATTGGTCCGCCCTTCAGAGTGGCTGAGCAAACCTTCATATAAACAGGCATTTCCAGACTACAATCACAGTGAAAACTGAGGTGATGATCAAAAGGCTGACTCAGGCTACTGTTGTAATGAAACTGTTCCAGATGGTTTCCACTTCTGGGCTACAGTTTCCTTTTCTCTTTTCACAATGTCAGCGGAGCACAAAGTAATTCACACAGGAAACCCGATCAAATTAAAGGTACCCCATGATGTTTATAACCACTAATTGCTCTATCAACCAATGTTCTTTTGAGTGTGTCCCCAGTGTTTGCACACAACTCCACTGATTGATGCTTTTGGTAATGCAGCAAGAAACGCAATCATGAACCAAAGAAGAAGAATGCCAGTAAACATGCAAGTTTTCTTTAAGGAAAAACAGCTTTTATAATTATTTTACGAGGAGGAAAATGAGTTTAACCTATTTCCTTTACCTCAACGATACATACTACACAATGTGTTGACACTGTGTTTTGGGCTGTTCAGTGAAAGCAAAAATAAGTTGTGAATAGAAAAATGGCACATTTTATCACCATCCTTTACATTAATAGAGCAAAAAGTTAATTATTTACACATGTAGTTATAAAGCAACATTAGCAAGTCCAATATTAACTATACTGTCCTAGCTTTGCGTCTACCAGCTCCTGAGGGAAATATATTTAGCTGTTAAATGGTCCGTAACGTTCACCTGCTATAATCACTACCTGTGTTTGTTAAAAGCAATGCCATAAGAGTGGTGAGAGTGAACCAAAACATTAAAGTCACAGGCCAGACAGTTAAACAATGAAATGAAACTGACTATGAAGTTCCGGATTTAGGTTATAACTCTGTAGGTTCATCAATACGAGCAGCCCCTTTCACATTTTCATTTCATACATTGTTCGCTAAATGCTGTGGATGGACAGTATTGTCCTGCAAAGCATTGCATGAGAAGAAGTGGCTGCTCGCAGCTGCAAAAATACAAAAACTCTCAGATCACAGAAAACAGAAAGCAAAATGTTAAATAAATCTTGAAATCGTTTAATTGCATTTCACACGTGTTTCGTCACAGTTCAGCATCTGTCATCCAGTCTTGTACCATATCTCATATTAAGTATGGAATTGGGCCACAACAGTTGTCCTGCTTTACTTTGGTGTCTACTTAAAAGGATCAGACAGTGCTTGGAAAACTCAAAAATACCATCCAGGTGTTCCAATGAAAGCACTGCACATCTGATCTGAACCCATCATCACATATGGATCCAAACAGGAAGCATATGCACAACACACAGACAGCTAGGGGCTCGGAGAGTTGTCAAATATGTCAAAACTGTACTGACAGGAGGGAACACTGCTGTTGAATATGCCGTTCAACTACAAGCAAGACACTCAATCTGCAGTATATTTATTTAGAAAGTCAGCTACAAACCTGGTAATCTGTGTTTTGATGTGCACATTTCCAAGACTATTACTATTATTAGCCGTAGTACTAGGAGTGTAACAGGAGTACAGAGTGTAAACATGGTAATCTATGCACCAAGTAAAACAGAAGTCAATATTTGCCTTGTAAGAGTTAGAGTTGTTAGAGGACACTTTCCCACAAGGAGTCATCCTGACAAGATGTGCACTGATTTGTGTTTGAGAATGCAATCAGCCCGAGCAGTCTGAGCTGAATCTTTTCCGGAAAGCTACATGGACATGACATTATGGCATGCATTCATAGCATGAGTCCACAGTCATTGTGTAGATCTTGACTTAAAGTAGATCACAGGGATTATAGCCTGGGGGAGGGTGGTGATACTGGACTTCCATAAACAATGTTTCCTGTCTGTTTCCTCTTCTGTTTGTGCTGTATATAAGTACAATATGTTTTTTACAAAGTAAAAATAGACTCATCTTTATGGTCTTTTTTCAAAAACCTAATAAAAAAAGAGAGAAGAGCAGAGAGAAACACATCAAAACATTAATAAAAAGTAAGATTAATATAAAGATAGACAGTAAAGATATTGCTTGAAATAGTTGACAGAATTTGATTATCGCAGTTGGAAGGAGGCCAGTAAGGAAAGATCTATTATGCAAGTAAATGCTGCCTCATAAAACTTTGCCTTGGTTGGAAGATTATTTTGTTTGTTATGGTCTGGTAGCATCGTGTCAAGTATCATATATCAGGATAAATATCATACATTTTATCTACGGTTGCACCGTCCTCTCTAACAGAAGAATTTCACAGGTCTCAAGGTGACATGTATGTTTAACTGCACAGTTTCTAACTGCAGACTGAGATTTAAGGTAAGAGATGAGCCAAAACCTGATGACACCAAATCTTATTTCTTTCAGTTAATGCTTTAATCCAACTGTTATGTGAAACATAAACACCAGTCCAATCCAACCTGATCCGATGGAAAGCCAATACATTTAGTTGTCGTTCTTAAACGCATACAAACACATACACATTATTAACTTTGAATGTGTATATTGTCACAACACAGAATATACTGTATATTAGTATGATTGCAACATTCACCCTATAATAGAATGAATACATTATATTTGTAAAAGGCTCCATAATTAGTGATAGATTTATAGTCCTAAAGCGATCTGACTGAGGACTCTGCTGTGATGGAGATGATGCTCCAGATTCTAATTCTTTGTTTCTAATGTTTGTTTTCTGATTGCCATATTGATTGTCACCAATTTGCTCTCATTTTTCTCAGCGTAATTTGTTTCTCCACTTAATTTGTTTTTCATCCCTTGCTTGTTACAGAGGCGGTCTCGGGGGGCTGTTTCATCATTACAGTAATCATCATCTGTTCCGCGAGAGATATCACTGACCAAGATGCTTCAACTCCACTGCAGCAACCTCCTCAAAATGTTCACAGTATAAACGCTGGTTCTGTTTTAAACACCTCTTCCCACTTTAACCACCTGCGTGTGAACCCACGAACTCTTTATTTTTATGTGCTAGTCACAGATTTTTGTGACGCTGGAGGTGAAAAGAGAGTCTGGGCCTGTTGATATGCCAACAGCGAGGCTGTCATTCACAGAAGTCTAATCAGTGGGGAGAGCCGTGTTTCCAGGAAGAAAAACTCCCTCGTGCTGCCACCACTTTCTGAATTTAGATCCCTGTCAGAGTCTTATTCTTCAGAAACATACACTCGATGATAGCATCAGTGCTGCAGTTGGTACAGCACAGCATAATGTTAGCTATATAAAACTAATCAGGTTTTCTTCAAAGATATATCCTGAATAGCTTTGTTCATTAGTCATGCAGCTGGCAAAGTGAGCAGTAATTTTGCCACAAATTAAGCATGACAATATTAGTCAGAAGAACAATTAGGCCATATTAATGATTTTGGCACAAAAGCTGGGTGCAAATGTATTCAGGAATAAATAACAGTAGTGACTTTTCTTTTCAAATGAGTGCACGTATTCATGGAAAGATGTTAATTGTTTGTAATGGGAGAAATAATAATAAAATGTTGAAATAATGAGTCCAGAGAGAAGTAAGCAAGTTCAGAAAAGAAAGCAGCAATGTGAGAACATTTGCTCAAAAGAAAGAAGTGACTTCTGTGCTGAGATATTATACCTAATATACATACGTTTGCGTGTTTGTGGAGTGAAGTTGTGTTGTGTTGTGTTCCAGATATCTGCCTCTTCAGCACATGTAAACTTTTTTACTGAAATAAGACAAATCAAATAAAAAAAAAAAAAAAACAGGCTCAGATGTTGAAGACATCGGAATATAAATGCAGAGGATATAGGACATTACTTTTGTTTTCAGTAAACAAAACGGCAGCTTTTTCAACAAAGAAATGTGATCCTAAATAAATACATCCATTCTGCACAATACTCCGGCTCACTCTTTTATCATAAGATGTGGTAATGTCGAATGAACACAGATTTGGTTGTGTTTGAATGTGTGAAGTCAGCTAAACCTAAGCTAAGGTTTAAAAAACAACAACATGGCAAGCACAAGAGAGGCAACACAGAACATGCTCATCAGAATGGTACTCATACATGACATAATTATGCATGTTCATTGTTTCAATAAATCTGCATTCCTCAGATCAAAGTTTTTCACAGGTCTCCAATGCCTAAACTCTGATGAGTAAACTGAGGTTTTATTTCTGAATGAAATGCATAAATTTATCAATCATTGTCAACAAAATATGTAAGTTTTCACAAAACTATCCATGTCATTTGTAAAAAAAAAAAAAAAAAACCTAAGTTTGTTTCTTTACTAACTTAATTATTCTTTTAAAAAGCATTAGTGCAACACTGCAGCACCATAAAAGTATGTTAGACTCTTTCCCGAACCGTGAAAGGATAGGCCATTAATAATATCTTTATTCATATGTTTAATATGATGCTGGAGCCCAGAGATAGTCAAGTTTAGGTTAGTATGATGAGTCAAAACAAGGAGAAAACAGCTCTGAAGAGGAAAACAGCTCTGAGCTGAGATCAAACATTTACACTCGTCATGGGAAAACAGACACCTTTGACCAGTTGAAAAGTCACTGCACCGAGCCAAGAAACAGACCTCCTTTATGTTTACACTTTTACGTCTCATTATTTTCTCATCTTGGGTTATGTATCAACTGAATGAGAGCATTTTTTTTCACACCTGAAAAGTCCAAACCAAGGTTCATGTTTTTCTTCCACTGTTAACATGTGATCCGGTTCATTTTGGTTTCACACTGTGGTTTTGTTAGCGAACTTTAGAACGAACGACATATTTACATCCCTGTGCTTTACATGGATTGGTTTGTAGACCTAAGACATTACATATAGTTTGTGAGTTTTTGAGGTGCTGGTAGACTGATTTTGTTACCACTGAACAGAATCAGGCTCGCCGTTTCTTCCTGTTTGCAGGCTTTATGTTAACAGCCTGCTGGGTGTGGCTTCATATTAAAGCACAGATATAGCGCTGCTACTGATCTTCTCATCTATCTACGGGCAAGAAAGTGAATACATTTATTTCCCAATATTCAGAAATATTTTATTAATTGAGTAGTTTCAGCTGCATAAATTCAACTAAGCCTCCACCGTAACATAACTTCAACATCTCAAATATGAAAATCCTAAAGTAATGGCCTTAAGAAAACAACCGTTATTGTGCATTAACTCTGTGTGCTGCCAGGGCTCTAAGCATATTGTAAAAATACTGCACAATTTCTCAAAATTGTAGATGTCGCTTTGTTTATATGCAGACCATCCTTTCATTTACAAGACTTTTTTTTAAGTATTTGTCCTTCAACACTTACATCCTCAGTTCAGGTTCTGCACAGCTGACATTATTTTAACCTTTACCTTAACCATATTTGTGTTGCTACATACACATCTTGATGGAGTACCCAATTAAATAACCTTGAAAGAAGAAAACATAAACTCTGTGAGACACACTGATTAATGCAGGTTTTCATACACGTTGACCTGAACATATTTTCACAATACAGTTCAGGTTGTTCGTTTGGGAAGGAAACCCTTCAAGTATAGTTTCCTCAATATGCAATGATCGATGAAATGATGGACGGGCATGTCACTGCCGTAATCACATTTTCATTGGCATTAAATGAGCAGCAGGAGGGGCCTGTACATTTCCTGTCTGATAGGCCATGGTACACTCATCAGTGATGTGGATTTTTTTTTTTTTTTATATAAGCTTGATATGTTTCCATTTACAGACAGAACAAAAGGAGCAACAGGTTATAAAATTATAACAAGTTTTTCTGATTCTGTAAAAGTCAGAAAAAAAAACCAAAATGTCAGTAAGTTGTTTCATATCAACATAAAGTAGTATAACAGTTAAATTCAAGTGATATCTTGTTTAGAGGGATGCATTTGATTTTTTTTTTTTCTAAAGCCACATTTCTGCAGACAGAATACTGCAGTAATCATTTGCACCACCATATTCTTCACTTTTCTTGTGTTTTATTTGCAGTCTTGATATGCATAAAAATATATTTTCTCTTCTCTTGAGCTTCTCTCAAGATCTACCAACATGTTGTTTTGTGTCTGTGCCTTTATGGCACATCCATATCAACGACGCTTTCTTCTGATTGGTGGACTCTATTCTGAGTGACGCATGCCCAGTCCAACCACAGGTTTTCTCTGCTCTGTGTTTTCTTCCAGATAAAGGGATGCACAATGGGCCATGCTGAGGGCGGACATATAACATAGGCGCAACTATGTGACATCATAACCATTACAGGCCGTGTGCTTTCTCCCTGGATTGAGCGTTTTGACACTTTCACAGGGTTCCTAGACCTGCTTTATAATATAAAAAGAAACAGAAAACTAAACTTATACAATATGGGACCTTTAATGAGGACCTTTACATTAGACTGGAAAAACCTTCAGTTTAAGGTCAGTTTTCATATGGGATCTCATCTTTGAACATAAGCAGCCTGGAGGTTTCCTGGTAATCAGACGTTGGATGGACTCAGTCTCAATGGGATCTGACTGAGAAAAGAGAATTAAGAGAAGTGAAGCTAAATGAAATGTGCTGAGCTGCAGGTGCCTGGGGTTTTTATGGGTGACAGAGAATCTAATCTGTGCTAATCAATTTACTCTCTGTTGACAAGTTCAATTTCTAAACAAGCATAATGATTGGTGCATTGTGGCAAAGCATAGCAGATATAAAAGTAATAACAGACAAATAATAATCATAATAATAATGCTTATTAGTTCCATAGTTTGTAAGACTATTGAATATATTGTATGTTTAACAAAACTAGATTTACAGAAACATTGCTGTATATCAAGACTTCAAAAACATGTACACCCTCCTTAAGAGGCTGAAAAGCTCCATGAGACATTTTCACTGGTCAGTACAGGAAAAGTGTTACCAACAACACGGAGTTAAAACACCATCTCAAAAAATACAGTTCAATGAGGACAAATTAAAGTCCAGTCTGCTCTTGCATACAACTTTCACTTACTCCAGTTTACTGGCATTAACTCAACCAGTCAGCTCTATTTATGTCTGTGTTACCAGCTGATCTGTTAACTACATCACACACTAACAGTAACATCACTGGGAACAAACAGTGAGTCGTCCTTTGGTATAGTAAAGGAGGAGAACACATGGAGTCAACTACACACATCCTGTCCCTCTTCTACCTATCTCTAATCTGTTATCATGCTCCGGACTCCTGATTCCATGCCTGACTCCCTTCAGGGTGTTTATTTCACAAACATTTGTTTTCCAGATGAAAGAGACCACATTTATTTCTGTTTCATGCAGAAAATAATTTTAAAACAGCGATATCTAATGTGAGATGTCATTATCAAAACATGCATTTGTACAGCGTTTATGCTCAGCACGCCTAAAGCGTCGCAGCACATGTGCATCCCCTTTGTGCTTGAAATGAACCTCTCTCACAAAGAAGAGTGAGATTGAAAATCACTGATTTATTGACTTCATGAAAGGCTGGCTCACTGTTGTAGGTCTGCTTCACATCACCCATTAACATGTCACATGTGGATGGTAGTAGACAATTATTTTCTCAATCCACTGGTGGATATAAGAGAGGTGACAATGAATTTTTTAAATTGGATTTTTCCTGACTGTCTTAATGAGAGCCATGTATCGATTACCTGTGACATTAGAGAACGACACTGTACTTGTACTGCGTGTCCTCATTGAACCATGTGATGTCATTTTCAACCACAAGTACTTGTTCGGTGAAAACACATTGGTAAAATGGTGTAGAAACAAAGAATAGAATAAGTACTGATTTTAAACACAGCAAAATCATGTTGTTTTTTAGTCCTTTTTTTAAGTATAATCTAAGTTTTGTTTATGATACTATTTAGTCAAATGTTTTTCAGATTTTTTGGTGGAACAAAAATGTGACATTTTCGTAACTGTGCACTGAATGTAAAATGTCATTGTTTACACTGAAAATATTGTATAAATAATACCCAACTATGAGTTAGTAATAGCCTATGTCCTTTAAGTCATCATGCAAGCGGTATGGCAATGTGGCAATGTCCATCTGTTTGTCCACACTGAAATATCTCAATAATGAATATGTGTACTGCCATCAAATAGCGTAACTACATTCATGATCCCCAGGTGATGAATCCACATGACTTTAGTGATCCCCTACTTTCATGTAGTGCCACCAGCAGGTCAAGATTTTCACTTATCCTGTCAAATATCATTACCCAGACTGCCACAGCTGGTAACGATTGCTGTCCTACGCATTGCCTTACCCCCTTTAAATATCATGATATCACAACGGGGTCTAATCAGCCCTCACCCACCTCGACACTATGTACGAAAGTTGTTCACAGACTTTAGTTCAGCATTCAACACCATCATCCCTCAGCAGTTAATATGGAAACTGGACCGGTTGGGCCTGAGCTCTTCTCTCTGTAATTGGATGCTGGACTTTCTTACTGAGAGACCACAAGCAGTACAGGTTGGTAACAATACATCAGGAACCATCACACTGAGCACAGGGGCTCCCCAAGGATGTGTGCCCAGCCCCCTGCTCTTCACCCTGCTAACTCCTGACTGTGCACCACTCTACAGCACCAGTCACATCGTAAAGTTTGCGGATGACATGAGGGTGGTGGGTTTCATCCGCAACAACGATGAGGCAAACTACAGGAATGAGGTGAACCGACCATGTGGTGCAGGGATAACAATCTCTCCCTCAACATGATAAAAACAAAGGACGTTGTTATGGACTTCAGGGGAACCCACCCAACAATCCCCTCTGACCATCAACGGTTCTGCTGTGGAGCGGGCGAGAAGCACCAAATTTCTGGGTGTGAACATCACCGAGGATCTCTCCCGGACAAACAGCACGGCATCACTGGCCAAGAAAGTCCAGCAGCGCCTCTACTTCCTCTGCAAATGAAAGAGAGCCGGAGCCTCAGCACCCATCATGTGCCCCTTCTACCGAGGCTCTATGGAGAGCATGCTGACCAGCTGCATCACTGTGTGCTACGGGAGCTGCACCGCCTCCAACTGCAAGACTCTGCAGCGCATAATGAAGGCAGCTGGTAGGATCATTGGTTCTGCACTCCCCTCCCTCCTGGACATCTACAACATCCGTTTTACCCGCAAAGCAGTCAGCATGGTGGGAGATTCAACCCATCCCTCACACAGCCTCTTCAGCCTCCCGCCTTCTGGGAGGAAGCCTCCACGCACGCTCCTCCAGACTGAAGAACAGCTTCTCCCATGAGGCTGTCAGGATGCTGAATTCTCTCCACCTTGCCCCATAAAGTCTGAACTTTTGCACTATGGACCTGTTTTTGCACTACATTGTACTTATTTAAAAGTGCAGTTAAGTGTCACTGTGGTTGTTGTCTGTTTTATTGGTTTTTGTTGTTACATATTTACACTTTTCTTGCTTCGTTTTTTTTATTTTGCACAACATGGGACTGTGAGAAGCAATTTTCCGATCTATCTGTATGTCTGTCTGTGTGTCATATGGTGGATTGACATTTAAATTGAAGTTGAAGTTAATCCAATTAAAATTCTCAATATATAAAATATTATTTCTGAGAATACGAGGCATTTCCTCCCTTTTCTCAGACACAGAGCGAAATAAACGTCTGGATACAGCCAAAAGTTAATTAATGCTGAAAATGAACCTGTGTGGTCAGTTGTGCTCACCCATAAATCACCTTGTCTATACAAGGCCATTACTGAGAGCTATTAACTACGCAGTAATCAGCCTTCAACTCATTAGCTGCGAGAAGATAAATCAACACAGGCTGTTGTATAATGAAGCTCTTATCACAGGAACTGGAGCCAGTGATGGAGGCAGAGAAAGACGTAACACAGCTGAGACTGACACGTATAGGTACACCGCTGTTTGAAAAGACTACTCTACAATATCAGGGAAGACTCACTGAATGTTAAGTAGACCAGGCCTTTACAATATGAACGATACTGTGCTGTACACTCAAAATAATAACCCTCTAAATATTGCTTATGTAAGTATGAATGCCCAAAGGTCTGCAAAACCCATTATCATGTACGGTGGCTATTTATACTTTAGCTTTTAGTCAGGAACAAACAACAATAAAAAGATTGCAGTGGTGAAAACTGCCCACCTGCTAAAATACCTCAAAGTCTGTTGCATATAATTATCTTACACATTCCTGCACAGAGGGGAGTCAGTTTAACCATTTGGAGTCGCAGCTCTTACCGTAACCACAGGTTATTGTTGTGAACGACTTCTCACTCAAACATGTAGAAAGATGTGGGTACAACCTGCCACAAGTGCTGAGTCAAACCTTCAAATGGATGTGATACATTTCCATAGAACCAAATCTGGTGTTGTTTTGTCAAAAATCTAGATTTTTTTTTTTTCTTTGCAAACATGCTGTTGACTAAATCAACCTCATGGCAACTGAAAAACCTCATGATATAAGACGATGTCATGTCATATTGGGATTATAACAGTTTTACACGTGATGAATTTATGTAGTGTCACCAGTGTGAAAAGAAGTTATTTAGGTTTTTGAATATATTGTACCTAAAATGTTCCCGTAACCATGCGATCCGCTGGACATCGAATCATTCAGCCATCGAAGTATCACGCTGAATAGTGTAATACACCTGTCAGTCTCCACGAGGGCAGTGTCATGCTGAGGTGTGAAAAGTACACGCCGAGGGTCGAAAGAAAGCGGTCATGTGCCGAAGAACAGAGAGTGACAAAATCAGGGGAGGTCAAACACAGGACTATCACTCAGGAGACCAGGATGTAGAGTCTGTGCGAGAGCAATGTGAATTTCTTTTAAGTAATGTAAGTAAGTTACTTACATAAGACAATTGACATAATGCACATTCAGTTACTTATGTGTCATATGTAATGTTACGTTTATAAAATGACTTATTTTAACCTAAACCATGATCTTTTTCTAAACCCTAACCACGTAGTTTTTGGTGGTTACACCTGAGGCATCTTATTTTTCACACATCAGGCAAAACGTGACACCGACATGGTATCCTGTTGTGGACTAATGAGTGTATTGCACTTTGGCATGATACTACGTGGTTAAAGGTTGGCACTTTTTGCATCTAAATAGCCTCGTGTCGATTTAAGGGAATTGTTTTTCATGACATATGTAGATTTTCTACATTTCACATGTAAGAACTTAAAAATAGCGCGCACAAACTCTCAAGTGCTGAACAGGGATGGGTGCAAGGTTATGGCAAGACTTAAAAACGAGCAGAAAACCTGAACCCACAGAACATCAAACTGCAAGTTATTGTGGGTAAAAACAAGCATTTCAGCTATAAGCCATCACCAGGTCTAATAAATAATAGTGTGATGACCTGTGAGTGCAGGTATTTTACTTGTTTTTAACATTTGAAAACTTAAAATCACTCTTATTTTTAGACAAGAAATAAAACTAAACCATGCCTCAAATACGACAATCTGCTTCGTTCCAAAATAACAGGAGGGTCAAAAATAATATTTGCACTCCCATCAAGATTTAAGAAACTATTCTTCAGATTAAAGTTTGATTACACTGAGGTCATGAAAAGAAAGAAGAAGGTCCTAGTGGCATCAGGGAGGTTCTGGATTGAGGTCGTGATAAATGCAGTGGAAAATGAGGAGGTTAATTATGAGAGAAGTTCACACCTGCACCAACTGTGTGCGGGACTCTCAGGTCTACACAGGTGCCATCAAATCAGGAGCCCAGAGACGATTCAGAGGAGCAACACACACTCCGACATACGTGTAGACCGCTGCATGTCATAATGTTTTCTCTACACACTGGCTACAAACCCTTCATGATTAATTACATCCAATATCTCTCAATTATTTACACCCCAGCAGCAGCAATACATCATCCATCTCCAGATAGCTGTGCGCTGCTTTGTGTCATGAGAACGAGGAGGGAGGACGACATGCACACAGGATCAGAAGCACATAAGAACATCACCCACACGTGCACGAGAACAACTTGTCAGAGACGGCATCCTGTCTCGTTTTTACCCAACCCTCCGTCCTCCCTCTTACACTCTTCATGTATCGCTATTATGTCGGTGAACTGGAGCTGAAGAAGAAGCGGGAAGCCTCGACACAGAGCCGAGCTGCTAATGCCGAGCTGCTAATGCAGAGCCGCGACACTAACACGTTGTGCACACGGTCGGAGAGCGCATCCACCGGACAGTGAGGGATAGACGGCGCTGACACGGCGTTCAACGCACACTCTTAGCCGCCTGAGTGGTTTTACAACTGAAACAACAATACAGTGCAAATACAAACACAATACAACGCAGCTCATGAAGTCAGCTGTAAAAGTTTTTTACATCCTATTAATGAGTGATTACTCATGTTTTGACTAATCTCTGCTCATCAGTATGTTTTATGGAGGGAATCAAATGGTTTTAGACATTGGGAGACTAAACCAGATCTGAAAGAAAGATGAATATAAAAGCTACCACGTTAGCCATAACAGCCTTATAGAGTGAGACTGTGCCAGGTATCAAGGTCAAAGGATATCGTTTTTATGGTTGCCAAACCTCAACAGGATGGACCTTATTTAGTACGAGGGCCGACCCAGCGGAGACATAGAGTCGTTATAGGAGTGTATAAGAGCGAGGTGCTGCTGGGAAAGAGAAACTTGTCATTGGGAAAGGAGAACCTTCATCTCCACAGTATCTTGGTTTGGTTTTCAGCTCAGTGCACAGTGGGGGACTTCAGAAGGGGACGGGAGCAGGCTGTCCTAAACCATGTCAAAGCTCTTGTGTGGGAACAAGGCACGTGACTAAAGAAAAAGAGAGTTCACCAGATTTCCGGTAAGATCTGCTTCCTTTTCTTGTTCGCAAAAAACACATTGAGTACATATGTGTGGTTGGCAAAAAGCTTTTTCACTCAGCTGTTTTTTGGCCATCAATGTTATGATATTGATTTAAAGTTAAATTTATAACAGTGAAGTCCAATGCTGCGTTCCAAGTAGTGAACTTACATGCTAACACTCCCTTTTTTTTTTATAATGTATCAGTGCGTTCACTCTGTCAAGTACAAAAACATGAAGTGCACTACAAATACCTGGAAGATGCACTCAAAACGGTCACAAAAAAAAAAACGATGAACATTTTCCACCCTAAACCATCGCCATCTTGGCTACGTAGAGGAAGGGACCACCAACGTAAATAATTTTAACATTTATGCATCTGAGGACGCTGCAGCTGTTCCTGAACACCGCCCCAAAGAGTTTATTTTTCACTTCTGCTACTAGACAGAAGAATCAGTGTGTTTATTGAGTGTGTTTAACAGAGGGCACAAAAAACATGTTGATTTCTGGGTAAAATCATTAAAGCTGTAAATATTTTGCCAGGTGATGTGTTCATTTCCGGTCAGTGCAGAATGACAGTGTGCAGTCTGAGACAACGCTACGCTGTCAAAATACTTGTCCTAACATGTAAAAGCACTATTTGTTACTGTACTTAGGTTAGTATGTCATTAGGAACTTTCTGAAGTGTCTGTAAACGGGTAGTTCTGATGTCTGTGTTATTACTGGGCGACTGATTAAAAATGTGTCAAAGAGTTATGGTTACAGAGGCTGAAGCTCTATTTAAATACATCATTTTAGGTAGTATAACCCATATTCAAAGGCCACATTGCCATAGTAACAGGTTACTAGGTAGCAGTGGGTGATCCAGACTTACTTTTAATTTCTTGTGACTTTTCTAGTGCAGACACAATTGGCATGGACACGTAGTAGAAGGGCTGGTTTTGAAGGTTTGTAGGTTATAAAATCCAAACAAGTGTATTGCCTCATCCAATGCATTACATGGTCAAAATCTCATTGGTGGTGAGTGCATGCAACATTTTGCAATATAAACTAATACAGTTACGATCTAACATCAAGGTAAACAATTTGCTAATTCAAACTGTGCTTATCTGTTCTTGTCCAACATCATCTGGAACCACAGAAACAGTGAATATTTAATACAGAGATCTTTCACTGCTGCTGCACACCAACTGTATTTTTCTGTAAGCAAAGGAGAAACTGACAAAACTGAAAGAAGAACAATATTTTTAAACAGAGAAAGACAAAGAGGCGGGATGTGAGTTAACAAGAATGAATCAAATCAATCAGCTGGACCTGTTTACCCGCTGCCTCTGTGTCTGAGAGCCACTGTGAGCGAGTGTTTGTTTCTCTCTGTTTGCCAGGCTGCCCATCACGCTGTTTGAAAACACACAAAATCATAAAATATGAAATGTTTCACTGCATAATGAGATATTATCATCTGGAAAATGATTAACAGCACAAAAAGTCAACAAAAGTGACACTTCAGCGGAGAAATGATACAAATGTGAACCAGAATACTGATTATGATTGATGAACTTAATTTAGATCTCAAAATCTGCAGTGATATGTAACCTATTATTGCACGTTGGCAATATGTCTCAAGACATTTTGTACACTTGCCAATTTTCTCTTTCTCATTTCCATGACAGCATTGTTTCCAACAGCTGATTTCTCCGTGGAGTCGGGTTCCAAACGAGGCTCCTGCGTGGCATCAGAAATACACTCACCAGCTTCATGGTCACACCAGCACGCTGCTGTAAATCAGATTGAGTGTCTCTCTCAAAATTAATCACAAGAACTACAGTAATGCATGACAACTCCATCCAACAAATAAGATTGTCACACTTGTGTGTGTGAGGTATTCAGGGCTGCGCCCTAAACGGTGATAACTCAAATCATCAGTAGAGGAAATGGAGAACGTTGAAGGAATCATGCAGGTAAAATGCTGCACGGTGCATTGGGATAATATTCTGACCCGGATGAGCACACTTTATTTATGTTGAGAAGATGGATGTTTTCCCACCATGTGAAACACTGAAAAGTGCATCTTCAGGCTGGTGTAAACTGGAAACAAAGGAGCATGTAAGACTCATGTGGCAAGAGTGGCATATGACTCTTAATAGCCAAACAGCCATTGGTGTTTTCAGACCAGAGAAAAGTCTTATGCCCAGTGTTCCAATATCCATACTACCACGCTCTAGTATGCCAGAAAAATATTTAGTATGTCCCAATACACAGTATGTTAAACATAGTATGCCAAAAGTACCAGGGTGTTCTACTACACCCAGTCGTATTTTACAGTCTGCAGGCCAGCATGCTACTCTGACTGTTCTGACCCACAATCCTCCGTGCGGTGGAATATACGTCACATCGACTGAGCTGATGAGAGAGTTGGTGGCGCTAAAGCTGCGCCCACAACAGGAAGAACAAGACGAAGAAGAAGAAGAAGAAGAAGAAGAAGAAGAAGAAGAAGAAGAAGAAGAAGAAGAAGAAGAAGAAGAAGAAGAAGAAGAAGAAGAAGAAGAAGAAGAAGAAGAAGAACAAGAAGAAGAACAAGAAGAAGAAGAAGAAGAAGAAGAAGAAGAAGAACAAGAACAAGAACAAGAACAAGAACAAGAAAAATAAAAAATAAAAAGAAGAAGAGGCAATAAAAGGAAGCATACACGTCCCAAAACATACTTTTTCTTTTTACTACAAACTATCGCCCTACGGATCATGACGGATATGACAAAGATAGAACAAAGTTCAAGGCACATTTTTATGATGAGGTAGTATATAATATAATATAATATAATATAATATAATATAATATAATATAATATAATATAATATAATATAATATAATATAATATAATTAATATAATATAATATAATATAATATAATATCTAATTAGCAGATTTGTCCTTGAGTTGTATAACGTATTCTTGTGTCTGTGATGATTGTAGTGTGCATGGGAAAGTGAGTGCAATTAATCATGGTGCTCTGTCAGAGGGCCTTTGGATGTGCGAGTGTTTTCACATTTGTATGCTGGTATATTAACATGTTCATATGTGCTGGTGCCAATCATGTCTACTCGCAGCTGCCTGAGGATCTGTACCAGCTGGCCGAGTGACAACGTAACATGCGCTAAAGTAATTTCACAGCTTCCTGTCTGCGAGGGAGAGCAGGTGTGTGTTTGGCTGCTACCTCCAGCTAAAGAGACGCCTGTTTGGACATGAGGTCCGATACAGCATCATTATAATGGGTAGGGAAAAAAAAGATAGACACAGAAAAAACAGGTAGCAGGCTGGATGATCCTAGAGACAAAGGAAAGATGTTTTGTTCCTCCAAATAATATGCAATGAATTATCTTTGACCTGAACCAACCGAATTAGAGTAAACAACAAGTGGCAGGTTATCTACACTCTGTGAGCAACCAGAAACTGAGGACAACAGTCCTGTATGGAGCTAATTTCCTGCCAAAATCTAACAAACAAACAAAATGCGTTTTATAAAATGCCCTACGAGTCACTAACACAGTGGGGTTTGAAAATACAAAACAACATGAACAACAAGGCATTTTGTTTCGCAAATACAAAATGTACATGCAAAAAATTTTAACAAATACAAAATATTTCGAATAAATCATCCTTCAGAGACTTATTTTTGTACAATATATATTTTCAACTACAATTACAAATATATCCTAAAAATCCTGCTGAAGATTTGTCCATGTATCTTCTCAATAATTTGCCCTCCACAACAGTAGGTAGCGCTGTGAGTTAATTTAAATTGCTGAGCAGCAGCACGCAGTACTGGTGGGGAAGTACCGAAAGGAACTGTAAAACGAAAGAACATAACTTATCATTCTTGATCGGAAAGGGAAGCTTCTCAAGGTTCTGAGTCACACACGTTCGAGTCTAAATCTGATCCACAATATGAGAGGAGAGCAAAATGAAACAAAGTTACAGCTGCTTATTGTAAATTTGATCTTTCAATCAAAACCTACATATAAATGTGTTTGCACATATGCACTTGTTAACAGCTTTACGTGTGGGAGATGAACTGCCAGCTAATAAAATATTATTCTGCTGTCGCCAAAAAACTGAGTTCTAGTATCTCCCTGCACCGTCAGTCTGTGGACTACTTCCTGTTCAAAGCAGTCTGATGCCTGAGCTTTTCTCTCAAAGGAATTACTTTTAAATGTTCCTACCTCATTATTTGAAACATCTAATATGAACATAAGATATTGTAATAATATATATGTGATGGAAAACACCCTGGTAGGTCCGCTTTAACCTGTATTTTTTGTCAGATGATGGATGGAGCAATAATAATACCTGGATTTTATCTGCGGCACACGTCCATATTTCACACTAGTCCTGACATCTAACAACAAAAACAGAAAAATTAAGTGAGCGACTATGCATTTGTGTATATATATATATACATATATATATATATCTTGGCACTAAGAGTACACTTAGTCTGAAATGCTTGTCAGATAGTCAGAACGTTTCAGAAACCACCTCTGCACACACCTTTCCATCATCGGACTGAGAGATCAGTGTCCGATCGTTTCTGTCTGAAGCCAACGATCTGGCGTTCAGACCAGTTGTGTGGAGGTGAGAAAGGAGTCCGGATTTGAACTTCTGCCTTTAATATCTCCCTTTTCAACTGTTTCTGTCACTTTTTGAGTGACTGAGTGCAACACTATGAATGTGCTCCTGGAGAGACTGTCTGAAAATATTATTTATTATTATTTAACAAGATCCAAGATGGAGAAAGTGTGGGAAGGGATGATTTCCTCAGCTTCACGGTGCATATAGTTAAAAATGTATTTAAAAAAAAAAAACAACAGAAAAACCCAGCAGGAGCAAAATGTTAGTCTTTTTTTTCATTCTATATTATTACTTACACTGTAAACCAACATGCACTGGTACATTACTGGACTGAATTATGGTTGTTAAAGCAAATTAGATAGTGACTAATGGAGATAAATGGAGATTGAGTATGTGTGTGTGTGAGAGCATGTACTGTTGGATCTGACTGTCATTTAAGAGAAAGTGGACATGCTGAAAAGTCACTGGGGCAAATGAGGAGCGCCGAGGCGAGAGACTCACTGGCAACAGATCGCACCTCGTCACCATAGAAACAGGAAGACGACATGACAATGGCTCTATTGGGCTCGTGGAAAATGCACAGCGGCAGTGGGGAGCGAATATGAGAGTCACGGTACGGAGATGTGGGTGAGAGGCAGAGCAATGAGGCAGGTGGGCGGGAAGGTGGTGGTGGTGTGTGTGTGTGTGTGTGTGTGTGTGTGTGTGTGTGTGTGTGTGTGTGTGCGTGGGGGGGATGAATCACATATTTTGTTTGTTTTGATAATTCAACTCTGTGCCATGGTTCCTGAACATATGGAGTCATTTAATGATTACAATATGAGACGTGAAAATGAATGACTACATTCAGGTAGTCTCTGCACAGATGTCGATTATTGAATTAAGTGAAAGGGCAACATTATTTATGATACACAAAATGATTCTGCAATGAATTCTTCCATATGTCACCTGAAGAAGAGAGTAATGGGACGAGAAACATGGACCTTAGGGCGTGTGCACACACACATACACAGGGTGAATGGCCTCAGAACCAAACCAGATTGAGAAAACGCTGTCTTCCCTGTCAGACAAGCTGTTCCCAACCAGATGGTTTAGGTCCCATATTTGACCATAAACATTCACACGCACAAAGGTTTGATTTCTTGCGCCATTGTTCGTGGTATCCATGTGTGGATAGCAATGAAGCTTAGAAAGATAATCGCCTAAAGAAAGAGAAAAAACATAATACGAGGAAGGGAAAACCAGGGACGAGAGTAGCGGGTGACAAAAGGTATAATAGATGAGAAAATGGCAACATATGGTGTGCGTATAGAGAGAAATTCAGAATTCATTTCATTTTATGCGAAGACATCACCAGTTTAAATCCCAGCGCCTGTGTCCTTGAATGACTCAGCCGTCAGCCATTCGAAATTGTAGCAGCTCTCCCTCGTTTAAGGTTAGATTTTATTCTTTCAAAAGAATTGAAAGGAATAAAGGAACATTTTGGGAAATATCCGTATTTAAATTTATTCCAAGGTGAAATGAAAATATCCCTCAATCTCAGTTTAAACTTTTGTGCCTGTAAATTTTACACAACATCCGTCCATTCATTATCTATACCCACTTTTTCCTGAACAGGGTCACGGGGGAGCTGGAGCCTATCCCAGCTCACTTTGGGCGAAGGCAGGGTTCACCCTGGACAGACCACCAGTCCACCACAGGACCAACATGTAGAGACAGACGGAAACAAAGACCATTCATGCTCTCATTCACACCTAATGGCAATTTATAGAACCACCAATTAACTTGAGGTGCATGTTTTTTGGATGGTGGGAGGGAGCCGGAGTACCCGGAGAGAACCCACGCAGGCACAAGGGAGAACATGCAAACTCCTGTACAGAAAGGCCCAGACTTGAACCCAGAACCTTTTCACTGTGAGGCGACAATGCTAACCACTGCACCGCCCTTTACACAACATATCTAGTTTATTTAACCTCAACATAAATAAATGAAAAAGTAACTTCGATGATTTCAGCCCCTAAGTAAGATAAAGAAGCTTTTACAAGCTATTCCAAGTTCTGCTAACAGTAAGTATCTTCACAGAAACCATTACACAGGCTACAATGGAGACGATGGGAAGTGACAAAGTGCATTGTGGGAATTTAGAGACATCCAAGTTGGTGTTAACATTTAAATGTCATTTGCTGGAACGAGAGGACTTGTCGGCAGCGCATGACCTCGGGCTGATTGTCAGAGGAGAGACAGACGAAGAGATGAAGAGAGTGAGTGAAGAAAACAAGCTGAAACCCAGAAGAACAACATACAGCAGGAGAGACGACGACCGAAACACGAACAGCAGACACAAAAGAGATTTCAGGACTTACACTGACGTCAGTGCTTCGTTGTTTTGTAGACGCTTTTATACATTTGACTCCCAGGATGACACCAAAGAGTGATTCATCATAACCACAGCCTGTGCACCGCCTATCCACGGGGAAGTAATCATTTCACAAGGACTTTTTTAATAACAGTCTACATCCGTGCCGGTAGCGCTACTTCAAGCTATATTGCTAATGTCGCCATGCTAACATACTCACAATTATGGGTGTGACTCACCGGAGGCCCCGCTATACCATACGATCACAATATTTAAGTCATGGAAACCATATTATCGTGAATTTAAACATTTTGCTATATGCTGACTTTTGCATTAACATACTTGACAAATTGTTACCTTTTTTTTTTTTAACTGCTAATTATGTCCCCAAAAGAAAACGTGTACACATGTACATGTACACATACATGATTAATCAGAAACTGAGATCAGACAGGTTGGTACCTTCAGAAAACACTGCGTACAGGTGCTGCGGTTTGCTGCCATTTCACAGCTGCCTGATGACAATGAGGACTGTGTTTGCAAATTAAGTATGACAGGCATCAAATTCACTTTTGGTGTATTTTGAGCTTTACTGACAAGAGCTGATTACACTTCCCCTGTACTTGACATCTACTCTTACAAACTGACACCTTCTCATAAAAAAACACTGATATTTTAATAAATAGCATGGTATTCAATCTCTTAACAAAGCAGGTTTACAGTGTAAACATAATTCAGTCAGGCTACAGTCTATACAGCGAGTCCTCTCATATAGATGTGTGCTGTAATTTGATGTCAATGTAGCTTTGCAGAAATGCTTCTCCTGACAATGTTATTGGCCCGACTTGATTACATTCTCAGACATAAATCACAACACGTTGTCAGAATGGCTCTTGTGGGGAATCAGTCCTTATTGCGCCGTAACATTGAAGTTATTGTCTTCCAGCTTACTCAAAGGCTCAGAGAATATATGCAGCACGGTATATACAGCGCTTCGTCAGCCTCTACCTGTATTCCTTTTGCTCTCCACGACCAGCCGAGACAGTCATGCTCTGCTCATGTCACCGTAATGAATCTGAGATTGACTGGAGAGAAGGGACCGACAACATTTCATAGGTTCAATTAATTGCATTTTAATATCAAATTTTCAAGTTTGCTAGCAAGTAGTCAAGATGTTTTTACCTGGTCAAAACACCTCACTAAACTATGAGCTTCGGGCTTTTGAAAATTAAGTGAAGGACTAAGATTTCTGCCCAAATGGACTGTGTTCACTAAAAGCTGCCATGGGAGGCTAATGAACATTTGTAAAACTACTCCAAGTATATATGAGAAAACAAATATTTTATGTTATTTCTTCTTCACTTTGTTCAGCATTTTATTGGCTCTTGTGGGACCTCATCACAATTAATACAACATATGTCTGTTTACTGCATTGTATTGTCTCCTAAAGTCAAAAGGTACCTCATCTCATTTGGACATCACAGGCTTTGAATTGCAAGATGATATGATTTGATATCGCTTGGTTGTTTTAACTTTGTCACAGTAATGAGATGCCCCACAAAGTGAAGGGCAATTGAAATGTGAGTTAAACTCTTGTGGTTCCTCTCCACGGAAATTGTCAGGAAAAGGAAAAGATTTGCTCGACTTGTAGAGAAACAAGAGTGAGTGATGTAATCAAGGGTAAGACACCAGCCCATCTCCTCTCCTTAAGATCAACGCAGGATTCACTGTGAAATTATCAGTATTGAATTTATTTGTAACACAGAATCAGAAACTGTTTACCACAAAGATCACTAATAATCTAATGAAACATTGTGGGTGAGATAAATGTAAACAATTAAGCATGTGACCGCCTCTTCTGCACTGAGCATTGTGGGAAAATAATCGCCATGACCCCGCCCCTGTTTTTAAGTGCCACTGTAATGGAAAAATTATTCTTTTGCATTTAACCAAAAGATATTGTTACATGTATATAAACGCCCATCCTTTATGCTGTGCGTTACGTGCAATCGGGACATGGCAGGTTAAACATTATGAAACAACATATTAGGGAGTGTATTGACAGACTTAAGAGGCGTCACAGATGTATTTTTGCAAAGCTAGCATCGAAACTCTTGGTTTCCAACTTTAGTCCAGACTGAAATGTTTCATCTTTATGGCCACAAACCTGTGACGAAAGAAAAATTACATGTCAACTATCCCTAACTGAAGTTTGTGATAATTAACAGATGCTGTAATACTGCCGCAGCTCACCGGAACAACTCTCCGCCACTTTTCTTCTCCATATTAAAAAATGTTCTTTCACTGGTTGAAATCCATTTACATTTCTTAGGTGCTTGAATATCTAATCATCTCTAAAGCATATGTCATGCAGGAAAGCCAATTTAAAGAATGGAATTGTCAAAGTTGTCATATATGACATTTAAGATTTATTGATTGATTCACGATGTCAAACTGAAGCCTGTTCTTGATCTGCTACCGTTTGCCCTGTTAAAGTTACTGCATAATGCGTTAATACAAATCACTACAAACAGCACTTTACCACTGGTACCAAGTACCACTGGTTCATACGTAACACAGTAAGTGCCGCAGACAGCATGGTATAAAAAAAAAATCTACAGTATCATACTAATACTACACATTTATCACGTGGATGTGCTCTGAGTGTGTATGAAATATTTTTACATGATGCTCTGGTCTAAGTCTGGCAACGCAGTCGGGCCGTCTTCAGATCATTAGGGACCATTCTCCTCCTCCTATCTGTGGCTGATCATTTTCATATGTGAAAATGATGGTGCATTAGATTCAACCCTTTAGCTCCTCACACTCTCTTCCTCTCTGTGTCGCTCTTTCTGCCTTGATCTCTCAGTTTCTCTCATGATTTCCTTCCCCCTCTCCAATCTGTCTTTACAGCCTTTTTTCGAACGCAGATACGCAGCAGTAAATCTGTCGTTGTGGTGACTAAAAGGCTCACTTACAGGCTCAAATGTTAGTCCTAAATATCCTACATTTCTCACAAACACAGGCAGATATTGTGGTGAAGGAGTGGGAAGCGAGTGGAAATGTGGGGCAGCAGTGAAAGATATTGATTAAAAGGCACACACACAGTGTGGTCAGCAGCGCACTGAGCTCCTTTGCCTTCTAGAGAGGACTACTTTTTAAAAAACACATCGCACGCGAGGTAGATAAAACATGACATTTACACCTGTTGGCATGGAGACAAGGTAAATTCCCCTTTAATCATCACACGCCTTCAGTAATCTGTCCATCTCCCTTTTATGTACTGTATTTGTCCAAATGATAGGTGAACGCTCTGATGTCACACTGGGCTATGAAATGAGAACGCATCATTTGTATTTTCTTTTTCACTTTATTCTTGCCTGCTTCAACTTTTTTGCCAAATGACTTTGCCAGAACTGTTTGCATTGGCACCCCTGCTGTGACACCCCATTAATGTCATTTAAATGATTGAGAGGGATGTATTTTTTTTAGGCGGTGCTAAAGTCATGCTGTACACAATTTAACAGGGGTAGGTAGGATCCCACCAACCATAAGTCATCATTATTTGACATGCTGCAGGTCACAGCAGTGCATCAACTCCACACATGAATTCAAGAACACCCACTATGATCTGTTCCACATTGCATCAGGATACTTCTTGTCTTACTATTGTTACAGAATGTGCTACTGTAGATAATTCGTTGAAAGAAGTTCCTATGATCCTATTGATTCTTACAACATGTATAGTATTGCCATGCATTTTGGAGCTATTTAATTGGTGACCCGTCATACTGCTGCCAGTGGTCTCTCCCTGCAGGGTTTTTTTGGGGGGTCGGCTGCATGCTGAATCAGGTTTAATTATCCACTGATCTATATCCGACCAATACTGACCAACCCTTGCTCTCCATCAAATCTTTTTTTTTTTTTTTAATAAGTTGAAGCATATCATGTTTGGGAAGGATATACATTGTTGCCATGAGGGTGGAAGACCTTGACGGTTCTCCTTGAAGGACAAAAATCCAGCTTGTGTTGTACAGAGGTGCGGGGGTGGGGGTGGGGGTGGGGGGCACTTCCTTTCCCCATTTACACTCCAGTATTAGTGCGGCTCTTCAGAAATGGCCTGGGAGCCACACACCACGCAGCTTACCTGCTAATCTTGGGAATTTGCAGTCTCACGAGCACAAAGCGAAGACTCAGTAGAATTATTCTATTATTTCATGTTCTATCTTTGGAACAGAGGCAGCAGGGGTCAGACATGGTGGGATTTGGATTGGAAAGGTGTAATGATGAAGATAACAGTTATCATCCTATGTTACTTTATGTGCCACTGCACTGGCTCTTCTATATTTTGCTGTACCTGAAGAATCAGTATCAGTACATCAGCCATCAGCTGGTCAGATGTATTCATGGTCCCCAGAGGATGATCACTGATTACATTGGTGACCCAATGACTTCTATGTAACTCCACCATCAAGTCACAATTTCCATTTGACCAACACTCCATGTTGGGGTATCACAAAATTGCTCCCAGGAATTTGTCATTTTGGATCACAATGTACCCAATCCCTGCAATGTTTTCACAAGTGAATATTAAACTGCAAGCATCCTTGCCACTGCAAATAATATTTCATTTTACAAGCCATTGTCAAATAAAAATCAAGCCTAAATTTCCACAAAATAAATTCCTTACATCTCCAGTGGGGAGGGATTTGTTGCCGCAGATCTCTCTCAGGCAATGCCTGTGCTCAAGATGTGTACTGTTATAAGAAAAGCCTTGCTGATGACCGTTTGTAAAGTTACTGAAAATGAACCACTGAACCATTCCAGCAGCTTTACACAGTGTGGTTACAAACTCACTTCAAGAAAAGAAAAAGTGGTACATTCATCTTCCTGGATAGACACTACCAATATAAATGTCCACCAACAGGCATGACATTCCTGATCTTCTGAGATTTCTAATTCATTTACATATTTTAATTCACTTGGACCCACTTGTTAGATCCTGAAGGGTCCAGTTTTTGGGTGACCCATTGATCTTTCCATTACGAGCTTTCTTCCAGAAAAATCATACTATCTTTGTACACATCATTTAATGAGCATACTGCCATGAGCACAATCAAAGGCATGAACTCCTTTAACCCGATGGCATCGCACCACCTTGGGGCCCATTTTATAATCTAAAAATAGTGAAATATTTTTCTGCTTGAAAATTTAAAGTGTTTCAGACTCCCAAATGCTAATTCATTCATAGTTTGTGTTCAGTTGTGTGAGGCACAAGGACAAACAAGGTCGGGTACCCGATCGATCCTTAACATTGCCACTCTCAGAGTGTTAACAGGCACATTCAGTCGCCCACACTGCTGAGTAGACTTTTGGCCTGAGGCCCTGCCTGATCAGAGGGACCAATGAAGAGTAGGACATACTTAGCCGGCAGATTACTCAATAGATATTGCTAATTCTCCACTCAAACATGACCTAACCCAGTCTCTCTATAACCCTCCAGAGTCAATATTGACTGTAAATTGGTGAAATGTGTGATAACCAAGCTTGTTGTCAATAGGGCTTTGTTGCAGAATTAAAATGTTTGGGTTTTGCTAAAAAGGTACAAGTTTTCCCTGTTTGTTCAATTTGTTTAGATAAGACATGGAGTAATTAGGTGTTACAGAACATCAAATTAGCAACAGGAAAACATTAGTATGCAAACTGCAATAATAGTTGAGCAAAGCTGAAAATGGCCACTGAATTAATGAGTCTAAGGACTATATACTTGAGAAGATAATTTACTCCAGGGCCATCTGAAAGACCATCTCTGCTCATTAATGGAAACACAGTTTAAAAGCTATATTTTAATTATTTGCAAATACTAAAGCCATGAAGCAAAACGGGAAAAATAAATAAGACAGCAAACTGGGCCATTTACACTATAGTTTAAGTATTATTTTGGTTTAACAAACGTCCCTACTATATTACATTTCTATGTTGCTCAGAACCAAAAAGACACGCATACCAAGAATCCCCACAGTTAGTCATGTTGTCCCTGAAGCATGGTTGAAAAGGATTCTTCATAGGAAGCCCAAGCTGATCATCATATCAATAGACTCCACTGCCAGGATCAATAGCTCAAGAGCATAACGAGAAGGTAGGAAGGGAGGACCGAACATAGAATCTCCTTGTCTCTACACTACACTGTACTCTCAACTCCTGAACCAAAGAGTTGGCAGCACAAAGAATACAGTCACAAGATGTTGTTAGTTACAGAAGACTATTGTCAATGTGACATTAGGTAGCATTGTGTCTGTTCATTGACCTACAGTATCATAAAACCCAGCATTCACCAAGTATAAGGCAGCCCTCAAACTGTTGTTCTTACAACATTTTGTGTGTGGGGGCTTGTTTTTATATCCCAGTGGGGACTTTAACCTGAATGCACACCAGCCCTTGAGGACGTATGTCCCTACTGGGACAAAAGTGTATATGTCCATGGCTAGAGTCAGCTTTTAAGGGTTGAAGCTTGGTTTTAGGTTGGAGCTAAATTAAAGTTAGGGTAAAAGGCCAGGGAATGCATTCTGTCAATGAGTGGGGATGGTAAAATAGGTTTGTATGTGTGCAGCTTCAACAAGTCAGATGGACTGTGTGGATCATTGAGGTGTTTGTATAAGCACGTTTTAACTTGGATAGGGCCTGTTTAGGTGTTTTTAACTGCTTTAGTCTTTATGTTTAGATAGCCTAATGTCCTCGATACAGAACTGTACTTACAGACATGACATTGACATGAATGTTGATCTTATGTAACTTTTGAAATAAATGCAAATATGCCTATTTCCCCAAAATATTTCACAGTTTAGTGACAGCAACGTGAGCATAGAGGGTAAAGTGTGTCCATAAGTGTAGTGTGTAGTTTAGTTTTCAATTAGACGAGGATACCTACCTACCTACCTACCTACCTACCTACCTACCTACCTACCTACCTACCTACCATATCGAACAGGGATTTTGAATACATTTAAAATAAACAAATTCAACCTAAATAAATGGATTAACAGAAAGTTATGTAATGGAATACATACAGACACAATGATGTCCAAAGATCAGAGCAGAACATAGTGACAGAAAGATAGACAGATATAAACACACAGATGCTAGAGTAGACCGTACAGCCACACTGTCACGAGTTGTGTATCGAGTGACATGAAAGTCCACTTCAAATAGTTATATAAAAGAAAAAAAATGTTGCACTGATGCACACTCAGCTTCAAATGTAATATTGTCAGCAGTGAATGAAGTGCATGAGGTTAGGTATACTGTTTATTGTGGTTGCTAATCCTTCAGCACTCTGATCTCAACCTCTCTTATCTCCTTCATTTTCCCTCCTCTCCGTTGTGCCCTACACCTCTCTGTGTGTGACTCCGTCAGTTATTCCACAGCAAGTGAGTTTACACGGGGGCCGGGAAGGGTGAACAAACAGAGCGCCTCTCCAGTGAGGCGAGACGGAGAGAAGACGAGGTTGAGAGGAGGAGGCGAGCGCTTCAGCAGCGGCAGCATCCTCCTGGTAGATCTAATGAGACAGAAGGGAAGAAAAACCCGGAGGAGGAACGCTGTTTCTCTCACAGCACAGCGCAAACAAAATTCCCCACGCCCTCTGCTCGGCCCACAGCTGGAGGCAGTGGGCAGCGACGAGGCGATGCTCTCTGTGCCACAAGTCGCTCCATTACGCAGATGTTTGGGAATAGGAGGGGGACACCGCAAAGCCACTCTCCAGGCTTTTTAGGAGCCGGTAATACAGCTCGGAAAAAACAAAGGGAGCTAATTCATCCATTACGCTGGCAATATCTCCAATCGGGGTCCATTTTGTGGTTCAGCAGCTGCCCTTACCGGTGAACTTTGAAAGAGCAAGGAGGGGCATGTTGTCTAGTGGAAGCAAGACAAGGTTAGATAATTCAATATTCAGGTTGCTTTCCTTGTATTTGGATTAGAGAGGCCATGAAGGGGGTCAATACTCAAAACGGCAAAAAAGTTCAAGACCAAAAATCAAAGTAAATAGAGAAAAAACCTAGTATGGCTCCACCTGACTACTGCTCCCATCTTTAGGCTTTATTGTGATTATAGTGTGGAAGCCCTGTCATATCATATCAATAAGATAGCAGAAAGCTGATTGCACTAAAGGTCTGTCAATTAAACAGACATGCCCCCAAAAACACGTTTTGAGGCCTATTTTCTAATAAGATTATTTTCAGATTGACTGACAGAAAACTAACAAGAAGGAGGGACTTTAGCTAACAACACCAAGATGAGTAGTGGGGAAAAAAAGCCTAGACTTCTTCTTTCCTGATACAAGTTAAATGGGAGTCTTTGGAGCCAGGGTGACCTCTAGTGGCAGTCGGTGGTTTTGCAGCTAAAGGCACTTTCGCATTGGCCTAATTTTTTATACCTGCAATCTTCGTCCACTTTTATATACAGTCAGGTCAATGCCGATTAGTTAAAGGCTGCTTAAGTAGTTTCAATATGAATCCGAGGTCTACGCCCATTAGGATGCAATGACTGGAAGGAATCCTTAATAGAGCATGGCCAGACTCATATATTCACAAAGTGAATTTGGGTCTGGCAATGTATAATCCTGCCGGCAACTTTAAAGACCGGTTCATTATATTTTCACGTCCTTAAACCAATAAGAAAAAAATGTCTATAGCAACAAAGACAGCAAGAAGATAAAATGAAATACAACACAGATGACTTATGGCTGACTGCAGTTCAATAATCTGCGGCAAATTGACTGATATCACACCAACTCTCAGAGTTAATTTAAAAACTTATTCCAAAAATATTACTTCTTGTCTACAAAGCATTTAGGTTGTTACAGCTCTAACTGCCGGAGTTTTTGGCGAGCTGAATTAAATCTAACATTTGCAAGAAGTGAAAACAGATTGACAGCGACTTGGGGTAGGTTTAGTTTTTTTTCTTTTTCTCATTTTTATGAACGTTTTTCTGTTTGCATTACATATACATGAATACATGTTTACTTTTAGAATTCCTTAAAACTGTTCAAGATCTTTAATTCAGCAATAAGGTGAAACTGAAGTTGCTGATCATAGAATAAAATACACAAAGCTACATAAATCACCATTTACACCCTCCTGGCACACTTCTCTACTATAACAAAGTGGTGGAAGTGGTGGATGAATATTTTAAATATTTCATATTTGTCCAAGGTACATACATCCTTATTCCATCCACTCCTATAAAATCTTTAATGTTCTGCCCGTAACATGCCCGATTGTTCTCTGTCAGAATCTGAATGAGGAAAACTTGACTGTCCATCACAAGTTGATGTCTTTCATAAATGAAAACACACAGTACACATACTCTAATGGGTAAAACAAGATGTACACTGCTGCTTGTAAATGTCAAAGAACTGTAACCCATCAATCATTTTTACCTGATCACAGAGGGAACAGGACAAGTCGAGCCATTCATCAGGATTAAATATTTGAATGATTTTATTCAGATGTAGTTTCTCTGAAAATAACAGCTTTGCACTTCCTGAAACTGAGAATTAATACATAGAGAAGCTTCTCCAATTTGAGTGATGATGCACTTAAGAAATACTCAAGATACAGAAGTAAGGTGTGAGTAGTCCTGTGTCAGAGGGTACAGTCATGTCAACATCCTGCAGGCTGAAGAGTCATTCATGCTTCTTCACGTTAACATGTTTGACATGATAAACGCTGACGTTCTCTTTAGTGCTGCTGACTGCAGGCTTGAGGATTCAAAGGTCTCGGTTTGTTTACTGTGCGCTGTGGGAGGCTCGCAAACCCAGCGTCCAGGTTGTAAGCTGACCCTCTCTCACTGGAGGGCACCAAGAAGACTTATAAAACTAGGTTTGGTTCCTCCCTATAGATCTCACATCGTTTCATCATCTGTTTGACTTGATTTGTCTTTGGGCTCTCATTATTGAATAATTCATCTTTTGAGTGACTGTCTATTTATCATCTGTCTTATACCTGATTAAAATACAACACTGGCAACACTTGCAGACACGGTGAGGATATTGGAGCATATCTAATTGTCATTGGGTGTACTTTTCATGCCTCGGAGAGGCAAAACATCACACGGAGTATCCTCTGGTGGACTGATGGGTGTATTACAAGCTTTGGCTGCAGTCTTGGATGGAGATCATTTTCTCTTCTACAAATTTATAGAGAAAGTTCACTTAAATGTGCTGCTTTTCTGTGCTGTCCAGCATGACACAATACATAGGGAAAGTTCACTGCAATGTTTTAGAGAGCTTTGGCGAATATGACTGGACAGAAGAACTAAATCCTTCCCTCTTCCAGTTCATTTACCAGCAGTGGTTATTGTGACACCTGCACATTTTAAAACAGTTCTGATAACCTGTGAACTGTTTACAGTAAATACAAAATGTCCATCTTAATGCTAATCTCAGCATGCTAACATGTTCACACTCACTCAAAACCACAAATGGCAACCTCAGGATGGCAGATTAGAGATCACCAAAGCTGGGGTGATCCCTCTACTGAGGACTATCAATATATGTATACAATTTTATGTCAATCCATCAAGATGTTGTTGAGACATTTCAGCAGAAAAATTGACAGGCACTCATTTCCATGTTTGGAGCCGTGCTGCTACCACAGATAAAAACACCAAACCTAAATCCAGCCTTTAAAATGTGAGGATTTGCTGCCTCTCTTCCTTCTCTAGCATTTGAAATTCAGTGGCACTGGGATTTAGATTGCTCCTTGAAGAAAACAAGGACAGTGAATTCACCACCATGACACTTTGTGGTGAGCTCGTGGTGCTGAGAGCCTGTGATCCGCTTTTTACTTCTTTTTATTAAAGTTTTAGGCTTGAAACAAATCGAAAATGAATCCAGCGTGTGACACTCAAACATGGCTGTCACTCTCTCTTTTGTCTCACTGTTACAAAATGCAGCTGGAGTACCTGTGAAATTCCTGATGTGTGCCATGCAACAACACGCTGATTGTAATTAGCTCCGGACTGAATCATGTGTGAAGAGGGAAACCTGCCAGTCTGCCATCAGCTGTGGTGCAGTGCACTTCCTCTGTCTACAGGAAATGACAAACATCACTTTCAGCCACGCTTGACTGGAACCTCGACAACCAACCCAGCAGAGACAAAGTTGCGTGCGTGTTGCGTGTGTGTTGCGTGCGTGTTGCGTGTGTGTGTGTGTGTGTGTGTGTGTGTGTGTGTGTGTGTGTGTGTGTGTGTGTGTGTGTGTGTGTGTGTGTGTGTGTGTGTGTGTGTGTGTGTGTGTGTGTGTGTCTCAGAGAAAAAGCAGTTACTCATGGTTACTCAAGGTTTTTTTATGGCCATTTTCATGTGCCTCAATGTGTGTGAGTGTACTTCACTTACACACGTTGAACACATCAATTAGTGCGACAAATCTATGATTAATGAGAGATATAGTGTGTCTTTGTGCGCTTGCCAACTCCCCACTGAGCCAAATGAAGTCGCATTTGTCTTCAAAAGCATCTATATCATGAACCGTGCCTTTCTACTCGGGGCTGTGTGTCACAACCGTAGCAGATGATGCTAAATGTGAACGCCTTGCCAAGAAACTACCAGATATATGTCATCAGGATAATTGGTCAAGCCACCACATGTGAAGCCATCTAGCTAGAAGCCATTTTAGTCAGACATAAATAGGCACAATAGCAAAGGGACAGAAGCGAGCTGGATTTTTTTTTTTTTTTTTTTTTTTACACCCACAGTGTTATTCTGAGTCACCTAGGCTGACTGTATTTCTGTTCTCATGCATATTAATGAGCTGGGGCTTGCCTGCTGATTGGTGTGAGATGTCATTACTTAATTTGCTTAGTCAGTTATGTTTAAACATACAAGTGTCATATGTGCATTAAAATATAGGTTAAAATTGTCGATAACAGCAGTGTCGACCATGAACCCCAATGTTAGCACATGGCTGAGGATTTTTGATATTTCAAGGCTTTTTTTGACTTCATTTCCGGTCATCTCGCTGTCGTTGGATTTGTGATAAATCACATAATGCAGCCAAAATTCATTTCTAAAAACACATTTTTTTAAACTGCATTTACATAGGGCTTTTATAGAAAGTGCTTCACATTCCCTCTACATGCTCCCATTCAGGCACATTCAGTAGCAGTGACATAAAAGGTACAAGCCCACCACTGGGAGCACTATGGGTGTCTAAGGACATTTCAACTTGTAGAGAGGAGGAGGCAGCGAACCAAGCGCCAACACTGCAATTAGCAAAAAAGCTGCTCAAGATCAAGAGAAAAATGACAAATTACCAAAGAAGTATAGATTAGATGGATGCTGCTACGCAAGTTGTTGTTTCAAGACTTTTGGAACAAACAATTCCTAGATTGGTATATTTCTTGGATCCATGTCACAAACATTATGTTAACTTGTCTGAAAAGATCTAGGAGCTTCTGTTTTAACTAGAAATAATATTAATTGGACAGATAAATCACTTAATACTGATTTTTCAGGGTAAAATATTTCACTGTGATAATAACACTAAAAACAAGAAGCAGAAAATAACAATATGCCCCCGTCTGAAACAGCAATTTAAACTTCATACGGTCTGGCAAAGATGTTTTTGAAGAAAAACTGCTTTGAGATAAATCAATATGCAACAATTTCCTTCTATATTTATTGCTGGTCTCTGATCTGAACAGTGACACAAAGTATGTCACATTCTTTACGTCAAATCTAATATTTACATCCACTCGTGATTTACTTTTACTCATGTTTAAATAATCAGACATCTTGATAGTTGACCAAATCATTAATTATCAAAATTTAAAAAAAATAAAAACTCTAATTTAAATGTTAGATGAAACATGATCATGAAGTTTGAGATACTGTGAAAGACATTTTCCATCATTTTCATTTTTTTTTAGATTAAATGGTTACTGGATGAATTCAATAAATAATAATACTTCATCATCAATAATGAAAAGACTCACTGGCTGCAGCTCTCCTTTTGTATTCCCTGACCACATCTGTGAGCGGGAAGAGGAAGGAGCTGCTTTCCACCTGCTGCTCGCAGCTCTCGAGTGGCCACCGACAGACGGACAGAGCAGCGCTGCTATCGGTCTGCTGCAGCCCGACATCAGTGGCGCTCAGCCGGCCTCTGAGAGCACACAGTGTTCACCAGAGCACTCACCGAGGAGATTGCTAACTGGCTGGTATGGCGCTGAGAAGAACAGGCTGTACCGAGCGCACAACCACAACACAGACAAAACAACACAAATGCCTGGTCACTGACCACATCTGTCTGTACTGCAGATAGTGAAAGAAGGATCAATAACATCAGCACTAGGTTTCGAGGCCTCTCTGAGAAAACAAACACATCTGGATGAAAACTAACAAACACAGTCATGAGTGAGTTAAAAACTGATCGTGTCTGTGAATCTGTAAACACCTCACTGAAAGAAGCCCCTGCCACACAGATCTCTGCATGTAATCAATAAGTTTGTCCATCCTTTGGTACACTTGCAGCTCCCAGGATGCAGCTGAGTGAAGACAGAGCGAAGCTGTCCCGCTCTGAGTTTTACTTCAATTAGTCAGGATGCCAACTAGTAACAATACTGGGGAAAATAAAGGTGTTACTATGAACTCAGGTCTCAGCAATTAAGTACATGCACTGTTGACAATAGAAATTAGTCAATAATAATAATAATAATTTTTAACAGAATCTCGTGTTTTACCGTCACTGTCTTCTTTGAATAGCGATGTACAAAACATTCAGTTAGTGATATTAGTGATATACTGTAATTTAGTAAATAGCAGATTTTATTAAATAGCAACGATGCAAACAATTCCCTGTCACTAGTTACAGTGCTGCCTGTAACTGGTGACTTACGAGCGTGCGCTAACTCACAGATCCAGAAGTTCACCAGCCGGCCCGAACATAGCAGAGTGCTTTTCATATCCCACAGTGTGAGTTAGCTTCACTAAATTGGATGATAAAATGTTGAAAAATTCCAGTTTCAGCCACTTAGCAGAGGTGTAGTCGGGTGGAGCGGTGATCTTTCTGCATAAAATGCTGAAAGGTAAAAACATCACAGAGCACTGAAACAAGACCAGCGCTTTGTTCCAAATGACGTACTTCTCTTAGTACACTAACAAACAGGGCTCTTACATGTTTGGACTCTTACTTGTGTAGTGCAGGAATTGTTGTGTTTCAAATTGCACACTTTTTTTTTCTGCACTTAAAGGAAATGGCCTCAGCATATGAACACGTCATAATATCTGCAGCTTTAATTATTTTACACAGAAATTAACATTCATGCCCTCTGTTTAACACACTCAATAGACACACTGATCACATCGAGTCCAGCAGCAGAAGTGAAAAAGAAACCATTTTTTTTGGTGTTCAGGAACAGCTGCAGCTTCCTCAGACGCCTTTATTTTAAAATACTGTACGTCAGTGGCCCCGCCCCTTCCTCTACGCAGCCAAGATGGCGACCGTTTAGGGTGGGAAGTGTCCAACATTTCACACTTCTTTTTTGGACTGTTTTGAGTGCATCATCCTGGTACTTTGTAGTTCACTGCATGTTTCTGTACTGACAGTGTGAACACACTTATGCACTCAAAATAGTGAGTGTTAGTGCACAATTACACCGTTTGGAACACAACACAAGAGTCTAAAACCACACGAGTTTATGTTTTTTCTTAATGCATCACTTGTTCTTAGACAATTATTTTTATCTACATTATTTTATGTATACGTATTTGTAAATGTTTTCATATTGTGTATACCTTTTTTGTGTTTCTATGCTGCTGTGATGACAAAATTTCCCCACTGTGTGATTAATAAAGTCTATATCTAAATCTAATGTGGTTCTTTGAGCTGAATGCCACCAACAGCATGCTAAAATGTGAATACAATGTTTACCACAAATACACACCTGGAGCTGATTTGAATGCCATTAGTTTTGAAGGTTTTTTTTGTCAAAGTATTGGACAAAATAACATATTGGCCTGATGATGGCGTCACAATAAACGACGTGACAAACGTCCTAAATCTGAATCAAACTCAAAGATATTTAACAAAATGTGAAAAAAGAAAGTGACACATTTTACCTGGTGAAGAAACAGGGGTCATTGTAGTCATAAAGATTCATCCTCTGAGGATAATGACTGCCTGTAGAACATTTTATGACAATCCATATTTCATCCTGGACCAAATAGTTAGACAAACTGACCGACATCTCTAGAACCCTGCTGGGGCTAAAAATATAGAGGAAGAGATTTAGATGATGTTGATTCAACACTGAAGCCAAATACGATAAACTACTATTTCACCTCAAACCTGACCTCAGCCTTCTAGTGTGGTTTTATACAGCAGATGTATAGACATACATACGGATATAAACCGGCTCGTTTCAAGCACATGAGGAACTTCAACAAGTCCACGACTGTCAGACCTATGAGATCAGAGACACATTTTGGCAGATGTTCAAAGGCAACATTTATTCATTCTGCCAGTTGCAGGGTAGAAGCTAAAGTGACCCACCCTCTGTAGTCTTTGCAACTATACTTTGAAGCTTCCCATTGTGTGAGCCTGAGAGGCACATGAAAGGATTTCACAACTTTGAAGTCGACACGAGCACCGACTCTCGGCCCGACCACTTATGGCCGGGGCTCGTGAATCAAACACAAATAAATGAATAAAAACAACTGGTCTGGCTCCGTTTCCCTGGAGATGACAGTGGGATTATTGTTCTCAGTGACTTCACTCGGGCAGCCTCAAATTGCGGTTGCCATAGCGTTTGCACGGGCAGTAAAAGGCCATGTGAGGCTTTGGTCGATAACAGCAATGACTGACTTTCAAAGGCCAAGAGGCAGAGGAGGTTAACTTGACAACCACTGGAGGACCATACAGATGTTAATCACACACCAAGAAATACGTTGTACACATTAAACTACAAGCATTATATTTATTACAAAATTTAAATGCATCAGTTTTTTGCTGAGATCGAACTAAAACGCTGGCTGTTTCCAAAGGACTTCTTCAGTGGTCATTGACTCGTGGACGGTCCACCTGAAGCACTGAATGTTCCCATTTCTACATTCAAGCATTTGAATGATCTTTCTGTAGATTGACTCTCTCAACCAATCAAAAAAATATAACAGCAAAGGAGCCACAACCAGCGAAGCAATGAATAAATGCAGATGCCTACTTCTTCAGCACAAAGTGCTGTATGTGGCATCCAATCAGAATTCACAATACAAAAGTGAATGAAATTGATAATCAGCAATACAGATGTGAATACTGAATGGGGTGCATCCATCACACCTCATCAACAACACATCAACTCAGAGATACATGCATGTATGTAGTATGTCTACGTGTACATGAAGTGTTGGGTCCATTCTGTTGTTTTTATTCTTGGATCTGCTTCATCCATGTGTGTGTTCAGTTGTTGTAAACTAAATTTAACTAAATTTACTGGTCCCAACTAGACACCCTCTAAAATCTAACACATTTATTTCTTATGTTACAGTTTTGATCTGCACTGTCAATGTTAAATTAAAAAACATTATAAATAAAAAATCTTCTGAGCACAAATACATTTTCATATCTCAGAGAAATTCTCTTTCTTAATTGATTTTTCCAGTTTTGGATATAAGGTTTCATGACCTGAATCCACCTAATATTTCAGATATCGATAGTTTATTAAAAGAGCCATCCTCTAGCCATCGATACTAAATGTGATAGAAACAACGTGGACCCTACAATACTTATGGTGCCATCAGTCTTTCATTTAAAAGGTAAACTTTTGTCAACCTGGACTCTATTTTACACCATTTTAGGTCTAAGTGACTTATGGGGACGACAATTTTAGAAATCAGTCCAGCTTTGAGCAAAAGCCGTGAAACGAGCTGCAACATAAAACGGATGGTTTGCACAGCAACATGAGTGTTAGCATCCATTTGTAACACATCTAGCATGTACTACCTATCCAACAAAGGTAGTCCATGAAAGCTGTGCGGAAGGTTCGAACAATATGCAGTGTTTCCCACACATAGACTTACTTGGCCGAGCAACCGCCCGCGTATGTTTGGTGATAAATCAAAATAAAAAAAATGTAATCTGTCCGTGAAAACGACACTATCAACACGCTCGATTATCGGGTGGAAAATCTCCCCTCTTTCTCCTTCACCTGTGTCTATGTGAATATCACTGACTTCAACTTTCATTTTGTCAAAGTAGCTCTCAGAGGAAAAAAAAAAAAAAAAAAAGGTATAAGACCCCTGCACTGAGGTATGTTTTCTGTGCTCCAACACAACAAATTCTTCCTGACACTGTTGTCTCCAACTTTAACTCACATTTCCACGGTTTCTCCTCAGCTAGCCGGCTCAGAGCTCTATTGATTAGGCCTTCAGCAACCCGGGGAGATTTATTCTCTTATTAAGGGTTCCTAATGACTGATCAGGACAGATTAAAGGTCTGTCACTGCCTCCAGCTACCCTATCATTTACACCCTTTCATTAGGCTCGGATGGCTGTATTAACATAATTAGCCTCAGGACGGAGCACTGGAAATGTACAAGGATTCTCAACACACAGCACGCAAGGTACGCTACTGACTTCTGTAATAGAAGATGATTAATAGAGCAGAACAGAAAATATTTAAATTTCAAACATTATTTGTTATTATTTGTCTCTCCTCTTCCATTATTACATCTTCTCAGAACATACATGCTGAATTAGATTTGTGCCCAGGAAGATCGATAACCAACCATGACCAGTCACTTTTGATTTATTACTGTGCATTTTTAAGATACTTTTTAATCAATCACTCATGTAATGATGCAACTGAAGCAGCATTATATTTGTCTGAGGGTTACTCTCTTACTGATTTCTTAACCTCTTCCTACTGGAAAAAAACAACCTCTTTGTCACCCCTGCATCATCTACACCGCACTTAACCATGATTACGAACATTCATTCTCGCCTGCAGGCTGCTTCCTGCCTCTCTGGACCAAAGCAGAAATGCGTTTTAACACCCAGGTGTGCAGTAAAACCGGTTTAATCCTCTTGAACTGATCAAGGGAGGCTGGACAAGTGAGGACGTGGTTAATGTCTTCCCAGGATCAGACGTTGGTCTGACTGTGACCCACTGAGCCAAACTACACTCAGAGGTGACCTGATAGATTTCACGTTGATGTCCGGACACCTTTGGCCCATTGATCCCACAAGGGCATGTCAAGCAGAAAAAAACAAACAGCGAGTCAGACACACACACACACACACACACACACACACACACACACACACACACACACACACACACACACACACACACACACACACACACACACACACACACACACACACACACCGATTACATCTGGGCACATTATCTTCTGTGGCTGCCTGGCAACCAGACAGACACACACATACACAACATAATGGTTCATTTGTATCCAGCTGTGTCAGCAATGGGTAGTCAGAAAGGAAGCGCTAGAGTATTTGTCGAGCTTTAGTTTCTGGAAGGATGAAAAACCCTGAACATGACACACTATAAACAATATAATATTGAAATGTCTTTAGGCTCATTCTCTGCTTTGATCATTTAAATAGCTTGGTTTGTTTAAATCAGGACTTATTCAAGTTGTTTTTGAAATCTCCATATCATCTGAAGAAAACAAAACTGTGAGCACCGCTGTTGCTTTGGAATTGCAACACAAAGTGGATCACATGGCAGTGAAAGCAACTGGTCTGTCTTCCACATGAGCGTAGTGGGATTCAAGTGTTTCGCTCCGAGCGACGGGCCTGTGTCTGATCTCAGTCTTACATTTAAAGAACGCTTAGTTTCATCTTCCAACATGAGTCCTTCCAGGTACTGCAGGGGAACATTTAATCCAATCACACATCCAAACAATTTCCCTGCTTACACGCCGAGTGAAAGGAAAAGAAAAGGCATCTCTAAAACGTGCTGATTATAGCCTGACACATCTGAAATGTTTAAATTTTACACCAGATTTCAGACTGTGTTGGCTTCAAATGAATGAAAATGTTTATTTTAACAGCACTGCAGCCTTTCCTTCATTTCCGCTGTTGTGTTTTTATCATCACCTCTAACGCTGATGGTCACCGACCCTGCAATCTTAGCTTGTTTGTCATTCAATATCCAGCTTGATTTATTTGTTTATTGATGTTTTGAAAAAGCTATTATTTATAGCACAGTCCAGTCCTCATACAGCACTGAGGCAGGACAATATCTCACTGAGCATATGTTTAGCAGATCACATTTCTAACATGACTGTTAGAGTGACATTACTATCATTTTATGAGATGTATTGCTGCTTTAACTTAAACCTGCAATGCACAACTTGTGTCTCCCTCTTCTGACAGTGAACATCAAAGGCTTCATCGTAGCCTAACGTGTCGTAAAATGGCACGCACAACTCGCAGGTCAGGAAACAAGACGGGTGCACGGTTATGACGAGAATGAAAAAATAGCAGAATGGGGCCCTCACAGAGCAATATGCAACATTTTATCTTTGGCAACAAAAAAACCAGACGCATTTCAGCAATAATCCATCATCAGCGTTAACAATGCATGTGGAAATGACAGACAATATAGAAACAAAAGGGGACAAAATGTCAGATTAGCAACGAGGATGCATGCAAGTCCACCTAACATGGACCTGCCCTTTGGATGAAAGGAAGCTCACAAAATCTCATGACATCATATTTATCAATAACTGAAGTAAATAATGTACCCAAACCTGGAGACACATTAGGAGCTTTATTTAAGGTCAATGAAGTGCAAAAATGGCAGTAAGTGGAATTATAATCCTAACAATGGAAAATTATGTAAAAAATGTAATGTGGCAAAACTGTATCCACTCTTGCATTGTATAAGGAAAACTAGAGAATGTGGTGATGAAGATAAAACAATAGCGGGCACCAACAGCAGACGAAAAACACTATTATAAGAGCTGTATGGCCCTATTAAGAAGTCAAATAGGAGTTACCAAAAAAAGAATAATGATATTGAAAAGAAATATAAAAGATAATTTTAAAAAAAAATTAAAAAAATTAAAGGACATGAGAATAAAAAAAAAAGTTACAACACTGAAAATAAATGGGGACAAATAGCAAAGGCCAGGCTATATGGACATGTTAAATGAATTTGGGATGATCACCGTAGCCTTCTCTGTCACTACTATTGCTGCTGTGCAATTTTGGATAAATCATGGATAAATGAAAAAATAGGCGTCTCAGCCCCTGCAGGATGACCCGTTTCACCACCAGAGTTCAAACCATTCAGTCTGTTAACATTTGGAAATTCTAAAAGAGCCGAACAATTGAATTAATTTATTTCTATTCAAGTAACCATGCTGAACCCGAAACAAGTTGCCTCGGCCGACAGAAGTCTGTGTACATGCTCTGCCCAAACAGCATGTGAAAGAAGCATTCATCTAACCAGCACGGGACTGTCGCATCAGACACCAGATTTAAAAACTCTATATACTGTGAAATAAATAGTCTGCTCTATAAGTTAAAGTAAAAATCAAATCCTTCCTCACTACTGGGAGTCACTGGTGACCTGATCAACATGGATCACTACCGATGCAGCTTTCCAAGCTTTAGTGAGCTCCCCTGTTTCCTCAGAGTACACTAACACAGGACCGATGTACAGAGTGAGATGTAAATCAGCCGACCGGTGTGGGAAGAAAACATATTTCTTGGGGCATTTCCAGGTGTCCCATCAGGATGCACCTTCAGATGAAAAAGGTGAGGGTGTCTGTATGGCAGCATAAACAAACATAATAGTAATCACAGATTATAGACACCAACTGTTTTACTGGTGAAATATTACAGCAAAAAAAATGAAGCATGAAAACGCTCTCGTACAGGCGTAAAGTTGGAGCACTGATAAAACAGGGGGGAACTAGTGTCAAGAGGTGGCGATGGGACAGCCTCTTTAACCTTAATATATGAGCCAGTACAATAATCGAAAATCCAAAGGATTATGATAATAATTATGGGTACCATTTTCAAGCAGCTCTGAAGGACAACATGACTCTTCTCTGTTTTAGGAATAAAGGAAGATAAAAAATTAAAAAAAACTCTTCCACTGGGAGTATGAGGCATGTAAGATCTGCAGCAGGATACAGGAGGAAATGAAAGTTTGTTTGAAGGACAAATGAAACACATGAAAGCTCTCAAAAAAACTTTTTTCAGTAAAAACTTAAATCCAATTAATGCAAACCCAAGAACAGCTTATGAACATATTCATATTTCTTCTCTTCCAACCTCCAACCCACTACTATCAACGGTTAAAAGCGAAGGAGAAGGGCTGAACCGCCAACCAGACGAAGCTTGAGTGTTGCCGAGGTAGAAATCCCGGCGGCGTTGACCTAACCATTTGCTCTGTCAATGACTTTTCAGGACTATTTTCTGATAATAAGAATCACAGGCCAAATCATTTGCCTTCTAAGCCCCAGAGTCTGACAGCTTCCCCACCAGGCCGCTCAAAGGCATCTGTCACAGAACTCTGTGGTCCAACAAGTCGCTCTACGACTTGTTTCTGAAACAGACATTGTATATCAAATATGAAACATATATGGTGCTTTAAATATGGCGTGCAGACGAGCAGCTGGTATGGCTTTGGAGTAAGGCTGTGCAAGATGAGACAAATGTTTTCTGAAAATGTCTTAATTTAATTGTAAATTATCATCAACCTCACGCTGTACATTCCTCTGCATGTGTGCTTCAAGTGCAGCATCTGAATGAAAATTCTCCACAGCTCAGGAAAACTCAGGAGGTCAAAATATCTGAAATGCATAATGTGATTGGTTGATGTCTTTTTTTTGCCGTGAAAGTACACGTAAAAACACACCACTGATGGCCAAAAGTATGTTAATATCTTAACATCACCTATATGGGATGGTTGAACATTCCCAACACAAGTCAAGCCTCCAAATCAAATCTGTATGTGAACTGGTTGTCCTTAAAGTGTTCTCCGGCAACAGCGTTAAAACCAAGGACAGAAACTGAAAGGCCAAAGCAACAAATGTTCACTGTCACAGTGTGTTTCCCATCTTCCACAGGCGCGTCTTACTTGTTGAACAATGCTTGTATGTGCCAACTGATAGACGGTGATTCCACTATGCTCGCTCTCGGGCCGCTCACAGATACACAGAAAAAGAAACCACTCTCTCACTTATGGTTTCCATCTGCAGCTGACACCCAGCGGGCGAGGGACTCACCCTGTGAGGACGACCACGAAGTCCATTACATTCCAGCCGTTGCGGAGGTAGGAGCCTTTGTGAAATGCGAAGCCCAGGGCGATGATCTTAATGGCAGCCTCGAAACAGAATATTCCAATAAAGTAGGGCTCTGTGTCGTCCTAGAGAAAAGATGGAGAATCAGAGAGAGGATGAGATTGACAGAGGGAAACCTTTTTTGTTGTCGGTAAGAGAGTGTTTAATGAAGCGTTAAGTGAAATGGGAGGAGGAGGGGTGGTAAAAGAGAGAAAGACATATGGCTCCTTTCACTTCTTGCACCAGCATGAGCAGAAGTGCACGAGGAAGTACAGTCCTCTTCTTTGGATGAAAAGAGAGTAAATACAGTGAAAACAAATACAAATGCAGCATGATCTTCGTCTACGGAAATCAATGGAGGCTTAGGCATTTAAATAAATCAAATTAAATATTTAACCTCAAATGAAAGCAGACAACTACATGTGCAAAAACATAATTCTTCCACAAGGAATGACTTGTGTCAAATTGTCATCTTGATTATGGTCAGTAGTGTGAGACTGCATCAGGGCAGACATGTGAATGATGAAAGGGTAACCTCTGAGGGCTGACTCGATCTGATTGGAAACCCGACGATACTGCGTCCCGCCCACCGACAGCCGTGACCTGACTGCAGTGCGGGCCTGTCAATCAAACTGACACGCCCCCAAAAACATTACTTTTTGAAACTTATTTTGTAATTAATGACACAGTTATTTTTCAGATGGACGGCCATAAAACTAATGAGAAGGAGCGACTTTAGCTGACAACACCGAGATAACTCTTGGAAGAAATGTCTGAGACTATTTAAATGAGAGTCTATGGAGCCAACCTCTAGTGGCACTCGGTGGTGTAGCAGCTGAAGGCACTTCCACATCGGCATCGTTTCTCGAACTCTAACGCTACATCCACTTTTATGTACAGTCGACGACTGCCCCTCGAACGTAACATTAGAGCAAATGAAATGCACAGCGTCATCCTAACAGGCCAAAGACGGAAACGTTTGGCCGCACCCAGGCACTCCGACCATACGCGCACCTCACATGACTGGACATGATGTAGTTGGGCACTGCACTGTTCCCTAAATGTGTCAAAACAATCCATAGTGGGCCGCAGTTTTATCCTTCGCTCTGTGTGGCTGGGTTAACCCTGGGCTTCGCTGGAAGTAAGGGGAGCTGGATCAGACGTGTATGACACGACACTTTTCCCTTTGCCTCCATTAATATCTGCGAGAGCCTGGAGCGATGCACGAGGGCATGAACAGAGGATATCTCACGCCGACACAAACCTTTCTCTCCCCCCCCATCGATTTTTTTTTTTTCTTCCCTCTCTCTTGATCCCAGCATACTACAACTTGACAGACAGTGTCCCCAACCCCCAGCATCAGCCAGCCTACCAACATAAATAATCACATAAAAGCAGTGTGACAGGGCCGAGCGCTGTAAGAAATGTGACCTTTTCTATAAGGCTGGCTGGCTGCCTACAGTGAACGCCCCGCAATAATAGATATGTTAGACAAGAGTTATTGTATCAAGGGTGAAGGCTGTGGTGGTAAAACAATGACAATTTGTTATTATTGTTGGGAAGCAGATAAGCTGCTTCCGGCCAACACGAATCAAAGGAGGCTGCAACATTAAGAGACATTCACTGTGATATTGATTTTGGTGTCGTCTAAAAGGATTTATGGACAAAGCAATGGGCTGTCTTGTGTAATGACAGGGCTGCTGGGAAGTCTGGAGAAATGTCTATACTAGCGGTGCGTTAGCATCTATTATACATATATCTAAAACACTCCTGCATTATAAATATGCCTTCTGAAAACAGATAGGGAATTCTCAGAGGATCAAGGCGCTAAAAACCTGCAGTGGATGTTAAGTACCCTTACTGCGCTGCCTCTATCATCGCCTCCACTTACAGCACGCCTCCCAGTCTGTTGACAGAGCTTCATAAATAATAGCTGATCCCTTGTTCTAATTAAAAGGCATCTTGTTGTATTACATCCTCAAGGTGGAGGAGGCAGTGAGAGGATGCTTGTTCTCTTCCTCTGTGCAACCACTCTAATCACTTTCTCATGTGCTTTCAATGCTACCTTTTTTTTTGTTGTTTCCCTCGCTGTAACATCGTCACTGCTGAATTTGCATCGCAGCTGCCGAGATAATTCCCAACGAGAGCAGGTGGCTGCTCATGAGAGGAATTCATTGACTTTTTTTTGCGTCAAGCTGTTGCTCTTTGTAACACTCTTTGGCTCTCTATTTTAAGCCAAAACGCCCCTGAGCTGCAACACCCGCAAAAAAAACGACAGGAGCAAAGTGCTGAACTGTGAAGCCACATGCAGATTTTTTTTTTTGTTCTTTTTTTCCAGTGTATATGCCACTTGACCTCCGCGTGCAGCAGGCTCTTTTGTTTCTCTCCGAGTCTGGTTTAGCTGTGCGACATGGCTGCCAGAGTTCAAACGTTGGTTTTAAACTGAGTGCATGTGCGGGCGGCGGGGGACCCGGGAGCCCGAGCAGAGGAACAAATAACTCCGAGAAGATCTGCTAACCTATAATACGGAAGCTGGAAGAAGAAACACCAAACACAGTTAAACAGAACTCATGAGTGAAGAATTAATTGCACATTTAATTTTTGTAACGGTGAGATTTCTGACAGGAGACAGGAAATGAAGTGACCTTAGAGTTGCACTTACCAGTCGCTCTGACATGGGCGTCTTGTCGCTAGCGGGTAGATGCTGCTCCAGGGCCAACACGATGCAGTTGGCGATGATTGTAGCCAGGATCATGTACTCAAATGGAGTGAGAGAGTTAAGGAGCAGTTCAAAATGAGGTTGCATTCATTTCATTTCACAGCTGAATCATGACTGTTTTTACATGCGTACACTATAGTATGTTGGGCCTTCTTCTTTTTATATGGATAAATGGCTTTACTGGGAGTAGAATGACTAAACAATAGATTTTTGTAATCTATTTATTTTAATGAAATAAGGATGCAGACTCAGGCAGGCCACAGAAAATTACACAGAAAAGTAAATTATCCAGCCATGAATGCCATTAAACGTAAATATGGATGCATCCTGTCCATCAAACCAGAAACCTGCCGCCGTGCTCTGGTTCAGGGCATTTTGTAAAGAAAGCATCCTATACATGTGCCCACGATCCTTCCAGATGGTTGACCATTTCCAACCATTTTCAATGCTTGGCTCATTCTGCAATCCATTTTCACTGGGTCACTGCCCGCGGGTCAGGGCCTATTGAGGGCCTGTGAATCACAAGGGAATGTGGAGCTTATGACCATTAAAGCAAAGTCGCAGAATTATAATCCATAAAGACACCCCAACTACCCCGAATATGCAGCCAGAAAACAGTGTTCCTGATCATGAAATTTAGAAAGTAAAAGGGTGCAACGGCTACTTTCGCTGTTTAGCTGTGATTTTCAGTTTCTTGTGTTATTTTTTTTAATTACTGGATTACTTTGGTCCTGTGGAGCAGGAAGTTTCATTCATATCAACCCGTAGAGGGAAAAGATAAACTGATGACCACTTTTATTTGATTACAGGTAATGTTGCTCTCACCGTCACCCACAGAGCAGATCCAGCTGCCTGGTCATGTTTGTCACACAAAGTCTAGCTTCCCAGCTTTCACTGCGAAAAGACAGTCGCTTTAATTAACCATTTAATCCACAATAAAGCTTCATTTTTCCTCATAGAAATGTCCAAAAAAACGCTTTCCAACTTGATATAAATTCACTGCTTTTAACCCAAACTGCCACTAAAATGATCACTTTGCAAGTTCTATGAAAAGCACACTGGGTTTAAACTTAATAAAAAGGGTTTAATCAGCTGGATTTTTTTTTTTTTTTTTTTTTAAAGGGTGTATGAGTAGAAGAGTATTTCTTTACACTTGCATCTTTCTAAAAATAAAATTAAACATTCACTCTAAAAAAAAAAAAAAAACTTCAACAGAGTATTAAAATCACATGACTTGAGGTGATTTTACTTGTTTTTGGAGCAAATCATCTGTTTTAAGCTTCTTCTTCTTCTTCTTCTATTGACTGTGTTTATGAGCCGCTCTTGTGAATTCAGCCTTAAGGACTCATGTTGATAAAGACTCACAAACACGCTGATAACTCCCCACCCCCCCCCCCCCCCCCCCCCCACCCCCCTGGCTAAATCTCGCACTATTTTGAAGTGTGACCAGGACTCGTTGAGGCAGATATTTTTTGCAGTGTTGAACGAGTGGCGTGGAGCGGTGAGCGTGGGCGCCTTCAGCACCACGGAAAGCGCTCCCAACTAAGACAACGAGGCGGTGCTGCAGCCGTGGACAAGCGCTCTCTTTTCCTACCAAAGTAAACTACGCTGTTCCTTAAAACGTACCTGGGGAACACGAGGAGGGGCTGGCGGTCAGTGAACGCAGCGTCAGCGCTGACTTACCATCGCCCGTTTACGCACGCAGCTTTCTGTTGACTTCTAGCTGCTTAAATCAATACCGATGTTTGCTCATTATCAACTACAAGGAAGGGATGACTGTCCATGGCCGGTAGACTGTTGACAGCTGAAAATTTGACAAAATAACTTATCAGGTGGTGTGGACGCGTAGGAGCTGTAAAAAAAAAAAAAAAAAAAAAAGGGCTGGGAATAAAAGGGGCAGCACGAAAGGCGGATGTGAAGTCTTTCACTGGCCGCACCTACTGAGAAAACATCTTGTTTCGTGTGATGTTGAAGAGCGATAAGAAGCGGAGCGACAGGTGCAGTCCGCGCTGCGCAGAGAGGCACAGAGAGACATTCTGGTATAGCTACTCCACGGGCGTAAATATCTGGTCACACCACAGCACTGGTTACCACAACCAGAATCCAAATCACCACCTTAATTTGACAGCTTAACAAACAGGCCTACATGCGGTGGTGTGTGGTTGCCAAGGACAGTCGGGCTTTCGGCTACACCTGCTCTGTGCGTGGTGCTTATGGTCAGGAAGGATATGGCCACTCTGTTATTCGCTTTGCATACTTCCTGATGAGATTGTCCTCGCGGAAGATGAAGAGGGAGCGGTTGACAGTGAAGCAGTTCTGTTTGACAGGGTTCGGGTTGTAAATGGCCATTGTCCGGGCTCTCTGGGCCATCGACTGCTTGTACATCCTCTGCCCACCCGGAGCGCCACCACCCCGGGCGCCCCCTCTCCCTGCGCCCGGTCCACCTCGCCCTCCGCCGCCTGCGCTTCCTCCATAGCGGCTGGGTAGATCTTCTGCGAAGCGAGCCATTCTGGAAACGCACAGATCCAAAAGGGAAAATCCAAACTGGTGTCAGTGGAAACGGAGGGGAGACGCATCACAACCAACACGCTTCATCCAAACCACTGCTTAGCTTTAAGAGTGTAGAGAAAGCGCTGCGTTTGAAAGATTAAAAAAAATAAAAAAATAAGGTGGCCTCACTGAAAACCATGTTCTCCTGATCCTTTCCATTCATGCATCTTCAGTGGCATTTAAAACAGGAAAGTTTCGAGCAATAAAGCACTTCAGATGTGAATATATTCACTTCGACGAAGCTGTTGCATCATGACAGCCGGGCTTTAAGTGCAGAAAAATCACGCTCAAATCAAATCCGATCACCTTACAGTCCAAAATCCTGACAGCGTCGTGTCAGCATCCGAACACCAGTTGAAATGTTCAGGGTGTCAGTCAGAAATTAGCAGGAGCGGCAGAAAAACACTGAAATCCCTGTTTCCCTTTTCCAGCCGAAAGCAACAATGAAACCAGCCAATCCAACAAGAGCAGTTGTCCTGTGATTTCTGTTTGATCGCTCGCTGCATGGGGGCTGTGGGCTATAAAGCAAGTCCTCGGTGGAATAAGGAAGAGCGCATGTGACCAAAACGGGCCTATCGGAGACTGGAGCGCACAGAGGCGCTCCCCGTCTGTCGGCTGCTTCGAAGAGACTGAAACACTAATGAAGTTCAGAAAAGCCCCGAGGGGTCAAAACATGAGCGCTTATCAATTTCTCCTTTCGGAATCAATAACAGGAACTTTTTTTTTTTAATGCAGATCATTGCTGCAAAACTACATTCAGACTGTGGGGTTTGTGTTTGTTCCAAAAATTAAAAACCATATAGGGCTGCAACTAACGATTTATTTTTTTCTTTGAGAAATTAATCTGTTGATTGTTTTATTGATTTAATCGATTGGCTGTTTAGTCTTTCAAATAGTGAAAGAAGCCGATTTAAATGTCTTCTATTTTTCAGACCAACTAGTCAAAAGATATTCATGCTGGAATCATGCAGATCCAAAGAAACACGAAAATATCCACATTTAAAAAAGATGGAATTTGAGAATTTTAGCATTTCTTCATTTAAAAAAAGAAAGACCTAGAAACCTTTGACCAGTTATCAGTAGGTAATAAATTATCTGTTGAGATTAATCCATTAATTAACTCATCATTGCAGCTGTAAAATAATGTTGACATCATACAATTCTCTCTGGAATTTGTTGGAAACCAAATTGACATTTTAATTATGTAGAAAGTCTGCATAACTACCTCACAGAATTACAAAGTCTGCATAAATAAAAGAAGACATTTTACTGCAGTGTATATTACTCGTGAATATAAAACAGTTCCCATATTGTTTTCCTTTTGTGTTTTCAGCTCCTGTATTTTGTTGACATTTCTTCCCTTTGTCATTGTTGCTGTCCACTGTCTTTGTAATCTTATTTATTTTTTCTTTTCTTCAGACCTTATTAAATAAAATAAAACTGTTTGGATGCCTCCACCTGGACCGGCATGCTTGCTGAATGTGACATTAACAAAAGCTTGTTTCTTGCAACAAGGACATATTTCATTTTGGAAAACATTTGATTGACGTCATTCACAGTAAAAGAACAGTTCTCCTGTCGCGACAGTTCAAATGCAAACTCTTTTATTCAACAGGTTTGTTCAGTTCTCGGATGCTCAATCTAAAAAAATGTTTTGCCTGCTTTATTTTTCTGTCAAATTTTACAATAAACCATTCATACCGAGAGTGTTGCTGGTAAATGCAGTACGTGTATCTTAATGGCCTATTCTGTTGCTGTTAGTTATTATAGGATGGAAATAAACAAGCCATGTTTATGGTGCTTATATGGATCCCCAGATGTCAATAATTCAGGTGCTGGCCTGTTCAGATGAACATTAATTGCCATTTGGAGCGTGTGGCGTTTACCGGGGACGATGGTTATGCTTTTCAAATTAGATTTTGAAAATGGATTTAAATGCAGCATGAAAACGTTCTACTTTGCCACTTAGATCTAAAGCTTCGTCACTGAGCAGCGTCCGTATCTTCTCATTTTATCGCCAGCAGCCATAATACAAGAATAGTCTGCACCAGTGTTCTTACTGCAGGTCATCCTTCTGTGACTCAGCTCCTCTTAATATTCAGATTCCAAAAATGTTGTGTTGGATTTTTGGGGTTTTACAGATAAACAAATAGCTAATAAAAGCCTACTCCTCTGCCTTTCTCTATACCTTTTCACTTCAGCAAACATAAACTGAATGACCAAAAGTATGTAGACACAATACAGTGGTGTCCACGTGCTTTGAGCCAAAATCGGTGAGCTCAATGGTTTTAAAAAGGAAGGTGACTGAATACATTACAGTTTGGGACAAAACTGCACGATGTCATGTAGTCATGAATGTGTGAGTGTTTTACACCAAGTTTTATTACTCCAAACTTTGCTTACCTCTTCATAGGTAAAGCATTTGGTTCAGTCGAATTTACCAACAACATGTCAAACGTGTAAAGAAATGATTCTGTCTTGACTTGTTTTGCTCATAACTAATGAAATATCTTCAGTATAAATCCAGCTGAGCTCTCTGTTGACAACCTCTGCAGCCAAATCATGAACACAAACTCTACATAGGACTGAAGAGACACCTGCTGGTTAACAGAAGGTACTGCAAGAAGAATCAAACATTACTGTACTAAATAGTTTGAGGATTGTTCTGACACCAGATCAGCAGAAGAGACATTTTAGTCTTTATCCATGCATGAGCTAATATTGTTGCAGAACCTGTTAAATAATAATGTTTCTCACAAATAAAATCTCGACTGAAAATGAGTTGGTTTCAGATTCTTTTGTAAACTGTATTAACTATCTGAAAAGTGAGAGCTTTATTCAACAGGTTTAATATCCAACAGGAAGAGGCAGAACGAATTAGTGAAAAAAGTGAGATATGGGGCAGGTTGCAGGTTGTCGTCTGAAGGAGGTACTCAGCCTGTTCAAACTGTATCACCTGGTTTATTTAGCTGCTTTTATCTGACGCAAACAGTCAAAACGTGCATCCATAAACTTTGTGTCCATAAATGAAAAACCTGTGTGAAACTTTCTTGTAACCAAACAATCAACATTCTGGCTAAAGAAGTGTTTGCAGTATATCATCAGACATGACACATGATTATAGGTAATAGTATTGCTTTCGATGTTTAGGACATGTATATTATACGTTATACAGGTTATATGTTAAAGGTAATTAACCCACCCAGTCCGTTTTACCTGTTGAAATACTTTTAAAGGGCCAGTACAATTTATAAACTGCAGCCTTGTGGTTGACAAGAAGAGATTGCAGCTTCTACCTGAATGAGAGTTGATTTCTCCCTCAAAGTGACTTGAGTGTTTGTTGGATAAAAGCAGGTGTAGAGGTTTAGAGCTTTATAAACTAGGCGATATACTCTGTCAGGGTGAGAGGGTGTTATTGATATTGTATATAGATGTTTGTATATGGAGCCCAAAATGCTCCACCCATGGGTCAGGAAGTTACTTCTCCTTTCACTTTAAAGTGGCCGCAATTAGTGAAGGTGCATATTTATCCTTTACAAAACATCAGGGTCTATCTTTGTATTTACAATTTAGTTTGTTCCATAAAGGAACTATATGCAAACTTGTTTTTAAATGTTAAGTGTGAAGCTCTAACCTGCTGGTCAGCGGGTTGTGGTTCAGGATGTCGTGCCTCCTGACGGCCTGTCGGACTCCGTCTCTCCTTCCCCCTCTGCTCACTCCGTCCAGGTGGAAAACTGTGTCATACTTCTGCACGGTATCGTCGGCTCTCCATGACGGCTCCTCTGGTTCTCCCCCGCGGCTGCCCGTCTCCTCTGCGGGCCCTCGCTCCTCCTCGACCCGCTGTAAGGGACGGGGCCTCCGGTCAGGTGACGGAGCCCAGGTGTCCTCGTACTCCAACCCCAGGGTGAGCATCTTCCAGGAGCCGAAGGTGGCTGCGCGCACCGCTGGTGGGTGAAAGAAACCGACAGGTGGAAGTTTGGCATTTGAATGAATTTGGTCAAATAGAGGTTTAACCGATGTTGGGACATAACGGACACTAAGAATCAGTGAAGAAGTAAACTGCATTGTATCAGTGAGAGTTTTTAAAGTGGATCCCGTGCGCGCGCTACCTCCTGATTGATCAACTACGAAGGTTGGTCTCAAGGTGAGGAGGCGGAGCCTCGGTGGGATTAACCAATAGAGAAGCCTGTTAGAGCTCGAAGAAATACGTGAACTACACTGCAGGTGTCAATGAGATGTATCGGATTTTTTTTTTTTTGGTCATTTAAAAAAATAATAAACTATCCCCCTTGAGCACCAAATCAACGATGTTTGGTCATTTAAATGTGTATTTCTATTAACATATTAATTTTGTATAACAACTGCTGGTTCATATGTGATATAATATGAGTCATAGTCCATAAGGGGAAAAAAATTGTAAAAAAAAAAAAAAAAAAAATTTAAATGAAGAACTGTGTGCATACTTGTGCTCTAACGTTCACCATTTTGACCGTCAAATACAGAAACATGCAGTGGACTACAAGTAACTCAAAACGCCCCAAAACATCTTGGCTACATAGAGGAAGAGGAAGGGTCGGGACAACCGGCGTAAAGAATTTTTAACATTAGGGGGCCTGACGAAGCTGCAGCTGTTCCTGAACACCAATCAAAAGTGTTTCTTTTTCACTTCCGCTGCTGGACAGAAGAATCAGTGTGTTTATTGAGGGTGTTAAACAGAAGGCACAAAAACATGTTCATTTCTGTGTAACGTAATTAAAGCTGCAGGTATTTTTGCCAGGTGATGTGTTCACATGCTGAGTTTGTTTTACAGTCAGTGCAGAAGAGCAGTGTGCAGTTTGAAACAACACTACTCAGGCAAAGTTTCTGCACTACACATTTTGGAAAAGAGCACTGTTCTCTTCCAATTATCAAACGACCAAACGACTGCTGTAAAAAAAAGGGTTTAGGCTCATCAGTTTACACTGCGTGAACTATCTAAAGTCTGAGGGGGGGGGGGGGCACTCTGTCTCAGACTGTTTATAAAATTGGATGCTCGGTCCTCCCAAGTTTGTCCAAAGATGGTAATTTCTGGCCAAAAATCCATGATGGCAAAATGAAAACTCAAGGCTTTGAAACGGCAGTTCACAAACCAATGGGTGACATCACAGTGGGATGCAGCTTGTGCTATTTTAAACCCCTTTAGACTGGCTTTAAAAAAAATTCCATATTCTTACTTGATAATAAAACTATTTTTACTGTGAGGCTCCAAAAAAGACCGACAGGCCTGTGACGTAAAAGGCTATCCTCAGCCTCCCCGTTGTGTTTAGCAAAAAAAACAACCATGTAGTTACTGACAACAAAACTCTGGACTGAACAAAATAATTTGAATCAGTGATTCAGTATTTTACAAGTGAAGATCAGAGCCTGAAAAATGAACACATTTCATTTTGTGTTGCTGTCTTCTCCCTGTTGTTAATCATCTGGTGATCACTGCAGCTCTCTTGGGAGGTCTTGACCCTCCGGTAAACCAAAAGGCCTGTAATCACAATCTACTGCCCTGATGGGTGTTAATGCAACAAAAACACACGTGAAAAAGAAATATACAGAAGTGTTATAAACATGTAAACAAGCCACATATGTTATAAACCCAAATGAACGTACCGTAAACTACAGCAGATCGTCTCTCTCCCCATCTGGAGTTGTGGGGAACTGTTCTCTTCATGGCTGCTCCAGCTGGACGGTGGAGTGAAGTGACTGTTCAGTGCTCACGCAGCTCATGAAGGCCTGACGACAGGAGGCTCCGCCGTGCGGCACCGAGGGAAGGAGCACCCGAGACAAAACACAAAGTTTCTCCCACCTCGGAATGCGGAAAGGCTGCTTCCTGTCCTGCCAGTTAAGAAGTCCGTTATCAGACCGGCCATCTTCGATGCTCAGGGAGAAATTTCTCTGATTCAATTATTGACTCTGTTTTCGCTGTCCACCCTGGTAATCAGGAAGGGAGCAATCATCGGCCGGTTTATGAGACCTAAAAGCCCTCCAGATGCACAGCCACACTTCCTGCTGGCTCTGCTGTCCTTGCTGGTGCTACAGGGGACATTTTGAATCTGAGTCCTGAGGGTGTTTTACATGACAACAGCTGATTAGATTCATGCTTTTACTACTTTGCTGCTTGATGGAGTTGAGTTGCAGAGTGGGAAGGGACATAACATTAGTACACCGTGTACTTCACTTCGATATTTCCATTTTACGCAACAACTTCTCAGCTTCAGAGTGAAATAAAGCTTTTACTATTTTCCATTTACCTGACAGCTGTAGTCAGTTGTTATTGTGCGTACTAAGGCTTTAAAACTTGTATCTACTGTATGTTCTTGGGGGGGGGGGACCTTATAAAGCTCCTTTTAGCTGAATAAAACAGCATTTTTAGCCCCAGTAGTGGCTCTCGGTATGGCTTTGCTCAGTTTGGTCTACTGTTCAATATAAAACAAATACAGGCTAGACAGTCATGAAATATCTCTACATTCATTAATGGTCCTTTCAAAATGTCTCCTGATTCCATGACTTTTCCCCCCCAGTGCTACGAGTGGAGTGACCCTTTTTTGTGAAATCCTGAGCGATTTTATCAGTCGATATCGGCTTGTTACAGAGACAGCAGCATCGGCATATGTTAGCCAAAATATATACACTTTTCTTTTTTCTTTATCAAAAATAATGCAGTAAAAGATGCTTAGGGTAAATAAATCCCAGTGACTGTTCCAGTGCACTGATGTCAGTGTGGACAACAAACCTGAAAATATGCTGACTCCATTACAGGTCATTGTCACAAGTTTCATAAGAGTTTGACAACGATCAATGCAAAAACAAAATTTGTGTGTGCTGCATATACAATATTTATATAAAGAATATGGGCTAATATATCAATGTTGGAGTTGTTTTGCCCACTAATATCAGTATCAGTATAAATTTCCACTATCACTTTTTTTCCCCATCAGGTCAAAATTTCAATACTTTGGTTTATGACCAGCTACTTGAAAAACAATCAGATTCTCATCAGGTTCAGCTCTACTTTATATTTAATGCCAAATGTTGGCAGGCTAACATTTCAACACATTCCTTGCAGCATTTTAATTTTCAGTGTAGCCAGCTGTGACAAAGAACAACCCCACAGCTGTGTCTGTAGTGTGTATTTAGTCTTATTGAAAATATCTAAATAAATTTAGAGAACGGTCATTTCATTCAGTCAGGTTGGCCAGCAACAACTCTGTGTTAACATGTATTACATGTTAAAGGTTCTGCACACTAATATCTAATTAATGAAGGGATTATTTTCAGATGGACCGCCAGAACACTGATCCGAAGGAGTAATTTAGTTACTGACACCATATTGACTTATGGAAAACATCTATTAACTTCACATTTTTCGAGAGAAGTTGACGTTTTTTTTTGAGTGGGAGTCTATTGGAGCCAGAGGTGTTTTTGGAGCCAGCCCCTAGTGGACATCAGCGGTACTGTACTTTAAGGGACTTCCACATTGGCTTCACTTTTCAGACCCGAGACTACAGCCATTTTTCTTTGCAGACTATTGGTGCACGGAGGGAGTGAGGAAGATTAATCATCCGATAGACTGCTTCTGTCATGAAAAGAGCGCACTGGGTGGGTGTGTAGGACCTTTACGCTTTGACCTTCATACTTTAAACTCGTCTTTTACATTCTTGAGTTTGTTGCTCTGAAACTACCTTAGAGGATGAAAAGCTCTCCAAAAATCACGGCAAGAGCGAGAGGCTTTAAAAATCTAAATTGATTAAAGCAAACGGAGTGTGGGAAGTGTCAGCCGCTTCGATGGTGCAGCTGTTCAAATATTTCAGCAGCGGGCCCCGAGCCCGTCTGTCAGAACTGGCCCGCTGCTCGGTTCGTGCAGGTTCAAACTGACTGCGGGCTTCAGCTCCGAGATCTTTCAGAAGTGTGTCTGTGCTCGGCAAGATAAGGAGCTAAAAAAGCAATATATCTCTGGATATGAAGAATTCCTGCAAAATGAAAGAGCTGAAGAAACACAAGAGGCGGTGCGCTATTTAAATCCTGCAGCAGCATTTTCGGTAAACATTGTAGCAAACCGGTTTCCCTTCATGCAGACCGGGACGAGTATATAAATGCATTAGTATTAAATTTATTGAAAAAGATACAACCAATCAGATGGATGGTTCACGGTCCAGAAATATGTAACAGAACGTAATGGAAGTGCATTTTTATAACCTTTTTTTGTTTTTCATTTATACCTTTCAAGACTTTGCACAACAGTCACTGCTTTACTAACAACATTTAAAATGACGGCTTGGCTTCTTTCAGCAAAATCATGAAACAAAATTAAAATCTAACTACAATAACTACGATTAGAAAACTGGAGATAAATTTCAACATAAAAAAATTAAAAACATTCTCTTATTTTACAAACTATGTTCACTTGGGTAATAAAAATGAAAACAAAAGTAAAAACCTTTTGTCAGCACCATTTTCCTGTTTTTTTTTTTCTGACCAATTTTCCGTTTTGAGAATCAGTTCCTCCAGAACTGTGGAAAAACATCTGACATATTTCAACATGCTCAATAAGAACGTCAGCAATTTATTCAGACTAGACGCCTCGTTTCTGAGGAATGCTTCAGCATCTTTCTATCCCACAACCGATACTCGATCAATGAGTCGTAACTTAACACAAAAAAAAAAGAAGAAAAGTCTACTTCCACCACTTCTTTGTCTTTTACATAATTTTTGTTAATTTATCTTCAGCTGTGGGGAATGTCCTTTCAAATACTACAAGAAAGATGAAATGACAAAAAATAAAATGTGGCAACATAATTCAATATTTATCAGCTAATTTTGCTGGAATGGTTCACGGTAAATGACCTCAAAAGTCAAAAGAGTTACACCGAGCTGTCTGTTGAGGTTGTCCTCGCAAAAGACAACGATCCCCAAATCAACGACCCCCAAATTCCTTCATCATGACCTTTACAAAATCAATTTTAACAATGCCAACCAGGTATCTTAAAAAAGAAAGTCGAAATGCACAGTTTCTTCTTCCCAGCAAAGTTACGTATGAAATGTAAAGATGTAAGTGTCCCTGTGGTGTTTGCTGTGCGAGATGACTCCGCCTCCGGCTGCTCATCTTACGCAAGGTGGAATAAAGGAGCTCCGGGTCCCTCTAGGATTTCACTGTGCATTTGGTTCGGTGTAACAAAGTTTACAGGTTTTCATGAAGGTCGGTGGTCCATGGTTTTAATCGGAAATGGAAATACAGTACAAGTTCATCGATAAAAGCTCAAGGAGGACGGGGGTCGAGCGTCCCCACGTGTCTGTCGATCCGGACTTTGTGTAGCCAAACTTTAGTGTGTGGAGTGTTTTAGGAGGGACTGGAGGGACTGTTGGAAGAGCTGGTGTCGGGCAACGCGCTGGGCTGCTGCTGGCCCTCCGGTGTGCTGTCTGCCTGCAGGGACGCCAGGGCCGCTGATGAGTACTTGCACTTGGAGGAGCCACATTCGCAGCTGAGCAGTTTGCTTTTGACTTCCCAGAAGTGGTCGCCGTAGTTAAATCTGAGAGGGGAACATGAAAATACGAATGTTTAAGAGAAAGTGCTGACAAATCTAACGTGGGTAATAAAAATGACACCCAGGTTTAAAAAAAAAAAAAACACAAAAAAAACACAACAAATAGAAAGAACTACTCGTTACACACACGGGGACATGCAGCAGCACAAAGACGCAAAAGATTCAAAATAAAATGATTACATCGTGAAAGATTATTATTGTGAACATGAATCTGTGAATGAGCAGATCTGTTTGTACTGCAGGGAAGAGTTATTTCCTTCTACTTGGCAAATCTGCTGTTATAATAGCGATCCAGCAGGTGTAAGCACGCCTGTCTCTTTAAGAGAAAGGGGGCGGACGCTCTGATTGGTTTTAAAACACACTTACCATTATTTAAGAGCCAAAGCACCTTTCAACCACGTGTCTTACTTTGTTCATATCATCTCATGTTGAACTAGTAAAAGTGAATTTGCACACACAATACACACAACGTTGTTCGCTTAGATGGTTAAAGTTCAGCTCTTTGTCCCGATCGGTGTCAGACTGCAGGACATCAGGCTGCCGTAGCTCTGAACCGGCTGACGATGTGTCGTACTGCGGCGCCGAATGCTGCCGACATCAATGCGTTTGTAAACAGAATAAAATGGGCTGCATTTATCATCACCATCAACAGAGAAGCACAATATTCACCTCCACCGAGGAGGTGCAGTTTGTCTGTTTGTCAGCAGAACTACAGAAAAACTAGAGGCCTGATTGTCATGAGACTGTGTGGAAGTGTGCAGCGGGGGCCAAAGAAGCCATTCAACTTCAGAGTGGATCTGAATCATGGGGAAGAGCCACGAAATAGGTTTCACCTTCAGTAACGGTGCGAGAGAGAGCACTTTGCCTAAAATTGGATCATTTTGTGTTATCGTACTATTTGTGCACGTGTACATTTGTTTGTTTATTGCTTATTATCCTGTTATTGTTCATTTTTGTATTTTATTGTATTGAATTTGCATCTACACGTTAAACGAGAACAAAGACATGACATCAAAGTGGCAAAACAAAAATTCAAAGACGTACCCGAGCTCTTCTCCAGCCTTGATGTTTTCACTGGCAAAGAAGGCAATGTGTGGGAACCGAAGGTCCTGGTGCGTTGTGAACACTCGACAGGCGAACAAGTTTGGCTCGCACATGTGGTTGAGGAAGCGGCTGACGTTGCCATAGAAACGGGCATCGATGCAGTAGAGATCTTGTGGCTGGGAGGGGAAATAAATGAAAGGATCAAACAAACAAAAACAAAAACACAAAAAAAGCTGCAAGTGTGCAGTTGAAGGCGATTCTGCATGGAAGGATCAAATATAATGTTACTGTCATAACTGGAAAACATTCAAAGGGAAGATTTGAAATCTTGTAAGATTTCCCTCCACACATTTATTTTAGAACTAGTTTGCAGTGAACCTTTTCTTTTACCTTATCATCCAGACTGAACAGGTACGCGTCGTTCTGCCTCATCTCCGCTTCTGCCTCGGAGATGATCTCACCTACGTACCTGTTCAAAGGCAGACGACCTGTCAGCGGCTGCATTCATTTCAACACCGACGCTGTTTACAGCACGTCACATGTCATCAAAGTGGAATTAGAAGGTTTAATTTGGGAAAACTGCAGTTGGGAGATACCGAGCTTCAAAGATTTAACAGTCTCGCCTGTAGACCTGTGAGATTTTTGAAAGTTATTTTCAATTAAATAAATGACACCGCACGTACATTATTCAACACCGAACTATCATGAAAAAAAAACATAGAATGACAGCAGGCCTAGCCTTTAAAGACTGAACTTTCTTGGCCAACACATGCGAGTTAAAATAAAATTAAAAAAAAAACCAGATCCAGCACACTGCCTGCAGCAACTTTATTTTATTCAGTCGACAATGTAAAGATCAGGAACTCTCCTTAACTTTAACTGTCAAAGGACACCGAGGTGTTGTTTTTTTGTTAGCCAACATGTTTTTGAAATGGCACCAGAAACACTCGACACATATTAGCAGGATAGTGATTGGCACAACAGCTCTCCTGAACATGATGAAGCAGAAAGTATCGTGATGCTGCGTTCACAGTCGGAGCTACAACCATCTGGCAGGAGATGCAGAAGCTGCATGTGTACGGTTAGATAAATGCAATGCAACATGGCTGTCTCCATATTATGTCCACATTTCTAAATATGTTTTAATGACTTCTAGATCTGTGAGGATGCAAGCTGCGGCTGTGTTGCACTTCCGTGTGTTTTTTGTGGTTAACGCCTGTGGAGAAACTGTCAAGTTATTATTATTTTTTTCTGGATTAAAACTATGTTGGAAAATACTGAAAGACTGAGTCACAGGACGAACAAATAACTCCAATAAAAAGACTCAGAAGTACAAGATCCTCCAAACAGTGTTTGACTTACTCGCATATGAAGCTCCCCTGTGGTATGTCCTGCAGTGTGCGGACACCCCAGCCTTTCTTACTGGTCCTGAACAGCTGAAGTCGGGTCCTGCAGGATCGACATCTTTAAGCAACACTGAAGTCGGTGTTTAACGTTCACACACAACGAACTGCTGCACATCACATGAACACTTGTATCCCCGTACGGCCCGACAGGTCACATCTTCCTACGGTGCCTCCTGCTCACTTCCACCGACAGAGATGTTGTCAGGAGTGAAATCTTTTCTCAGGCTGGAGCTGTCCTCTTGTGTTTGTAGGTGCACATTTCTCAACTCTGTCTACAGAAACTCAAATGACTGAAGTAAAGATAACCTCTTTACAGGTGCACTTTTTTTTTTTTTCCCCCACTGCCCTGCTTAAAACAGCTGACTGAATTTGTGTAGTTTTGTTTACGTGATGTATATTTCAGATACCTGAGTCCGTTTTGTACCACGCGGTTCTTGCAGGTCCTCCAACAGGAGCAGGCGTGGTTACACTCGAAGATGAGAGGAGGCTCCTCGCGGCAGAACTCGGGGAGAAGACGCCCGCTCTGAACACGACAAAATACACATCCAGTATTCTGCATACAGCGGTGGAATGTAACCAAGTACATGTACTCACAATACTCAAATACTGTACTCAAGTCCAATCAAGAGGTATGTCTACTTTACTTGAGTATTTCCATTTTCTGTTACTTTATACGTCCAGTTGGAAATAATGTACTTTTTTTCCCGCTGCATTTATTACAGCTGTAGTTACCCGTTAATTTTAAAAATTGTATTTCAAATATAAAATCCATGACCATCTTGTTGCATGTGCATTGTGATACTTCAATTGTACATGTATCACGTATTGAAATTAGCTTTAACAACATTAAAATGCTGCTCACATGTTCATGTCAGACAAATAATAGTCCAATACTTTCCACATGATGAATATAACAGTTGAAACTGGGACATTTTGCATAATGAGTATTTCTACTTTTGATACCTAAAGTGCATTTTGCAAACACTACTTATGTACTTTTACTTAACATTTTTTCATGGCTGCTTTTAGTAAGTAAGTAAAAGTTCTAAGTACTTCTTCAACCACTGATCATGATCATTTCAGCTGATTGAAATCATTTTGCATATTGAAGGTCATTTCTGATCATCTGTATAAAAACAGCTGTGAAACTAACAAACGTCTGATTTCCATGTTTTCCCTCATTTACAGTTTGATTAACGCCGTTTTAATGACATCAACTCATTTCTTCCCTCCTGTGGTTTAATGACACGAGTGGAAATTTAGCTCCACCAACTGTTAACATGGAGGCGCATAACTTTTAATATTTTTGACCACATTTTGATGAGCATCTGTTGACATACATCATGGTTTTAGTTGTAAAGCTAAACACCGCAGCGCTGCTGAGGGAACATTTTGGTTTTAAGCCAATTGAAAAAAATAAGCGCACAAATAACTTGGTGTTTTTGTAGATCTGCAGAAAAAAGAAAAAAAAAGGCGGAGGTCAAATGCTCTATTTATATGTTATATGCCAAGAAGTTGCTCTTCTTCTTCATGAGGTGTACATCTATTATTAAAGTATGGTTAGGTTGCTATTATAATAGTAGCAGAAAATGGGCAGAAAAAGACAAGTCAATTTCAATCATTTGAATGAAACATTCAATAATGACAGCCCTAGTGTCCACATACTTCTGGCCTCGTTAAAGAAGACTTGATCCTTGTAGTAATTTAGCTCTTACCTTGTCGTACCAGCAACGCAGACTGAGCTGTCCACACATGCAGATACATGCAGAACAGTCTTCCTTACAAACACAATACTGTTGGCAAAAGATGGAGAGAAACATGACATGGGTCACATCACACAACCAAAACATAAGAAAAAAAAAACAACTTTAAAATCCTTGATAAGATGTTTTTTTGTTTGTTTTACTCACCTGTAAGTGTGTTATGTTCCTGTCGATGTTCATCGGGGAAGTGACGCAGTTTTCAGAAATGTATTTGTAGTCGTCTGGGTAATGATCACCGTCGACAGAGTTGACGCAGGAAATGGGAACTCGCTCCTGCCCCAGCGCTATATCACTACACACACACACACACACACACACACACACACACACACACACACACACACACACACACACACACACACACACACACACACACACACACACAGGGGTCAGGGGCTGTCAAACTTTTTAAAGACAACAAAATCTGAAGCCGAGGTTCAAGTGAACAAAGTCAGAGTTAAGACTGTAATGATTTTAGCTGTCTACTTGTGTGCCCGCCCCAACACAGCCCAGTGCATTTTTAACACTGCTATTTATATTCTGAATGTCTGCTTTATCCCTCCCAGTATAAATTCAACCTGTGAAGGACTTTCTCTTCTGCTCGGCTCGGCCTGATGTTGTTGGCATCCCTCTCCTTCCTGTTGGCCTGCAGGGCGGCCCAGGCCTTCGAGTTGTGGCTGCAGCAGTCCGGAGGAGTTTCTCCCTCACGGTTCTTCAGAAACACATCTGCCCCTCGAGACAGGAAGAGCCTGAGGACACAAAGGCCGCGTTCTCACTGATCATCCACAACAACCCACTTCCTCCGAGTCCATCCTCTTGTTTTGAGCTAAATCCAGTAATTGGGTGAGCTGGTAACTCACGTGACACAGTCCAGGCGATTCTCCCGTGCAGCGATGTGCAGAGGCGAGTCTCCGTGGATGTTGACGGCCTGGAGGTTACAGTGGGCGTTCAGCAGCAGCTCGGCGATCTCCACGCTGCCGGAGAACGCAGCCCAGTGAAGGCAGATGTTTTCTTCCTGAAAAGTAAACAACACAAACAAACAAACAGTTGCAGAAACTTTGTTTCTGTAAAGCATGTCAAACACGAGGAAAACGGACTTCTGAGCCCACCTTGTCCGTGATGGTGATGTCGGCTCCTTTGGTAAGAAGCAGCTCCACCTGGTCCACGTGTTTGTACTCTGTGGCCCAGATCATGGCTGTCCAACCGCCATCATCCTGTGGAACAATAATACTTCAAACTCAGCCGAGTTAAGATGAAACAGGACAACACGGCAGCGATTCCAAACAAAATCCTCAAAAGATCGACAGCGTTGGCTCTCCGGTCCTCGTTGACAACCGTCTCTAAACTTAAGAACACCGTTTCCCTCCTGGTGCTCAGGTTTATTTTCGGACAGACTGGGTCAGTCATGACATCACAGCTGTCCTGATGGCTTCCTACTTACAGCAAGGTCAGACACCTCACACAAAGACACATCAGACACAGTGCAGTCCTTCCTCCTAGCTCTGTTTAACTCCCACAGCTGTCAGTCTAATTTACTGGCCTCACTGCATATTAATAAATAATAACTTTATTTATGGGCCACATTACAAAGAGCTCTACAGTAATAAATAAGGATTTAAAGTATTTTAAAATAAATAAATCAGAAACCTAATTCTGAAACCAGGCAAAGGAGGAAACATGTTTTTGTTTTTTTTAACCAGGATGTCTTTTAACTCACATAAAACTGCCTGATTTCACCTGTGCAATATTGTCAAAACATTGCGAACATCCTGTCTTGGAGTTAAAACTAGTCCATACATGTATTACTTCCAGGCTGGACTATTGGCATTTCTTATTTTCAGGACATCCCAATAACTCCAGCGACACGATTTGGCAAGAGAGATCATATTTCTCTTATAATATCTTCTCAACGATGCAGAATCCAGGATAGAATTAAAAATCCCTCTGGTTACATACAAAGCCCTGAATGACCAGGCTCGATCGTATCTCCGTATCATCCCAACGGGTCTGCTTGTGTGTTTTTAAAAGTAGAACGGGAGCCAGAACCTTCAGCTTTCCGGCTCCTCTCCTCTGGAACCAGCTCCCAGTTCTGGTTTAAACTTAAGAACACCGTTTCCGTTCTGGTGCTCAGGTTTATTCTCCCTACTTAAGTTTAAAGTCGGGAGGCAGACACCCTCCCTTCTTTTAAGACTTCTTTGATGAAACTTATAGTTAGAGATGCCTCAAATGGCCGCGGACCTTCAGTTACGCTGCTGTAGGGACTCCTCCTGATACACAAAGCAACTCTCTTTCACTCTCCACGGGTTTATAAGCCACTTCTGCATAACATGAGGTCTCCGTCCTCTTTCTCCCTGTACCTTCCTGCAGTTGTCCCTCCGGCCTCCACCAACCTGCCCAGTGTCTGTTTACTGTCTCTCTCTGCTGCTCTTTTCTCTCTCCGCTCTCCGCTCAACCCAACCGGTCGAGGAAGACGAGTCTGGTTCTGTTGGAGGTTTTCTTCCTCTTTCTGTCTGTCATGTGGGAATTGTTAAATCATCGTGTTTCATTGAGTTGTTGGGTTTCTCTATAATGCTGTAAGGTCAAAACCTTAGTATGCAACGTGCCCTGAGATTACTTAAGTTGTGATTTGGTGCTATATAAATAAAATTGAATTCAAAATAATTTATTTCATGAAAACATACAAATCATCAAAAACCTATGTTGCTATTGTTAAACCTTAGAAAAACAGTAATCAGAGCAAAGTGATTTGTTGGTGGGCAGAAAACTGAACACATGAACTGACAAAAATGTTAAATGAATCGTGGTAAAGGTTCCGATGTTATAAATGTCATTTTAGAAAAGCTTTGAAGTTTTTTTGTTGAGAATATAAAAAAAAAATCCCAGACCAAAGATAATCTCTCTACAATCATAAAATACTCAAAGATTCTTCAATCCAGGTTTGACTTAATGCAACTTATTGAAGTCACTTCAGCGCAAGACCTTAAAGAAACAGTTTGTCATTTTGGAAAATACACTTATCCGTTTCCTTATTGATAGTTAGATGAAAAGATTGAGCCCATTCCTACATCTGTACAATAAACTTCAAGCTACAGCCTGCGGTCAGTTAGCTTAGCGTAGCGTAACATAAAGACTGGAAGCAGACTCTGTCTTCAACCACCAACACTTTTAAATCTAAATAAAGTATTTGACGCATCGTATCGTGTTTAATACTGGCACTGTATGTCTGGGCAGAAGCTCTTTGTTCTGCTGTCAACCTCAAGGTGACGACTAAAAAGCGAGTAAAACTTTTTTTTTGTTAGTCTGAATAAGGATGGTACAACGTATTAATTCATGAGTTTTAGAGGCGCTGGTAAGTGTAGTAAAACAATTAATCTTCCCAAAAAGTCAAACCTTTCCTTTCAATTTAGTTGCCCCTCCCTGGAGTTTATAGGGACGTGTCGTCGTACTGACCTGACAGTTGATGTTGATCAGTCCTGTGGACAGAAGGTGCTCAACAATCTTGTAATGTCCAGACTTTGCCGCCAGGTGGAGACACGTGAACCCTTCAACATCCTGAGAGCAGCAGAGAGTGTGATTATTGAGCATCTTTTACATCTTAAGATGAACTCTTTCAAATAATAGAAACCATGTGTCACTTCTTAAAGCTTCGTTGTGAAGAAACCAGTCAACCTTATGCGTGGCGCTGGCTCCAGCTCTCAGCAGGTACAGGACCACCTCCATGTGGTTGTTCTCACAGGCCTCCATCAGTGGAGTCCGCTGATCTTCATCACACATGTCCAAGTTTGCACCGGCCTGAAGTGTCAGACATCAGACAGCAAATGTAAACTGCTACCGATACAGGAAGATAATCAGAGTTATTCAGTATTTGATTGAAGACCTGGAGAAACTACACCGATATATAATCTGACCTGTACGAGCATGTGGGAGATGTCTTTGTGTCCCGCCTCGGCCGCGGCGTGCAGCGGGGTGCGTTTGTTTTGAGATTCCATCTTAAAGTTCGGGTCGATACCGTCCACTGGACGGTAAAGGAAGGAAAATGTTTCATTAAAAACAACATCTGAATTAAAGAAGTAAGATGAATTTACTGTAAAGACCCACAAAATTAGAAGAGGCACAGAAAGCCGAGGATTTTTTTTTTTTTTTAAAACAGTCTGAATGAGGTTTACGACGTACCCAACATGTGCAGGACCCTTTTCAGCTCTCCCTGCTTGGCGGAGAGGTAAAGCTGCTTGGGGTGAAAGCGCAGCTTCTTCGGCCTGATCAAAGTGATCACATTAAACAATAAGTAAGTCCCGAAGGTGTACATTTTTGGTCATTTAGATAAATGAAGGCGACGCTCTCGTGGTCTGACTTACTTCTCTGTGTCGAGAGCCACCAGGATGCTCTCTAGAGTTTCTCGAGGTGGTCCCGGAGGGAGCGGAAGTTGGGCTGTCGGTCCCATCCCGGCCTGCAGGGAGGCGGTCCTGGACGACCCGGGAACAGCAGAGGCGTCGAGACTTTGTGCAGACTGAGCACACAGCGAGCTATCGGCCCTGCCGCTGACCTCAGCCCCCACAGCCAGGCAGGAGGAGCTGCAACGCAAACGAGGAAACGCCTTTTGGTTGTGTATTATGAATAACCCGTGAGTTTATTCGAAAAATGAATAAGCCCCGACTTTTTGGAAAGAAAGCATCACTACAGATGGTATTTTACCTGCCGGTGGTGGTGTCTGCTCGGCCCTCGGGGGCTCCAGGCGTGGGGGGCCCATGTGCGAGTGTGGGGGGCACGGTGGAGGTGGTGTCAGCCTTGGCAATGGTGACCTCCTTGGCTTTGCTGGCCTCTTCTCCACAGTGGGGACAGAAGCTTTGACCTTTCAGCATTGAGGCACAAGCACGATGGAAACGGTGAGAGATACTGACGTCTGGTTGGCACTCCATGAAAGTCCCCTGCACAGGAAAAGCAAAAATAGTCTGTAAGTAATTTGCTAAAATGTGCCAACCCACTGTGCTGTTATCCATTGATTCACGTAGCCGCCAGTGTACCTTTTTCAGTCACCTATTTTTGGCTTGGAGCCAGAAGTGACCACATTTAGACGAGCTGAGGAGTGAGGGGTGGTTCTGACCGAGAACCCGAGGACACTATGCCTGCCCTCCTGCATCAGAAACTGACTGCCCCCCAGGCCTGTCAATCAAACCAGACATGTCCCCAAACATACCTCTCTTTGAGGCTTATTATCGAGTTCATTATTTTCTGAACGACCACCAGAACAGTGAGCAGGAATGAATTTAACTAACTAACTAACTAATTTAACATTACGTTAACCTTGGTCTTAACTTGAAATGACTAAATTTCATGATTAATGTATAAATAACAGTTGATCATTTCAAATCAAGTGAAATCATCACCCACTACTGTTTAGTTCACAGGAAAAAAAAAAGAAAAAAAAAAAGGGAAAATACAAATTCTCAAACTTGGGACGTTACAATGGCATCATATCAACACTCCCAAATAGTTCATTATTCAATTACTAGTATTCCATTTATTTATACAGGGCCAAATCACAACACAAGTCATCTCAGGGCACTTAACATAGTAATGTCAACACTTTACAAAATCAGAGAACCCCAACAATTCAAACTTTCCCACATCAGCGAGCATTCGGAGACGCTCCCTGTAACAGGAGGAAACCTCCAACAGAACGAGGCTCAGAGGTGGCCGGACGTCTGAGAGGACAGACATTTGTCCCCTTACGTAAATGTTACTTTCCTTGTTCCATGTTGGTTTAGTCTTGCTGTTCTTGCCTCGCACACAGAAGCTCACATCTCACCTGTCCTGAAGTCTCTTCACTGGCTGCCTGTTAGTTTTAGGATCAATTTTAAGATCCTTCAATATGGTATTTAAATCACTTAATGGGATTGTTCTAGATTACCTGGCAGACATCATCATGTTCAGTCATTGTCAGTCCACTGCAGGACGAAGGCCTCAACATGGATTTTCCACAACTTTCTGTCCCTTGAGAAATTATACCAGTTGGCAGTGTCCCAGTAGTGTTGGATTTCATCTCTCCATCTCTTCCGCTGTCTTCCTCTATTTCGTTTGACTTCTACTGGTGTCCATGTTGTGATTTCTGTACTCCATCTTCCATCCGTTCACCTGCCCAAGTCCACTTTCTGTTTTTGATGGTTTCCATGATGTCTTGCACTTTAGTTTGTACCTTTATCCACCAGTTTGTTTTTCTATCTTTTTATGTGATATGTAGTATGCTGCGTTCCATATTGTGTTGAGCTGAGGAGTTTCTTTTCCATTTTAGTTGTCAGTGTCCATGTTTCTGAAACATATGTCATGACTGGTATGATGCACTGGTTGAATATTTTCCTCTTCAGACATATTGGGAGGTTTCTCTTCATGATTGCACCGTGTCTCCCACATGTTTGCCATCCTGCTTTTATCCGCCTTATTTCATTCTCCTGGTTTTTCTCAGTTAAGGTGAATCTTTGTCCCAAGTAGATGTATTCTTCCACCTGTTCTAGTTGTATACCATTTACACTTATTGTCTTGGCTGTCGTTACAGTGTCTGCCATGACTTTGGTCTTTTTAGTGTTAATTTTTAATCCGCATGTCCTGCTTGCAGTGTCAAGGTCTTGGAGCATTGTTTCTATTTCTTGTAAGTTATCTGATACTCATAGTATATCATCTGCAAATCAGAGATGATCAAGTTGTTGTCCGTTGATGTTTATCCCCATGTTTTCCCAGTCCGTTGTTTTGAATATGCTCTCAAGGCATGCGGTGAATAGTTTGGGTGAGATGGTATTTCCCGGTCTTACTCCTTTCTTGATTTTAATTTTGTTGCTTTCTTTATGTAATCTCACTGTGGTAGTGCAGTCACAGGAGATGTCTCTTATTAACGCAATGTATTTACCATTAATGCCTTGCTCTTCAAGTGCTTTCAATACAACCTGGGTCTCTACGGTCTGTCGGACACGCTTTCAATTTATCTAGCTCACTCAGATCCTCTGTCACTCGTACACCCTCCCCCTGCACACCCTCCGCCCTCCCCCTGCACCCTCCCCCTGCATCCTCCCCCTGCATCCTCCCTACACACTCTCACTCCATTTGCGTGTTCGTGCTACATTAAGTGTCGTTCCAAACCAACTGCCCGGAAGTGTTAGTGGGTCATGAAGCCCTCCAACACAGAGTCTGCATCGACGCAGGCTTACGGACCTCAATACCCGAGAAGAGCAGCACCGCTGTAGAGACCAGGAAGAAACACCACACTCCTAGAAATAACTGCACGGAAATTATGTTTGTAACGGAAAAGTAAGTTACCTCACATCAAGCAGACATTTGATAGACTGTTTTCATGGACACATGGCGAGATTAGAGGTTAGTATTTTGAAATAAACATGCTGTTGTAACTGAGAAAACTGTACATGTGTTGATTCTTTGACTTTACTGGCTCTGTTGTAATACAATTTGAGGAACTGTGGAAAAAAACAAGAATCTAATCAGATTACTAACGGCAAAAAAAAGAGTGAACAGCCATAGAAGTGATGGAGAGCGTTTCATATAAATCATTTACACTCCCGCGTGTACATCACACCTGTGCTACAACAATCCTGTATGATATGTATATAATGATGCTTGGTGGTTGAATTTACAGTAAATATACATTATTTATTTAACTTTGAAATCTTTCTGAAATCTTTTGGGAAGCAGGTTCTGCCGCATTTTGTGCTGTATCATAGTTTCCGTTGAAGGGAGGTGAGGGCGTCCCACAGCTTGTCTGCGTATTCAGACACTCTCGCTTAATGAAGACACCCTCCACGGCCGCGAGTGTGACTCCACACAGAGTTGCACTCGATCACAGTGGGAGTGTTTAGGGGCCGGTGTGGAATTTGGGCCTACGTAATTCCCAGGGTAAAGACGAAGACATTTGGGGAGGCGGCATTTAGTGTGTATGGTCCTCACCTCAGGAGCAGCCTGCCAGTACAGCTGACGGCTTCACAATGTTTAAAAACATTTCTGTTAAAAGAAATCTTAAAACATACCTTTTTAACTTAGCATTCTCATAATCTATTTTATGTCACTAAATTCTCTATTTTCTTTTTTTTCTGCTGTGTCTGTTATTTTCTATTACCTTTTAATTTGTGTATTTTTTTGTATCTGTCCTAAAAAAATTTTTTAAATTGTTGTATTTTTATTTTTCCCATACGGTGCTAAAATAAAGTTTGACTTGACTAGATAGCAGTTCTTGCACATTTAGATGAGAGCAAATTCCTCATTTCCCAGACACATGTACAAACTGTAATCAAATGTGGAACGATGTCTTGTGGAAATTGTTCTGTGTGACAGTAGCTGCCAGTGAATCCACAGACATTCCAGTGATTGATGATTCATTTATGATTGATGATGAAGCTGCAGGCCTGAAACGGAGTGAGTGTGTACTCACGGCTCTGCAGAAGAAGCCACAGCCGGGGCAGCACTGGTGCTTCACCATGCCGTTGCGGTGGTCCTCACACAGAACCAGCAGCTGAACAGAGTTGGAGGGACGCATCATTTCATGTTTCAGGACGCCACTCTGGCAGCGAGTCAGCTGTCCGTCAACGCTCTCTGTGGCCATACACTTCCTGTCGGCCAGAATCAGAATCTCTCGGCTCTTTGGGGTCTCCATGCGGCAGCTGCAGAGAGGAAGCTCCTGAGCTTCCTCAACCGCCAACCCTGAAGAGTCTGAAAGAAACAAAGTGACTTATGAAATGAAACCTCTCAGGTCTCTAATGACTGGAAAAGATTTTATTGAATCCGTGACTGTTTAATCAAAGCATAAGTCAAGAAAATTAAGAGTTTAATCAATGGAATCACACTGAGGCTCTGAAGACACACATTTGTGACTTTAAGGGTAAACCCCGTAGGATGGATTATTATGTAAAACATTAACAAGTTTCCTCATTTCCTCTCACCTTTATTGTGTGAAGGCTTGCTGAGGTTGGCAGAATCAGAGGGGAGGATCTGTGTGTACTCCTTGTCATCACGTGGCTGGCACTGAGCTGACGCCTGAGGTTGGACGACCTCCTCCGATTCTGAACAGAACAACAATCAACGGTAAGAAAACGCTTCACTGTTTTCCAGAAAAGTTGAACAAAGAAGGAAAATAGAAAATACAGCTTCAAGAAACGATGTTATGATATTTGTAAGATAGTGTGACATGTCCACTGAAGCAATTTAGAAATCTATAGTGTCAACAAAAAAAAAAGGTGCAAGCAGCTCACTTGTCTGAACTTAGTAAGTGTGATGACTGGATGTCTTTATCTTTCAAAATGAACCTGTGAGGTCACGTCTGATGTAACAGACTAATTCATGTTGCTGACATCAATGGGCTCCTGATAGCATAAGTGACTGGATGACTCTGTGCAAGTGTGAGTGTGACAGTGATCACCTTTGCCCTTCATCCTCCGTTTCCGTTTCCTGGTGGGTCGGAGCCATGCGCTGTCCCCTTTTGTTTTCTTCTTCAGCTTCTTCTTCAGACTGGACTCCGAGCTCTGGGGAGGGCAGATGGCGTTCAGTCACAGAAAGGATTTCAATAAAGGGCCGAAAGTAACAACACAATATTCAACTGCACTCACTTCTGCTCTGTCTTCCATCTAAAGAGGTGCTGTGAGATGAGACCTGATACTCTGATGTAGTTAGGTTGAGTAATGATGGTGAGAGACTCTTACCAAGTCAGACTCTGTGCCCTCCTCCTCTCCCTCTTCGTCTCCAGATTCTTCAGACTCGTCATCTTTCACCTCCACCCAAAAAAAGTAAGAAAAGCTTATCAGCAGCCGTAAACACATAACACAAACATCACAATAAGTTTTATGTGTTGCACAGTAATACTTGCATGGAAATTCAATTGCTGTCTAAAGATTTTTTATCTCAGGAGCTTTTTCATCTGACAATAAGTTCAGCTGGGAAACTGGCCTCCCAACAGACAGACACAAAATATTGACTATTTCCATGTTCAATTTAAGTCACAGAAGCTACACTCACTTCCTGCACACGATCACAACATATGGCTCAACAATTCAACAATTGTATCCAATTTGCTGAGTTTCATGGGATTTCTTTGTGGTAACATTATGGCAAATGGCAAAAATGTTAAGATTTTTGTGTTTGTTATTATTATTATTTATATTATCTATTTTATCTATATTAGTTTTGACGATGAGAAGAAAGGTTGAAAGAGCCCCGCTGACTGTAAATGAGGAGTTATTTTTTTTTATCATAAAGCAAAGTGTTGTTTAGAATGGCTGACTGCTAAAAAGCCATGAGCAGAGTTTCTATAGAGAATTTTTACTGTTGAACAAATCCTTGGAATTTTGAAAATTGCAAGCTCCAGCAAATATTGCTGAGATTGGTTTAACTTGCATGAATTATTGCGATTGTAAGATCAAGTTTCTTGGAGGAAGTGATAAAATAAGATGCTCAAGTTGTACATTTTGCATAAAATATGTATAAATTACTACATGTGATGTCAGGATAATATGAAGAGAAAATGTTGTTTTTATTTTGTGACCTCTTCTACCTCAGCGATGGTTTCCGATGTTTCCTGGACAGCACTGTGGGGCTCCTCTGCTGGCTGCTGTCGTTCTTCCTCCTCAGACTCCAGGTCTTCTGATTCTTCCTCCTCAGATGCATTTCCCACCTTCTCCCCATTTATGTTCGCCACCTCTTTAGTCTGTCAGACAAGAGAGGAATAAACATTATTTGAGCATGTCAAAAGCTGTCAGAGAATCAAATGTCTGGTGTGAAAACTAATTTACTTTGATCACATAGTTCCTTCTTGAAATCTGTTCTTTGACCGTTTTAATGAAGTTCTTATGTTGCTATTTGTGTTCATTTAAGCTTCGTTTGTTTGATTTGACAGTTCGGAAAAAGTGCAAGAGAACAAAAGGTAGACAGGGAAAGGGTGAATAAAAGATGACCAGGGTGACATTTTAAAGTTACCAAAGGAAGCGATGTTGATTTATGGTTTGTTCCACAGAGCTGTGAGCCATGTCATTAACCTTCGTGTTGTCCTCGGGTCAAAATGACCCACAGCTGTGTTCAACCAAGTTCTATTTTATTTCTATATTTTTAGGGATTTTTTTTTTTGGTTTAAAGAAACCCTCAGCATCCTTGTCACCAATGATCCCAAAAAATATGAAAATATAGAAATAAAATAGAACTTGGTTGAACACAGCTGCGGGTCATTTTGACCCGAGGACAACACGAGGGTTAAATAGAGAGAAGACATTCATTCTGTGTTTGTTGAGTTTGATAAATGTGTGAAGTGTCGACCTGTGGGCTCGGTCCAGACTGCTGGAGTTCCTTAAACATTTCCAGCACCGTTCTCTGCTTAAGCACTTTGGTTTTCTTCTTGGGAACCAGGCTGTATGTTCCCATCCTCCTCTTCTTCTTCCGGGATGACAGCCCTCCTGAGTAAGGGCCTAAAGCACGAGAAAACAACACACATATTACCAGCAAACTTCGAATGCAGTTATTACTGTTCTCTGAAAGCCAACAACAAAGTCAGTTTGTTCCTAAAGCTGGACAGGTTTTGTCATCACCGGATTATACAACAAGTAGTTCTGACCCAGTGATCTGATTGGTCAACTGTACATTTGGAACGTGCTGAAATCACCATAAAGCATCACACATCACGAGAAAAATTCTCAATGGAAAAATATAATTGTAATTGAATTTCATATAATATGCAATATAAAGTTGTTTTTACTTGTTATAGGACTACTAATTGTGACCCATTTGGCAAATTCGGGTTTCTTTTGATCCACTTTTGTCGCTCCGAGCACCCGTACTGTAACACCACAGATAGTCGCGCACTCCTGGTGGCGTTTAGCTTGATTTGGTTTTGCTTATTACTTAAAAATCACATGAGTCCATTGATATATTCTTTCAGCGGAGATCTTACTTGCAACGAGATTGAGCGAGGTAAGCAGTTTAGTGCTTCTATGTTCAGTATTTAGTCAGATTGAGAAACGATCTCCAGAAAGCAATGAAACAGGGTCGGACTACTTCCTGGAGTGGTGAACATCGCAGACATTACATTCGCTTCTACTGACGCATCTGATTATTTTCCAGCGGTTAGTGTATTGCCATGGACACGGAGATTACGCCAACAAAAACTTTTCATATTTTGAGAGCAAATGGCCCCACAGTATAAATACATTTTGTTTACATATTTCATTTAATTGGTAACTTGTGGTATAATCATAATATTACACTCGTTGAAGCACATGCTCTCTTGTAATATTGCTTAAATGTGTCTGACCTAGGTGGAGCTTGGATAGAGCTGGAGATGCTGAAGGAGCTGCAGGCTCTGCAGGTTCTGCAGGAGCTGAAGGTGTTGGAGCCGCTGGTGAAGGTGATGAAGCGGTTTGTGCTGAAGCTGGCGTATCCGGCGGACTCTGAGGTAGATGGTTCTGAACTGATGACTGCTGTGAAGATTTCTGCACATCGGGTGCAACACGAGTCTCTATTTTGGCACTCTTTGCTTCTCTTAATTCCCTGTTAAGAAGCTGCGGATGACAAGAACCAAAAGCATTTAGGATCACTGTATTAATAAGTGAAGTCCTGGTTAGATTGAAAGTTTGTTACCAGAAGGACTAATTGTTTTTGTACATTGTAGTTCTGATCTTAACCTCTTACATGACTGAACTGTGTATCACACGAAGGCTTTTAACTGAAAACAACCCCGACACAGGAAGTTGCGGTATTCGGCCAACCACTGAACATCTGTCACACTCAGTGACAGACATTCTCATTTATGGGATGGCCCCATCGTTGCAGTTTAGCAAAAATGACCAAATTGTTGCGTTTAAAAAGAAAAAAAACAATTTGCCCAGTTTCAGTAGTTCAGACAGAAACGTGATTAGTAAAGTGTACATTTGAAATGTGCTCAAATCAGCATGACGGCATCACTAGGAAATATCAGTCTGCCATTATTAAAGGAGAATATTTCACTAGATAAAAACATGTTGTGAATTTTGGAAATGATTACATCTATCCATTTATATTGACTTTTGGATTTTACAATGCTCTACTATCTTTTAAAAAAAAATGTATTCCATGGATTTGGTTTTACAGCACATATCTTGGTTACAACAAGATTGAGCTAGCACAGCAGTTTTGTGTTTGTAAATGTAGTATTTATTTAGTTTGAGAAATCCACGATCTCTAGAGAGCACTGAAATAGACCGGAATCGTCTCTCTTGCTCGGTCGGCCTACTTCTACCAGTGGAAAACATTGCATACATTACATAACAGTTTGTTCGATTGTTTTCCAGTTATTTGTCATACCCCATTAATTGCCATGGAAACAGAGATTGCGCTAACAAACATTTTTATATTTTGAGAGCGAATTGCCCCATAATATAGAAAAAATAATTTGCTTACATATTTTATTTAGTTGGTAGCTTGTGTAATCGCAAAATTACACTCGAGGGTGTTTTAACGTAATTAATTGGCTCGGCAGATATGTGGTCAGGGCCGAGGCACTTTTGGTCTTAGAGTTTTTCACAAAGTATTTTAGCACTAAAAGTAGCTCTTGTGTTTACCAAGTCACCAGGATCTGATCAGAATCGGCCAAACGCTGCAAGTAATTCACACAAGCTTTAGGTTCATTCATTCAGCATAATGTCATCCATGCCAGAGGATCCACCCTGCACCATCTCTTTAATATGAAGTTTTCATGTTTATTACAAAAAGTTGCTCTCATTTGAAAAGCCTTTGATTGTTATATTAGAGGACTTAGTTACTGGTGAAGGGCCGTCATAATGCCACATTACACAATGATATGTTGGGCAACAATGTGCTTGCAACTTTGTATCAGCACTTTGGGAAAGATCTCCTGTTTCACAAAGTCAGATCCATAAAGAAATGACTTTCCAGTCAGACTGGCCTGCACAGAGCCTTGACCTCAACCCCGTCCAACACCTCTGGAAGGAACTGAAAGCCCGACTGTGAGCCGGGTCCAGTTTCCTCAACGTCTGTTTCAACCTCACTAATGCTCTTGTAGCTGAATGGCATCAAATCCCTGCAGTCAGATTCCAAAATCTGGAAAAGTCTTCCCAGAGCAGCGGAGGCTCCTACAGCAGCAGATTAATGTCCATCATTTCACCAGCATCACATATGGCTGTTGTCTCCAGGGGCCTCATCTATAACTGCTGCGTATACACAAAACGGGACCTGAAAGAGGAGCAAAACTCAGACCCATCGGTACGCACGTGTTGGAGACAGCGGAAATTGGAGACGGTGAGGTGGTGAATGGAAGCTAGATTGTACACATTTTATGTGACAGGCATCATTATATGGATGACGAAGCCTCTCGCGTATTTCATTTCACTTCATGTTACATGGGCACCAGTCCTGTATAATTTACTTCAAACCAGTAGTGTAATTTGTGCTAGTGAGCCATAACTGTTCCATAAGAAACTTTCAATTGTAAATGATGGAAGCAAATTTTAAACCTGAAACCTAATTCCTCTCTTTATTTCGTGCGTGTTGCTCAACACATACGTTCCAGCGGAGCTCAGAGCAGACGGCCGGACTCTGTCTCTGGTCAGTCGTGGAGATCTGCAGCTGATAAAATGCAGGATAATGTCGTGCTGCTTTTGAAGAAATCAAAGATAACATCAAATAGTTTAAGGCTAAAGACCTGCAGAACAGAGCGTCAGTTTTTAATATTTGCTCATAATGTGCACAGGGTTTAATGCAAGTTGTTGTGTTAAAGCGCTGCCCTGAACACAACTGCACTCTCAGGCCGACACCGCGGTGGTACAGCTGTCACTGCAGCGGCATCATGTTGCCACTCGCAGCAAGTTCTTTAGCTTGTGAGCCCGGAGCTGTGACCACCAAACAATACGAGCTTCACATCCTACACAAGCACCTCGAGTTCCGTGTCAGAAAAACTCAACTTCTGGGTTTTCCTCTCCGTCGTTGACACGGTTAACCAAAGAACCACTGACCAACATGGCTAATTGTATATGCATCAACCTTCATGATGTGCTTTGCATTTACCCTTTATAGCAAAGCAAGGATCAACTGGTTGTATTGTAAAGGTATTTCAGCAGTAATTACAGGTTTTATTATATTATTTTATCGTATATTATTTTATAGAAACAAATCTAAGCCAGAAAAGGCTCCCCCCCACACGGCTTACCTTCTGTGCCGGGCTGACAGCGGGTCTGGACATGGTCTTGCGTGCTCTGTGTATGGTGACGGGTGCTGAAGCCGAGGCAGGAGACAAAACAGTGCCATTTTTAGTCTCTGATGTCCCCTGTCCCGACGTAGTCCCTTTAATGGGGGCAGTCCTTAGTGCACCTGAACTCGGTGTACACCCTGACGCCGGGGCAGGCGGGGGTTTGGCTGTATGTCCTCCCGTCGGTGAGCCCGAAGGCAGCCAGTTAGTCCTCTGAGGGGAGACCCCCAAACCTGGCGCGGCTGCAGCGCCGCCTTCCTGCTGCTGCTGCTTAGTGAGAATGAATCCATTGCTTCCTGTAACAGAACCGTGCGGTGGCTCCATGTCTGACGTGCCGTTCTCGTTTACCAACAGTACAGTCTTGTTGGTGCCTGTTGTCAGGCTCTTGTGCCTTGTGTCGTCGCATTCGGTGCCGTTTAGCATTGCTTCCGCTGCAGGGGAAGAGGCCAGTCGGGCTGCTACCTCTTTGTCTCCATCTGGGCGTCAAAACCAAACACATAATGCAAATTATGACGTGAACCAATCATTTGAATAAATAAAGCACTTTTGAAATGATTTAAAAGAATACCTGGCTTCTCCTCTCCATTGCTTGCTGCATCGAGTGCCTCTTTCTTTGTGGATGCACCCTTATCCACGCCGCTCTTGGCTAGACCAGCGGGCTGAAGAAAAAGACCAAAAATGTGAGGGGAAAATGAATTTAGATTTCATTTGTTTGCATTATTAATTAATTTGTGGCGTGGATAACATTTTCAATTAACTGTCTAGTTTATAAAATGTCTAAAAATAGTTCCCAAAGCCAAAGCCAGGATCTTTAAAGTGCTGATTTTGTCAGACTAGTCCAGAACCCAAAGATACTGAAGTGTTCAATATCAGTGCAGAAACAACGTCTTAATTCATTGATTAAAACTCATTCAATCGCAAATAATTTTCCATTTTATTTTCCCACAAAAATACCAAACATTCTCCGGTTTTAGCTTCAGAAATGAGAGGATCACAGTTCTCATCTGTAAAACATTCAGGTCTGAGCAGGAGTATTTGTTAGCTATTTATGCATTGAAATGTGTGTAATGTCTTTTCAGTAATGTGTCATTGTCAGGGAGACTATAGAGTCAGCCAAGATAATGGGGGCCACCCCCATGCACTTCCTTTGTCTGTCCTCTGTCCTCTCTCTCTGTCTCTCTACTACTACAGCCAACCAGTAGAGGAGCAGATGTTGCCACAGCTTCAAAAGAAATCTTAACCACCCCAACGACCATCTTTATATTGCTCAGAGGCAACACCAGGAAATGTGAATCCGTCTCTTCCTCCTGAGCAGACCGTCAACCTCACACTGGGAAAATGGCCCCAAAGGAAACCAGAGGCCCGGGAGAAAAACATCAGGAATCCACACTTTCACTTTCCTCTATGGTCTGTCTACAAAAGTCAGCCCCTTTGTTGCAAACCTTTCGCTCTGAAGCAGCGTTTTAGCTCAAATATCAAAGGGAAGTGGACCTCATGTCAGATTGACCTTGAAGAACGGTATAACCAGCATTGAAGAGAAAGGTTTACACTCTCCTCAACCTCATGTGAGGGTCATTCCCGGCAGAATAAAGGCCGATATACAGAATGATTTGTGCTGATTGGGGCAGGGTTCACCGTAAAAAAGCCCGTACTGACTCCGATTGTCCCGAGAAAGCGGACAAAAGCTTTTCTCCTCAAACGAGCCCAATCAAAAAGACCTGCGACAGACAAGAGGCCACTGAGAGCTTCACTTTGACAAACTGACTCTGACAGCTACGGTTAAGCCTCCTCTTCAAGGGCTCCGACAGATTTAACAGACAATGCGAGTCCTGCTTTGCCTACAACCGATATCCCAACTAAATGAACCCATCAGGACAGGCTCCCCAAATCATTCTACGATCACGTGCTCCTGAGTCCCTGAGCCAAACACCAACATACACCTCATCAAACAGCAACAAGGTCAGGCCAAAAACGAGTCTGTGAGCTCAAAAACTGAGGATGTTTCCCAAAGAACATCTCGCCTGAGACGGTCCTTAGTGGTGAATGAAGCAATCTAGTGAACACATGTGAGCATGAATAGAAGAAGAATCCTTCAGGTCCCTGTTCTTTTCATGGATTGAGGAAAAGCCAGTTACAAAATTTAAGAAAAAAACCTCACCAGCCTCATCCCTCCCCCTAGTGGTGGAAAGTGGAACATACACACTGGAGACAGAGAGGAGAGGGGGTGGGGAGGGAGGCAGAGAAGGCTGTCTGCAGATCTCCGCCATTTCGCAACCAGATTGTTTACTGACACAACGCGGCCATTGCAGCAGTTTTCCACTAGATGGGGACTGAAGGGGTCTGACGGACGCTCGTGGATTTGGATATGGAGGCTGCTGAATGAAGCTCCAAAGGAGAAGCTAAGACTATGGGAGCTTATCAGGAGCCTTAAGCAGCTCATAAAAAATGGAGAGATGTTAGAATAGACCAGAGCTTTAGCCATGACTGTAAAAATAAGGCCCCAATGGTTCAGAGTTTACATTCCTGATGGGACCTTGCTGTGAAACTGCAAATAAGCTTCTTGTAATTATCAGAAAAATGCTCTTCGCACACGATATGTTATTTGTAATGCTATAAAATATTCTAATGTCTCAATCATTCAACATAATGTGAACCTGTTATGTGACAAGGCCTGGGCGTGTACACTGATGTGACCTATCTTTAGATCTGTGGCATGAGAGCTGAAAAGAAGTCAGAGCTACCTAAACACAAAGCACAAACACGTTATACAATCAGGTGTTCCTGTCAGGGACGAGCACAACAAGTCAACAACCCGATGAGATAAACGAATAATAACCCACGCGCCTGCCTTCCATACAGCTAGAGAAATCTTTTTTTAAAAGGCTCTATTTGTGGACCTCATTTCTTGGGTGTGGCCAGCTCGACTCGCGAATGATATGTCCCCTCTCAGATGGTTTTGTTTGGAGCTCTTTTAGAGACCTGGAGAAACAACAATATCCAGTATTTCACAAGACCAAAGCAAAGCTGCAAAAATATTACGTTTTCTCATTTTAGTCTTTCAGAGCCACCTGAAATTGATCTTGCAACCACGTGGTTGGGGGCCCACTGTTCTAAAGAAACGTGGCATCTTTTCCTCAAAGAAAGACAAATTAATCTGGGGCATTCTGGTGGGCAAGAGATCAAAGCTGCTGACTATGCAATCACAACAAACCCCGTTTGAGTGGTCTGTCATCCTTCCTCTCCCCCTCATTCCCTGTCACTTCCCAATCGTCCACTGGCCACATACCGGCGAAGATCCTCAAACTAACTCAAAAAGACAAGACTACTTTGCATAAAATCTCAAATATATTTTCCGAGAATCTGCCGATGGTTAACCTCTCCTGTGACTAATTGTGCAAATGAACCAAGACCTGAGTCAGAAAGCAGCTCTGAAGAGCAAATGCAGCAGCTGGCAAACATGGAAGCTCACATCACAGCCTGAAGGACTTCCTTTGAATTAATAAACAGGAACCGCAGCCCGATGTTTATGTATATTACTGATCACAAATCCTGCACATAAATCAAGTCCCCAGGGACGTCATTATATACTGACCACTGAGAGAGCAAAGAGCAGGAAGGATTACAAAAGGTAAAACCCAAAAGAGCCTAGACCTGACTAGAGAATCAGGAGAGTTCCCAGATGTTCAGGTCAGACTTATCTTCCCACATCGAGAATGACATCACTTTTGTCGATGTGTAATTGCTCTGAATACAGCTGTTGTGCTAATCCATGACGAGCTCTCTCCAACAACAGGATCCAACACGCCACACTCAAATCTCTCTTTGACAAAACAGCACTGCTACCACACACACAAAAAAAATCATTGCTCCTTGAGATCAGGTCTTCGATTTCAGGAATCGAGAGCAATCTGATAAAGCAGCAGCAACTGTGTCGAGGAGCGCAGGAGAGACCAAAGAGGAGACAGCAAGAGCTCAAACCAATTGACAGGAACTTTTAGAAAAATTGGCTAAAAGGATGTGTGAAGCAATAACTATGCATCTCCTCAGACCATTAAAAAAACAACCAAGGCTGAAGAGTATAAATGTCTTTCTCCTTGTGTCCCTGCAGGAAGCATCATACCTGCTTTCTTCTCATGGCCTCCATTGAGAAGAAGAAGGCGTCAGAGAGGGAGTGAGTGATTGTGCGCGCGTGTGTGCGTGTGTGCGTGTGTGTGTGTGTGTGTGTCTGTATATGTGTGTTTGAGAAAGAGAGAGAGAGAGAGAGAGAGAGAATGTGTCGAACGGACTGTTCCTCGTTTCCTTTTCTTTCCCCGCATGCACATTCACCTCGCCGGTCATGTGACCTGGTGGCTCCCTCTGTCGGTCCTCCTCTTCAGAGGGTCTCCACAGAGCATGCTCAGACCGTTCAAACTGTAACACCATCTCTTTAAACTGGAAGACCTCATTGCCACTGAAGATGGAACCAAATCACCACGTAAATGCTGCTTATCCAAAAAGAAAAGAGAAATACTCTAAAAACCCTGCCTAACCTATATGTTACTGTATCACACTGCTATTTTCATCTGCCTTTAGTTCTACTAGTTTTTGTTGTTGCTCTCCATTTCTTTTTTTAGTGCTCATGTAATTGTCTTTCTTATGTAAAAGAGAAATATATTTTGGTCAATAAAGTCTTGTGGGGGAGAGGCCTCAGATATTCAACAAACAACCTTGAAAAGAAGGAGGAAGTAAAAAGAACAAGAGGCCCAGAACCAAACAGTTTTCTGTGGCAGCCATCGGGCCACTTTCTGAACCTCTCAACAGGAGAGTCTTTTGTCTCCACTGAGCCTCAGGCCAACTAACAGAGCAAAACATAACGCTGCCAGGCCATGAAACAGATATTAAATCCCAGAGATGAAGGAATGGGCCGAGCCGCCATGAAGGAGGAAGACTGAAAATAGTTCCAAAGGCAAAAACACAAGATCCAAAAGGGACAAAGCTCTGTACAGTATTATGCTCAGAACCGACCCGCTTGGCATAACGCGGCAGTACATGTTTTGTCATTTTCATTGTCTTATACTTTTTATTATTTTTGTCCATATTGACTTACTGATGTCTCAAATGATTTTCTTTGTCTGTCCAACAATCGAAAACACAACAACAAAAATAAAGAGAAAAGCAAATCCTCACAGTTCAAATCAAGAACTAGCAGATGTGTGCATTTCTGTTTAATTACTGCTTCAGACCATCAACTGATAGAACAAGTTGTATCACTCCGAAACAGGGTTTTTTTTTCCACAGGGGACAGATCAGGCAGGTAGGAATGCAGATCTAGAGATGCTGGTGGCTTCTTCTGTTACACAACTAAACAATGAAAACCTAATCCGGACATGCAGGCTTGGATTTGCACACTATGAGCTGTGCAACATGTGCAAGACACAGTGACCGACTTGCAAAGACAAAGCCTCATCTGAGTCTGCAACCAAATGTGAAAGTCAGTTGAATTACAACACAACAAGTGTTTACGCCCACCTAACCCTCTACATGCACCGTACCAACTTTGTATGCATTATGATGGTATAAATCCAAGTTGACACCGTGAAGAAATGGACCAGATGTCTTTCTTCATGGCCAGAGGGCCAATGTTGAAGCAAAGCAGACGAGGATCTATCAAAAGGGGCTCGTCTGTAGTCGTGCAGAACCGAGCTCTTTGAAGAGTTTTCTCGTTGAATGAGCAGCGTGCTTCTGAAGGGGGCGATGTCTGTTTATTAGTCGGTGTGGCACTTTAACGAGTGTTATTGATTTTGGAGAAACTCGGTGTTGCCTCCCAACATCACAATGGGGTTTAACATTTGGGGTTTTCAAGAGAAATAGCACAACAGCTGTTGTAATAATTGCCTTAACTCTGCGTTCCAAATCGCATACTCTTTCTTTTTACTTTTAGTACGTACTGCGGCTACCCCTGAAAAAGTACGTACTGTTGCATGTAGTACGTGTACAATTAGGACGTACTACTTCGTCATAAAAATGTGCTTTCAGCTTTGGCCCTCTTGGTCGTATCCGTCGCAATCTGTAGTGCAAAGTTTGAAGTTCCTTTTGAACGAGTACGCTTCCTTTTAATGCCTCTTCTTCTTCTCCTCCTCCTTCCTGTTGTGGGCGGAGCTTTAGCACTACCAACTGTCTCGGCGGCTCAGTCGATGCGACGTATATTCCGCTGCAAACCTCCTGTGTATTGGGACATACGAAATCTGGTTCTGGCTTACTGAATAGTATGCTAGTATGGATACTGGAACGCAGGATAAATATTCACTACTTTTCATCATTCACCACTATTACGCAATCAACATTTCAATCTGTCCAGTACTTAAGTTTGTGACCTATAACTAATAACATGCCCTTCAGCCTCAGCTGTACGATGAGCAATCAAAAGGTCGCAAGACTGTTGCCCATCAATGAAGAGCGGCACATTAAAGCACATGGAACAGGGGAAGCAATAACTTTCGTAAGAAAGTACTCCAAGTTACATCCCTTGATCAACACCAGCACCTGAGGAGTGCTTTTGTGATCACTGGTACGTACGCATCTTTTCAACATGGATCATCAAATTTGGTTCAGACTCGGGAATTTGGCAATGAGACCCTTGAAATGCTTTAGAAAGCTTAAGACAATGATGCAACGGGCCAGACGAGATGTTTCGAGTGACATTTGTGTTTAATGGGGAGCACAATGTCACTGTGGAAGACCAAAGACAGCCCGTCAAGTCAGCACAACCAAGGAGGGTTTTCTTTGAAGTTCGCAGGGTTGGCCACCGTGAATTTGTCTCACAGGGTCAGACTGTCAACACCGAGTTCTACTGTCACACTCTGCGGCGTCTGAGGAGACATGCAGTGCAAACAACTTCAACTGTGGCGCAGCAATTGGGTTTTCCGACATGACAACATGCCCATTCACAGCACATTGAAAAAGGTTTTAATTTAAAACTAAAACAAAAAAAAATCAAAGCTCCACCCCACCCCGACTTTTCTCTGCTCTCCAAAAATGAACTACGATCACTGCTGGACCTAACGACAAGTAATGCCTTAGTCTTGTTTTTTTTTTTTTTTATTAAGTCTTATCTTTTTACTATTTGAACTTTGTCCAAAAACTAAAGAGAAGAATTGTACCTTTGGCTTTATCCTAGAGGTTAGACCCTGGTTAAGATGCACTACCCTTTATCAACAAGTTGTTCCTTCAAAAGTGCACGCAACCGCAAGTAAGTTATGCTCGTTGCTTTGCGGGGAACATTAGTTACAGGGGCTGGATAGTTTTTTAATGTTAGTGCTCAACAACATCCTGATAATCAGACTGGATCGACATGTTTGTTTACACTCATTCAGCTTGATACTGTGTTCATGTTTGCCCGTTTCTGACCGGAGTAGGTTATTTTATTCTGTTTTGTTCTAGTCATTCAGTAGAGAGTGACTGTTAGTCCCACTGACGTCATCTTCATGTTTCTCATTTGAATAAGAGGAAGGAACCGTCTGATCACTGAATATGTAACTAAAAAGAGATGGTAGATAACTTGCGTTATCAATTGCTCGCACAGAGTATATAAACCCAACGACAGCCAATATACGAGCAGAATTATTACTGAGAACGAGTGACGTGGCACCAGAAACGTCTTTTTAACAGAAGAAAGCAACATTCAGCAACAGTGAAAAAGAAACTGCTTGCTGAATGTTTGATACACTGCTTTTTGTATACAAGTCAGAAAGAGGAAGACAAAAGATTCATAGCTGATTCTATATATCTGCATTTTTCCAGTCAGTGGACCAAAATCATTTTATATTCGTCCATTCTAGTAAATACCAGGCTGTCGTAAAGGAAAATAATTTTGCATCATGAGCGGGCTGACGTGGACAAACCACAGTCGATCAGATACAGTGAAGAAACAGTGATCTGGTTTATTTGAGCCAATCCATTAAAATCATGCCTGGATGAGAACAGGACATCTCGGACTGACTTACTTACATTTGCCACTTTTTATGTGGATGCCCAGATAGTAGTGATGATAAACGTAGCAATAAATTTGTTGTCTGTCTGGGAAGCGGCTGTAAAACCTGTTGTTCTTCCTGCACCAGCGCCATCATGTGACGTGTACATTGACCTACTGGAGACTGGAAGAACTACAGGCTCACCCAGCTGCCGGGTCGTCCTGGATCACGTTTCTTTCTGTTTGCTTGTACTGTAACAAAATATATATTTCCAGCAGCAAAAATGCCCAGAATGTTGTTAAGGATGAGAAAACATTTTACAGCAGTTTGGCTGTTGGGATATTCAGCCGGATTTATTAGAGCCCCCCAAAAAAAGCAGCGGCGATGCCTTTGTTCAGATTGCCTTCTGATGCAAACAGAAATTGAATCATTCTTCTGCAAAGACTTTGAGCGTGGGCAGTTTTTGTTGGACGTTGTCACTGATGCTAGCTGGGAAAAAAACGGTGTGTTAGCTACTATGCACAGAAGTTTTCTCCAAACTTTGACAGAAGTGTGCCGAAGGCCTTTTTAGGATACCGACGATAAACTGAAAAACTAAAGTGAGCAAGCCGAGGGGGCCGGTGACCGTGAGGTGGGCATCTTTCTCACCTAACATTATGTTTTGGCTAAGAAAATTTCTCAACACTTTGTGTTGTTAAGTGTATTCAACAGGTGCTCACGAAGTGGCAACCAACAGCGACATCACCCGTTGGTTTGTGAACAGCTGTTACGAAGCCTTTAGTTCCGATATCGGCCGGCGCCATCTTGCTAGTTCGTAGCGGTTGGGAGCCATAAATCACCATATTTGGACGAGCTGGGGGGAGAGAGAGCGATCTGATTGGGAGTTCAACGATTACTGCGTCCTGCCCAACGACAGCCATAACCCGACTGCACCACAGGCACGTCAATCAAATAGACAAGCCTCCAAATACACCGATTTTTTTTGTTAGGCTTAATTTCAGATGGACCGCCAGAAAACTAATAAGCAGTGACTTGCTAACAGAAGCTAGCAAAAATAAACAAAATAACGCCTGGCTTTTTGGAGCCGACCTCTGGAGGCACTCTAGATATTGCAGCTGAAGGTACTTCTGCATTGGCCTCATTTTTCAGACACAGAATCTACGTCCATTTTAATATCCAGTCTATGGTGGTAACATTACACTATATGTTCAATACCAGCAGCTTCCGATAATTAACCGCCTTGTTTCCCGTCTCGCTGCTAATGATTATTTATTAATTGGGGACTCCAAGAGTAGAAACTTAGCATCGGGTACCTCTACATCCAAAATCCTTGCGATCGAGCACAGTTCTATTAATTGGAACTGGTGCAGGGCTCTGCTTAATACATGGTGCGTCATCTACCGCCTGCCTCGTTATTGAAATTACCCAAAACATATTTGTGATAACTGTGCCCGTTATATATAATTATGTGCAGCACCATCAGTCCCATACAACTTTAGAGAACTACCCGAGCGGATATCACATCAGCTGGGTGGTGTCTGTCACGAGGAAATGTCGCCTCAAGAATATATTTCAACTACAGGAGCCCAAAGCGCTGCTTGAAATTGAATAAAGGTTGTTCTCCTGCTGTGGACTCCTTTCTGAATACACACAAGCTGAAAGCTGGATGAAACTCACTCGCACGCACGCACACACGCACGCACACACACACACCGAGTACACCGAGTGACCAGGAAATTAGAAACACCTGTAGGATGTATTGCCAAGCTACACAGGAGGTTGGCAGTTAAATCTACCTTAACACAAGCTTAAAAACAATACATTTTGAAAGGTTGAGCAAAGATCATTTTTGGTATGGAAAATTATCTAATCCATGCTGTCAGGCATTTACTGTGGAAGGACTTGGTTTTTATGTGCTACTCTTCTGCCTGCGATCTGAACAATGCAAAATAAGTCTGTTTAAACTCACGGTACCATAAATATGACTTTTCCAGTTAATCCCTGTGAAGTTATGATTTTCTTTTCTTTCATATTTGGATTTTCTGCTACTGAAGCATCGAGTTGGCTAGAACAGTAGTGGTAGCAAACTTCACCTGCAAGTGGGGGCTGTCACACAGGAAGTCACATGTTTTCCACTTTCTTTTTAAGTCAACAGAGAAATCAAAGCATTAGTGGCTGACACACAGTTCAGCTTTTACAACGGCTGATTAGAATAAATGGCTGAATTTGACGCAATCTTGGGTATCAGATGTTGGAAAAGAAGCATCTGCCAGAGAGGGACGACAACGAAGCCAATCGCATTGCTAAATGAGGGCAAATATTAATTCACAAGTCTAAATGAATACACCTATGTTGGTATGAATTAAGTTGGACAAATAAATATATCTTCACACTTATCCAAAGGCCATATTTATCCATTTCTTTTTTTCAATTAACTTATCAAGGGCTGCAATTACTTTAACTACTGACTAATCAGCTGATTATCTGGCTGATTTTTGTTGTTGTTTAAGCAATGAAGTGCCAGAAAGAGAGAAAAAAAAATGACCCGTATAATGTGAAGTTCATCAAGTTTCAAAATAGTTGCCGATTCATTTTCTGTCAACCAACTATCAAATTAAATGACCTACTGGTTTCAACACTGAATCCGTAACGCGTCCGTTCAAGAAGGCATTCAAATTGTAGGTCACTGCATGTTATGTTCTCCAGACAAATATCTAAAAAAAAAATAATAAAAAAAAAACTATTCACAGAAAACAACAGACACATTTACACATGTACATCATACCCACTGGAGGTGTGTGGGGACTACTGTGGGTGACCTGTTTGGCTAAATCCATCCAAATCACAAAGTTATGAGTACAAATCTCACACGCACGCACACACACACACACACACACACACACACACACACACACACACACACACACACACACACACCTTTCTTTGCTGCACCGACAGATGATCGTCAGATATCATCACGACGCTGCTGGAGCGACCTCTGCCGAACAAGACTGGACAGTTATCTCCTAAAGCTACTAAAAGAGAGGAAACAAAACAAACAAACAAACAAAACAAAAAAAAAAAGACTGAAGCTCTTGACACACACGTGCACACTTTCTGTGTTATTGTATTCTTCAATTAATTCACCGACGAAAGCTTCTTTCTACGGAAAACTGTGCAACTTGAACGAGCTCCACACCGGCGGAGCTGCAAGGAGCTTTTAAACGCAGACAAAACTTGCACCACGACAAATAAAAAAAAAAAGCATCAAAGTTTAACGTGAGACGTAATCGTGCAAATGTGTGCAGCAGCAGCAGCAGCAGCAGCAGCAGCTTCTCGTAGCCGGCCGTGGATGTGTTGAACGGCAGGTTGAGGCTGCATCAGTTACCGTGAAGCTAACAGGCTTGTCCACCGGAGACGCACACACACAAAAAAAAAAAAAAAAACCCACACACAATCAGACAATCATTTTTGCCGCGTTGCCTCCCCCTCACGTTGAATAAAAGACTTCGCCTCGCTCGTCCGGAGAAGAAAAACCTCCCGAAATCAGTTTGAATGTGATTCTGAGAAAACGGGAGCACAAGTCTGCTAACTTAGCATCGCTGCTAGCTCGCTAGCTAAACAACAGTGTACGTACCAGCCGCCGGTGACCTGGGGATGATTCGTGCAACTAAAAAAAAAAAACAGGAACCACCTCCACGAAAACTGCGCGTTTATACACGTCTGCAGTTTATTTTATTATTATTATTATTATTATTTTTTTTTTTGAACCGCTAAAAAAAAAACCCTGTACACAGGCAGGATAGTGACGTGAGCCCGGACCATGTATGACTAAAGCCCGGCGCGGAGCGCACAACGCGGCCGCACGGAACCATCCATGTTCCGGGGCGCAGCATCTTCCTGCACATCCAGCTGCCCTCCGGTCCGCGGCACAAAAGCAAAAAAAAAGAAAAAGACTCCCGGGGCTGGCAAAGCGGCCAATGTACGACCAAAAAAAAACCCGACACCTCGACACCGACGATTCGCCCGTTTACGAAGGGGGCCTCGTGGCTGCCGGGACGGCACGCGGTTTCCAAAGCGCGGAAAAGTGTGTAAAAGTAAAAGAAGCTCGGCGGAGATAAAAGCTCCGGCACTCACCTCCGTCCCAACCGAAGCCATGGTGCCTGCACGGAAGCTCCGCCCACCGACGACGACGTCACATTTATTGATTCGCAAACAGTGTAATTCCACACCTGTGTGTTTGTCAATAATAATAATAATAATGTTGTTGTTGTCTGTGTTCCAGTTCATTCCAAACGTGCTGCGTGGACTTAATTTAAGAAAATAATCAGCTTTGGCCTGTCAGTTATTTTACAACTTTTTTTTTTTTTTTTTTTTTTTTTTTTTTTTTTTTTTTTTTTTTGCAACTCCTGTCATTGATAAATGCTAATCCAGATTTAAATGCTGTCTTTATTGCTAAGTCTCTCTGCTTCATTACTCTCCAAAGATGCCCTTGTAATCATGGCAATTTATATTGTGTCCACTAGTGTGATACTTTTTACAAAATGTTATTTTTAGTCTCATGATATTAGATACCTTTTTTTTTTTTTGATGTCCTCAGACTTCAGACATCATCCCACTCCAACTGCTTGAATTTATCCCAAATGGAAGAACTGAGTATTTGGGTATGACATTAAGAAAACTTCTTCCCTCTTCTCTATATAGAAATCTTTGTCAGTTTTCTGACAATGAAGGTCAGATTATGATCTCATCTACCGGTTATCAGATTTTTCTTTTCTTTTTTTTTAATTCCTCCTCTCACTAGTTTTATATCTCCTAAAAATATGATACCCAGGTATGGCAAAATAAGTCCACAAAAGTTAGCAATTCAGAGAAGAAAAGAAAATCCAAATTCAAATCCATCTTTGTTGAAATACTGTATTTACTTGGATGGTTTTATTTAGGCTAGTTTATCTTTTCATCGTTACTCCAAGTACATATTGACTTCATTAACTTCTTTACTAATAAAATTCTTACTATTAGGAAGAGAATCAGGCCGACCCTTCCTGCCACCGTCACTGATGTGATGTTAAGCACAGCAGCCCTGAAAGCAACTGTAGGACCAGATGTAAACTTGGAAAATTTCTCTCCTGTTGAGCTCTCTGAGTTAACTAGAATAATTTCTTCATCTGGATCCTCTAGCTGTCTGTTAGATCTCATCCCAACTCAACTTTTAAAGGAAGTCTTTCCTTTAATTAATACTTCCATATTAGATCAGATCAACCTATCTATTGTAACCGACTATGTACCGCAGGCTTTTAAAGTGGCTGTAATTAAACCTTTACTTAAAAAGCTGACTCTTGATCAGCTGTTTTAGGAAACTACAGACCAATTTACAACCTGATGTTTATTTCTAAAATCCTTGAAAGTTGTTGCAAATCAACTTTTTGATCATTTACAAAAGAATGATCTGTTTGAGGATTTTCAGTCAGGCTTTAGAGTTCATCATAGCACAGAAACAGCTCTGGTGTAAGTTACTAACAACCTTTTAATAGCCTCAGATAATGGACTCGTCTCTGTACTTGTTCTTCTGGACCTCAGTGCTGCTTTTGATACGATTGATCATACGATCTTATTACAGAGATTAGAAGACATTACAAGGATTAAAGGAACTGCATTAGACTGGTTCAAATCCTACTTATCAGATAGATTCCAGTTTGTCCATGTCAACAATGAGTCTTCCAGACAAACAAGAGTTAGTTATGGAGTTCCACAAGGCTCAATGTTAGGTCCAATACTTTTTACTTTGTACATGCTTCCATTAGGAGATGTCATCAGGAAGCACTGCATCAACTTCCATTGTTATGCAGATGACACTCAGCTATATCTTTCTTTAAAACCAAATGAAACTAATCAATTAGTAAAACTTGAAGCCTGTCTAAAAGACATAAAGGCCTGGATGACCAAAAACTTCCTGCTTCTAAATTCAGACAAAACGGAAGTTATTGTACTTGGTCCAAAACACCTCAGAAACTATTTCTGTAATCACTTAGTTACTCTAGATGACGTTGTCTTGGCCTCCAGCAAAACTGTGAGGAACCTTGGAGTCATCTTTGATGAGGATTTGTCCTTTAGACACCAGATAAAGCAAATCTCCAGAACTGCCTTCTTTCATCTACATAATATTAATAAAATCAGGAAAATTCTTCCTCAGTGTGACGCAGAAAAACACATTCACGCATTTGTTACTTCTAGCTAGATTATTGTAATTCCTTGTTGTTAGGATGTCCAAACTACTCATTAAAAACCCTGCAGCTGATCCAAAATGCTGCAGCAAGAGTACTGATGGGATTTAGCAAGAGAGATCATATTTCTCCAGTTTTAGCTTCTCTTCACTGGCTTCCTGTGAAATCAAGAATAGAATTTAAAATTCTCTTGATGACTTACAACGCCCTACATGACCAGGCTCCATCATATCTTAGAGATCTTATAGAACCATATAATCCTAGCAGAGCACTTCTCTCTCGGTACGCTGGTCTACTTGTGTTTCCTAGAGTTTACAGAAGTAGAATGGGAGGCAGAGCCTTCAGTTTTCAGGCTCCTTTCCTGTGGAACCAACCAGCTCCCAGTTTGTGTTGGAGGAGCAGAAACCCTCTCTAGCTTTAAGATTAGACTCAAAACGTTCCTTCTTGATAAAGCCTATAGTTAGGGCTGGCTCAGGTGGACCTGAACCAACCCTTAGTTGTTATAGGCCAATGCTGCTGGGGGACCTCGTTACATGCTGATCTTCTTTTCTTTCCTCCTACTCTTTAACTGACTCATACCTCACCATCCTTTTCTCTCCCATAGTTTCTTCTTATTGTCTGTTGTCTCCATTCAGTTCCCTCGCTCGCGTAGTTTCTCTTCTTTCTTTTGCAGATGTCTCGTCATGGAGCTGCATGTCTCTGCCCTGCGCTTATCATCTCCACCAACAGTTCTTCTCTTCTATCTCTATGCTGTCCTTTTCTCTCTCTGCTCTCCTCTCACCCCAACCGGTTGAGGCAGATGGCCGCCCACCTCTGAGCCTGGTTCTGTCGGAGGTTTCTTCCTGTTAAGAGGGAGTTTTTCCTTCCCTCTGTTGGAGGTTTTTCTCCCTTAAAGAGGAGTTTTTTTTCCCTCCTAGCTTATGTGGGAATTGTTGAATTGTTGGTTTCTCTGTATAATATTGTAAAGTCTTGCTGTAAGGACTTTAATGTGTTAAGTGCCATAAAATAACCTATGTTGTGATTTGGCGCTATATAAATAAAGTTGAATTGAATTGAATTCTCCTCCATAGGGCAGCTTTTATACAGTTGACAAACAGTTGATAATCACTCCCGTTCCCTTTGTATCTGCTTTCATATGGTAACACTGAGTTGGTTGTAGGTCACAACATAAGGACACAGGGGAGTCGACAATTAGATGCGGAAAGTAAAACAAAAAGAATCACTTGCAAATAAGACAGAAAACAAAAGAAACTTTTCGGAGCCTCCTTGACAAGAGACTTTCCGGAGCCACAATACAAACAAGAGGAAGGGACAAATCTTTTTTTCCATCATCTGTATAATATTATAAAGTCTTGCTGTAAGGACTTTAATGTGTTAAGTGCCATGAAATAACCTATGTTGTGATTTGGCGTTATATAAATAAAGTTGAATTGAATTGAATGTACAGCTATAAAAATAAGTCCATATTTTCAAAAGAAAAGTCCTTGTTTTTTGAAGTTTTTAAATCATTCTACTTTCATTTAAACTTTAATTTACTTTCTTTCTTTTTTTTTTTACCTATTTTTATTAAGCTATTGTAAAGCAGTTTGCAAAATTCATATATATCACTATCCCTTTCCTTAAACCCTACACTATACAGATTATTTTCCATTGAAAAAAAAAAAAATCCAAATATAATCAGTAACAGCTGCAAAAACTGAAAGGCCATAATAACCAACTTTCGACTTTGTGAGTAAGAAACACTTAGGATAATTTTGACATACAAATATAGTTCCACACAGCAATTTGCAGATTCAGGCCCTTTTACGCTCCACAGACTGAAGCAACCCAGTTTGCAAATACTTGCATACTTCTGTAAACTCATACATGTGGTCATGATCAGATTATTAGAAAATGGGCCTCTGCCCTGTGCTGTTCAGTGTGTGTAGATTCTGTTCGTACCGATTAACAAATCCCAATATGAAAATATTTGTGAATTTCAGAATCTTTCAGAATCTTAGAAAACAGTTTTAAGAGGAAATTTCTTCTGAAGAACAGTTGGTGAATGAGGCCCAATTTAAAAAATGTGAAACTTTCGGCAATGTGTTTGCAGGCCATCAGAGAAAAATGAAAACCAAAGCTAATCTAAAACAATAAAGAACTACTTGTCTGTTTTTAAGGTGCAGTCATTAGTTTGGTTATAGGCAATACAAGTGTCATGTCATTTATTCAGTTCCTTGCGTCACTTACTGCACCCACCACAGCGACAATGCCCAACTCACCAGCCTCTAGTTCCTCAATCTGCCCCACCAGCGGCCACTCTGCATTCCAGCCCATTGGCTGTTCTTTACCAAAATCTTAGACACATCCCTCAGACATATAATTTCAATATGGCTTAAGGATTTCTATTAATACTTTACTTTTAGATTTTTGTCTTGATGTGACTGATTTTCTGTGTACCATCTATCTGCTGTCTTGTAAAATGGCCAGAACTTTCTGGAGGTGTTTGATAACTCCACATCAAATTTTCACGGCAGCCAGAAAAAAAAGCTGAAAGTTTACAAAATGTTAACAATGTGGTTTGTGACTAACATTACTGCACAGTGTAACTTCACCATTCAACTCATTGTTCACACTTCAACTACTGCCACGGATGCCGCTGTACTACTTAAAGTAAAACAACTACTGTAAATAATAAACTAAAAAGTGAGTACCGTATTTTTCGGACTATAAGGCGCACCGGAGACGGTAGTTCTCGTGCGGATGGAAAGATGACGCCGTTTCATAAAACGGAAGCACCAAGAAGGATTTCCACGAAAGTCGTCGATCTTCATGCCATGTGCTACGGCTGTTGCCTTGAGTCGGATGGAGACTGTGGAGACGCTTCTTCCTGCTGTTCTCTGTTCAATAATCCACTGTTCAACTTTGTCCTCTAACTGTGGCCATCTCGCTTTGTTCCCGCGGAAGCTCTGTTTGGTCTTCTTTACTTGGTGCAATTCATTTTCTTGCTTCCTCCACTTCCGTACCATTGATTCATTGATGTTGAATTCTTTGGCGGCTGCTCTATTCCCATGTTCTGCTGCCCAGCTAATTGCTTGGAGTTTGAAACCCGCTTCGTAAGCATGCCTCTTAACAGGTGCCATTTTTGGAGTCCTTTTACGCACACACAAATGTACTGTAATATAATGTTGAAGCACAGTATGTATAAAAAGTGGAGGGGGGTAAGCGTACTAAATACTGTTCTCTGATTGGTTTATTGTGGCTAACGCATGCTCCGGGCGCGGGCTGCCTCGCATGAATGCGCTTTTAGTTTAGACATTTACATTCATGTTACGGGGCCGATCAGGTCGCGACACCGCGTACCGTAATACTCCGAATATCCACGGAACGGAGCGGCTTCGTTGCTTACCAAAGTCGTACTTACACATTTCGACAGATTTTTGAGCGCACTGTACCACATAAAATCGATCAATAAGCACAACAAGTAACCATACATAAGGCGCACTGTCAATTTTTGAGAAAATTTAAGGATTTTAAGTGCGCCTTATAGTCCGAAAAAATACGGTAATCAGGTTTGTTTAATATATTCAAGGAACATTTTTTTTTTTTAAAAAGAAAGAAAAGAGATCGATCTGTTAATAAAAACTGCATAAAGCAACACATTTAGAAATTCAAACATTTTCCTTTCATATATATTTACAATATTAATATCTCCACTTAAATCAAGAAAATAAAAACATGAAAGAAAAGAAATCATCCATGAATAAAAACTTGAAACACACTCATGTCCACACAAAGGTTCAGATTTTTAAATGCACACAGATGCAGAAATGGAAACATAATGTTTGGAACAAACACAACATACAGAACCAGAACAGGTTCCAGGTGCTGTTTGGCTTATTTTGGTCCACACTTTACTCCCAACATCATTTCCAGTTGAAAAAAAGATAAATTCCTGTCTTATCACAACCACTCCTTTATTATCACCCACGTTTGGCATGGCCTAACCAGTGTCTTCACACCGACGGCCCCTCCCTCCTCCTTACTGCTGCCCTGGATTTGCACGGCTTCTCCTCTCAACTTTTCGTCTTCTTGCTTTTGCTTCTGCTGACACTGGTGGAAGGTTTCCACCATCACACTGATGAACATGTCGAGGAGAAAGATCGCATGACCATGAAGGAGATGAAAAAGAGAAACATCTATTGGCTGTACTTCTTTACAGGCTGAAAACAGAGCACAAGAGAAGAGATGATAGGTTTTATTTATGTGTCTGGGAGAATTAAGAAAATACACGTCAATCATGCATTTAGGAGTTTCCTGGAGGCCCTTTAATAATGTGTGTGTATTCAAATCGGACTCCAGTCATGTTGGAAGTGTTGGTAAAAGTAATTTAAAGACCTAAAGAGTTAGATCGCTGCTGTGACTTTTACATGAAAGTATCTCAAAGGTGTTATTCATACTGTCATGTGGAACTGCCAGACATCTGCTGTGTTTGCAAGTAGGACTGTCAGGATCATGGACTTTTAGTTGCCAAGTAGTAGTCATACAAATACCTGTGATTAATGGCTTCCTTGTCTTTTTCTATTCTCTAATCATAGTTTATTAATACACCATGAAGAAGAAAGACATTATTGGCTTTGAACAGTGGAACAGTGGAACATACCTTTTTAACGCCACCTTTCTGTCCGTTTCATCCAGCTGTTTTTGGAAAAATGAATGGAAACAAGTCTCACAACTGTGCAAAATGATTGTGGTCAGCTCAAATAATTGCAATCAGGCAATTTATCTCATAACTGTGACAGGAAAAGTTCCTTAACCACAGACCGTATTTACATTTGTACTGACCATTTTCAAATACACTCTATTCAGATTTATCTATACTTTTTCAAATAGTTTCCATCTTATTTCTATAACTTAGCAAGTCAATTAGCAGAGCCAACTGCTTTGAGTTATGTGATCCATCAAAATGAACATTAAGGGCCCTATTTTCATTCCCGGCGCAGCACCGACGGAGTGCAGATTCGGTCAACTTTATCGGTAAGCTTTATTCCACACTTACACTGATTTGCGGTTTTCGTGGACCAGGTCGAAGGTGCTGAGATGGGCAGAGGAAGTGTGTCATTGAAGTAGTAGAAAGATTTTGGTGTCAAATTTGATCTGATTTTGCACCTACGCCAGCTTAGACCAGGTCTAAGTCTAGTGCAACCTGCAGAGAGCTATTTTTGTGGCTTCATTGAGCGGATCGCTTCCTTTCATGTGGCCTCCAACCTCTCTTCCCATGGCACTGTTAGCTCAACCAACAGGACTGATTTTCCAGCTGTGCTCCACAGTAACATGTCTGGCTGCAATGTGGTGCTGCAGATTTCCTCTGGAAAATGGAGCTGCCTGCCCAACTCCGCCTCCATCCTCCCCTCCAACCCTGATGTCGGAAGTGTAGGCACTGCTCTCCTGCTGGTGTTTGCTGCAACTCCCCCTGTTTGAGAAAGTGGATCCTCTGTTGGATCCCTGCTGGACTCTTGTAGTTTGCCTCTTGCCTTCTTCTCTTCACCGCCTCCGCCAGCTTCATGAACCCTTGGTCGTGTTGCCGTCTAAACCGATCATATGGTAGTGCGGTTTTGCAACCTGGCAGACCGTGTTGAAGGGAGGCACTGATGGTCCCACAGAGGTCACAGGTTTGCTCTGTCCCAAACCACTGATGGAGCTTGCGAGAAGAAGGGAGGGGAGGGAAGGAATGGGAGGGGAGAGGATGGGAGGGGAGAGGAGGGGAGGGTGTCATACCAATCAACTGCGCAGTTTGTGCACAGTTGATTGCTCAACTCATGACACCCTCCCACAGTATCCGGCTTCCCTACTGCCCCTGTGTCAAAGTCTTCACTCTGTTCTCCTTCTGCTCCATCCCGGTAACCTCAGAGACAACAAGTTCCTTCCTCTCTGTCCTGCTCGGGTCACTCGCTCTGAGACTAGCCGGCCGTGTCTGTGCCGCGCTCATCACCTGCTGGTGCTGCAGTCTGCTCACCGCCCTCTGAACTTCTTTCTCAATCCTCCATTATCTTCCGGTCACCTCTCGGGCATGCACATCCTTCACTGCCTCGTCGGAAGACTTCCTGACCTCCATCACTAGCCTTGCCTTCTGTTGCCTTTACCTGAGGGTGATCAATTTCATGGTTACATGTAGTGAATTCCACCGAACAGGCTTCCTGCTGAAATGCACCGTGGGAGCCATTTGCGGATGAAGGTGATGGGCTGGCATCCATCCTACTTACAGCTGATGAGGTGACGTCACACAGCTTCACAGGCCACATTACTCTTTGGTACCCAGTGAAATACAAACACTCTGCCTTGTGCTTTCCGGGTTGCCGGCTTGACTCTTCCCAATCTCCTTGTCTGAGAGACTGGATGTATTTTGCCCTCCCAGACTTTGGATGGGCATGTATGCGATGCAGGAGATGTTTTCTCTGCTGATGGTGAAATCGGCTCTTTTGTTCCGCTCCCCTTTCCGCAATAAATAATAAGACTGCAATTAACAAACCCGAATAAAAAAAAAAAAAAACACAAAACATCTGTTGTGGTTGTCCAAAATCATAATATTATGTTGATCAGCATAACAGGGAGAGGTTTCTCCAACCAACTCCAAGTTAGCGACACTAATACACCTGCTTATATAGAATACAGTCACCAAAACGTCCAATTTCATTGGTCACATACATCGTTTCATGGTCTCATTCTTTCCTCACCATGTACAGAAGATTATGAAACAAGTCTTTCAGTAAGCAGATCAACCTTGCAGAGAAGAACATTGTTTCTAATTTACGACCTGGGCCTCTGACCTCTGACCTCTTCATGTTACACACACTGACAGGTCTCCATGCCCAGATTGAGTCATATTTGCATGATCTCAAAAATACCCTTTGACATAGACAGAAAGTCTGCAGAGTTCTTGAAAATACTCACCGCTTACAGATAAATGAAAGCAAATGATCACGAATAGATATTAGCATAAATAACGATAAAATGTATGCTTTTTGCTGAGTTTACTTTCACCGACTCCACCCACTACCCGCTTTGCTCCAATCAGAATGACTTCAAATGCTGCCATGAAGATGTTAAACGATAGTTTACTTTGTTTTAACCCCCCCAAAAATTTCCCCTCGGGGATTAATAAAGTAAATACCTACCTACCTACCTACCTACCATATAAACTGTACATGAACAAAGACACACTGGTTTATAACACACTCTAACTCACTGTAGCGTAGTTAAACATTAGTCAAACCACACCGTTATCTTGTTATCAGCAAATAAAGTTAGCCTTGTCTTTAAACAAATGCATAAAGAAATCAGTACACAGAAATCTGTCGCGATAGCTCTCCTGTTGGCACAAAACAAAAGAAAATAAACAAAACCACATACAGTCAGTCAGTCACAATTGAACATGTGACACCAAATGATATTGTGCAGTAAATCTCCATATCTCACTAAACTGCCATCTATGCCACACAGACCTACACAACAAAAAATAAACATTGTGTACCATGCTTAACACTTTTGTGATATCAGCTTACAATGCTTTTAGAAAGTAGTATTAGCTTTTACGGTCCACCTGGAAGTTACTCGCAAGTGACCAGAATCTGTAAACATCAGACCTACTAACTAAAACAATACAGGGCAAACAATACACTTTCTACTTTTATGCAAACATATTAAAGCACATCTTTTGATATTTTCGTGTTGAGAGATAACAATAAAAATAAGTAATTTTTGCTCTTATTTCCTGGAACAAAGAGCTCTGAGACCTCAGATCTCTCACGTTTTAAAAGAAAGCTGAAAAACAGTCTGAAAATCGTGCTATTTTGTCAGGGTTATGATTCTTCCCTGTATTTTTCTGTGGTTTGTCTTTGTGTGTGCGTAAACTGCTCTTAATGGGGCGTGCAGGAGGTCAAAAGTTGATATACCGCGTACATAAAATGGACTCGTCCTGTGTTGCAGTCATACTCCACCAGAGGGCGCTGCGACCGTAAAACATATAAAACGAAATTTAGCAAACGAAGAAGAGTCCCGAGCGCCCGGTAGGTCGGTGGTCGACATCCGGTCGCTCAGTTGTCCGGGAAACGCGCCATGTACGAGCTGCTCTCCTGAAACGTCTTGCTCGAGAGGAAAGACGGATGAATATTTGATATTTGTCTGCATGCGTCTGGCTGCCGGCTCGCTTATCTTAGAGGAACAGATGACAGGTTAGCCACCACGGTTGAATATATAAGATTAACGTCAGCCGGAGTCCGACATGACCCAACAAGCTGCCGCTCTGCAGACCTACAACAACGAGCTGGTCAAATGTAAGTGACGTGTTTTACTTCCCTTTAACTAATTGGACTCCGTTTTAGTCCGTGAAAACAGTGGTACCGATGATACCGATAATACCGATGTTTTTTTTTTTTTTTCTAGTAGTTTCTCATCTGTTCCTCCTCAGACCAGCAAACAGGATCTGATTAACCTGCACGGATTAGTTCACCTGTAAATCTCCCTGTAACCCGGACACACACCTGGACACACACCTGGACACACACCTGGACACACACCTGGACACACACCTGGACACACACCTGGACACACACCTGGACACACACCTGGACACACACCTGGACACTGACTGATAACCATTTGAATTCCTCTCGTCTCCCTGTTGTTCTTTCCTTCCTCCACATTGAACATCCTAAAGTACACCTGCAGCTGTCTGCCGCGACACGATGCTGGTTTGACCTGATTCCTGTGTGCTGATCAGCAGATCACGATTATAACTTGTTTAAAGGAAACAAGGTTTGAAAACTTTTACGTGGTTAAAACGTAAAGGAGGAAGTATTCATGTCAAATGTCAATCCAGCCATGAAAATCCTCCCATTACAAGGAAAAAGTCCTACGTGGAAAAATAAAGTAAGATTAGTGGTTTGGTCCCTCTGACTGATGAATTATTACGTGATTGTTGATAGTGAAGCATCATCACGTTACTGCAGATCCATGTGAGATGATTACTGTCAGATAGAAGAAGAACAACTCAGACATGTGAAATGTGCCCCCGACTACACGCTGCTGACGTCAGCAGACGAACAGGTTGGAAGCAGCTGCTTTCATCTTCAACACTGTGTTGTGTTTTAAAAGCTCGTTATATTATCTATGTGTCAAATCTTCATCTGAAAACTAACTGAAGCTGTTTCATACAAATGTAGTGCAGTAGAAAGTACAATATTTTCTTCTGAAATGTGAACCACTGTTCAATCCCGCTTCAGATGACAGTTTATTATAAATTGTGGCGCAGAAAACTTCCTGTCGCTCTGCTGACCAGACGGACAGTTTCAGCTCTCCAATCTGCGGTTCATTTCACGAGGTCTGTTTGTAAAAACCGCTCGGCCGTCCGGGAGGCCTCCCGTGTGACGACCCTTTCCGTCCCCCCCGTCAGGTATCGAGGACCTGTGTTCGAAGCGGGACGAGCTGAACCGTCAGATCAAGCAGGAGGAAGAGGAGAAGGAGCGCCTGCAGCACGACGTCCGCGTCCTCTCCGAGAAGCTGACCAGAGTGAACGAGAGCCTGGCGCAGAGGCTGGCCGCCCGCGCCACCTTCGACCGCACCATCGCAGAGACGGAGGCCGCGTACACCAAGGCGAGTCTCATCCGCCCCGAACATCAACTCACCTCCAGACACATTCGACTACGACAAGTTAGAATTCGAACTAAAGCCAGTTTTACGAACGGTGGTTATAAAACCTGGTTGTGATCGTTCAGACAGAAGCTGCGTCACAGCGGACAGATGTTTCCTCTCCGGTCGGTCCGCAGCTGGATAAGAGCTGATCTCCGTTGGCGAGTGAAATGTTCGAAAACACTTTTGCATCATCATCATCGTCATCGTCAGACACATTACAGCTGAAACGCGTTCATTTTTTTCCCCCCACCATAAATTGAAGATTATTAATGTTGAGAGCGAGCGGTCTGTTTTGATCCTCGCTGCAAACATTTACACGTCGTCGTTCAGGGTTTCGATTTGTTGGCGCGGATTGTTTCTGCAGGTCGTAGTACTGAGAGTCCACTCGCCCGGTACCGGTCAAGAAACCCTTCGTGAAACTCCCGGCTCTGCTCTCTGTGTTAAACGCACATACATGCAGTGGTTGAATGTAACCAAGTACATTTACTTAAGAACCGCACTGAAGTACAATTTGAAGGTATTTGTACTTTACTTAATTATTTCCATTTAATACATCTTTATCGTTTGGCTCCATTTGTCTGACGGGTTTAGTTCCTTTTAAGATTCCGCTCTTTCGTCCCCTTTCTGTCCAGTGAAGATCATTCTTCTGTAATTCTGAATGGGAATTATTCTGATGAATTGAAGGATTGGATTTATGGGCTGAGCAAGGATTCAGTTTTAAAACCCACTTGGATTTGCTGGAAAATGTATTTCTTAGCTGGTGATTCTTACAGAATAGAAAGATAAAAAAACCATAATCGTCTTATGGAAAATGATGCACAGTACATCGAGTTGTTGAAATACACAAATGTTGAAATGACTTCACCCGTAAAATGCTAATTATTGCAACAGGAACAATAATCTAATAAAACATCAAATATAATCCAAAGACACTGAGGGGAAGCATTTCCTGCGCAGCGTGTACTTTTAGTTTTCATCCTTTCAGTACATTTTGTTGATAATACTGACATACTTTTGCTAAAATAAGGTTTTAAATGTTGGACTTTTACTTCAGTACTTCTTGCATCGCTGCCGACACATGCACATTTGCTGTGTGTTTTTTTTCCCCCCCCCAGGTTGAATTTCTGCAGCAAACACTCAGCGAATTAACATTTTCGGTGACGTTACCGATTTGGAGCTGAGGCAGAAACGACTCTAACCCGACAGTCCGCTGAAGAGTTCCCACAGAGCTCCACTGTTGTTGTTGTTGTTGTGACGTAACGTGTCCTGTGGACGTCAACACACTCCTCGCTCGTTGGTGGTTCATCCAACCTGCTGCCGTTGAACTCCCTGCGTGCTCACACTGATCTCGGCAAACAAACGCTCCTGAGCTGCTGATTAAAAAACAACAACAGTCAGCGCCCCCCCCCCGCCCCCCGTTTAAATTACTTCCACAGTATACCACACACGATCACTTTGCTCTCCCGCCTCTGAGTATCTGCGGCGTACATTTCACGTGTTTTTCCTGCCTCCTGTAGATCCTGGAGAGTTCCCAGTCTCTTCTGAGCGTCCTGAAGCAGGAGGCCGGGAACCTGAGCAAAGCCACCGAGCCTCGGAGGAAGGAGCACTAACCATGAACTCCTTCAGACCACGGCAGCGCACTTGACTCTGCACTTTGAATCCCTCTCTGGACTATTTGTAATATATCCGATTGTTTTGTTGCAAGTTCCTTTATTCAATAAATGTATTTCTTAACATTTATTTTGTAACATTCCCATGATTCCTTGTTTCACAATCAGACAGCAGGGAATACGTTCATCAGTGTGGAATTGACAAACATGCAGCGCTTAGATTTGTTCAAGTCTTCTATTTATTGAGCTTTCATTTGTACAAGTATGACATCACTTTTTTTTTTTTTTTTTTTTTTTAACTTGCCCAAATCATGACAATAACTTTACAGTAAGCACATCTGCTGCGATGTAGATTTACAGACGAGGGGGAAAGTAAAGGATGAAGGAGATGGAGCTTCTACCACAGAGTCCAACACAAACTGCTCACGTTGCAACAGGAGGAGACAGAAGGGAGAACAGTGCGCTGAGAGACGGTCAGTCGTGTGCGTCTCTGCGTCCCCCGGTGACGGCCATCAGGACAAAGTTCTCGCTGGTGTCATTTAAGACGGATCAGTCACCCCGCCTCTTTGGTCCGTCAGTTCTCAGAACGACAAGAGAACAAAAACGATTCCTGACCTCCTCTTTGGGAGTTTAGGTCAGCGAAGGCAGCAGTTACCACAGATGGATCCACAGGCGAGTCATGTGACCATCAGCAGGTCCAGGCGGGGCTTTCTCTGGGCCTGGTGAAACTTCAACAGCACCGCCAGTGTGTTTGGATGTTTTAGCTCCACAACTACAAACCCTGTGTTGCTGTTTCACGCAGTTTTAATGCATTTCATCTGGTACGATAATGTCAGAAAACTCTTAACTGTCACAGTGAGCAGCAAGTCTGCATATGTTTTTGTCAGTTAACTTCTATTTCCTTTCCATTATGTTAACAGTGTAAAGCAGATCATTTTGACTTTATTATAAGTCTGCGCTGCATTAGAAAACTGGAGATTGAACCTTAATTCTGATCAGAATTGTGTTCATAGTGCCAACTTTTAAATACAGCACGCATGATCTGTTTAACTGCTTCTAGACTCAACTTATAATTTAAATGACTTTTTTGTGTGTGTTTTAGACTGAAGTTGAGAAGTTCAGCCTCTTGTTAATGAGAGAAAACCTTTGTGGAAAAAAAGACAGACGTCTCGAAGGTAACATTTTGTTGTGGAAACAGAAGTATTTCAACTGAACTCAACAGAATTATGATGAAACAATACCAAATGTTCATAGTGATGTTTGAAATGAGTCAAGTCAAGTTTTTTTTTTTTTATCCGTGAACATCCGCTGTGGCTTAAAAAAAATACGTTCAAACTGCTAAAACGGAGGCGTTGTTTGCAATTTGTTGGCAGTGATGTTAAGTTTGTAGTAAATTAGCTAAAACATGCAAAATCACTGGTTTCTCAAAACAGCTGTGGTCAGGTCAGTGGGACAGTAATACAAGTTAAAAAGAGGATTTTTGGGTTTCCTTTGGGGACAAAGACGAAGCCCCAGACCTGTGTGGAAAATGTTGTTTGTGGTCACAGTGACAACGGCCAACAATCATAAAACTTTTAATGCGAGGCTGTGGCAAAAAGAGTAAAACAAAAAGAAAAAGAAAGTGGACATGGCAGTGCATTCATCAGATACGATCGAAGAGTTCCATTTCAATTTCAGTCCTGTTGATGGGAAAAATGAAAAACTCGGAAGGTATCCCACCAAACACGGGATCAAACGTCTTCCTCCTCTGCTATCTGACTTAGTGGTTTTACAACAGGCGTCAATAGAGACTTTAATTTTGAAACAAAACTCTTCAACTGGGCTTCTTGTTCTTGTTTTAAGTGCACATTTCCTCTGCCACCTACTCTGTTGTTCCCCGAGGTGCAAAACAAAGCTAAAAAAAAACAAAAAACAAAAGCATGACAGTGCAAAGACATTGAACATCCAAGACTCCTGACGATACAAATAATTGCTAAATTCATCGGACAAAGACGAAACGCCTCATCTAACAGCAAAATCCAAACTTGAACAAATTTCATTTGATTGGAGAATTAAGAAAAGAAAAAGAAAGGAGATAAATCTTTATGAAAATATGGTGGCTACTGTACAACAATACTGGCCGACGGGTCGATCCTGGGTGGAAAGAACGAATGTGGGGCCGTTACAACAACACTTTAATCAGTTGGCATTCTGAGTTTAAAAAAAAAAAAAAAAAATCATCTGGAAACTTGGTGCATTCTTGCATATAAAAAAGAAAAAGAAAACAAAAAAGAAATCTTCGTTAAAAACAATTCTTCAAAACACACACAATCTTTCATTCATTCTCGCAAACATGTGGTTTTATGAGCGATCATAATCATCGCTGCCTTCATTGGACCGGCTTCTTCCTCCGTGGAATGTCAAAGAACATGAGGTCCGACTGGAGAAACATAAAAACGTCCGGCGGGGGTCCGTCCCCCCTCCTCTCGTCCCCCCTCCCTCTTTCTTCCATACCAGCGAATGTACATACAAAAACATTTTTTTTTTTGTACAAGAGCAGGTTTCAGACATGCAAAAACTTCAACTTTAAGCAGGAATAAATACACGAGAAGCTTCTGATAAACGTGACAGATACCTTGATACACATTCTACAGTGATGATTTCGTCACCAGCAATATGGACATACAGACGTTATTGGCCAAGGTCACTTTTTCAAGCATTTAATAAGAAATGTAGAGTTGCTACTGATTGACAGAAATCCTCCGCGGGGTGCATATGTTTCCTCCCCTCGTCGGGGAGTGCGTTGAAGTTTGCTTGCCGTTAAGACACGTCTACCAAACGTCCAGCAGCTTCGGTACAGCATAGTTTGCCAGAAAAAAACGTACAAAAACTAAAAAAGGCATACAGAAGCTTTACAGTTAAAGAGAAACCAACGGAGCTGTTGGCTGAAATCAAAACATGCATTAAAAAAAACAACAACAGCAAAAACAACCTAAGATTGTGGCACCCTTTTACCATTAGTATGTTTTTGTGTGTTAAAATCTGCCGTCGATCTGCTGTATGCAAGCGGACGTGTCCTCCAGGTCTTCTGGAGAACGATCGTGTTGCCATGTTAACACTGAACTCCGTCACCGTGGTGATACACTTCCTTTTTACCCCCTTCGCTCGTCAGCATCTTCCCAAAAATAATACCTGAAACAAACAAACGTTGAGGACTTGGAGGAAAGACGTGAAGCCGGTGGACGTCTCCCGGAGTGCGAAGAGGAGGATTTTGTCGGGTATCTTGAGAGTGAGGACGAGGAAGGAGCGATGCTGACAGATCAACTGTCCTGGATCGGGAGGGGAAAGACAAACAGTCCAGCTGCTTTTTTTTTTTTTTTTTTTTTGGATTTGTCGCTTTAGAGAGACCGTGATAATCGAACACTGGCCGCCTGGCAAAAAGCTCGTCTGCTCTGATGTGCAGTCGATAACGTGGCGTTTGGTGGTACCGTGGCAGGAAATCAGCCAAAACAAACACGCAACACACACACAAAAAGAAAATCATGTTTCCCGTGTGAGCAGGAAGCTGTGCTTATAGTCGGCTGGAGCGGAGAGGTGCGGGCGGCTCGGACTCCCTCCGGGCTCCGGCTGCAGTCTGGTCCCACAGGTGAGATGCTGTGATGCTACGGTGCAGCTGATTGGTCGGACCGATCAGAAGTAAAGAGCAGGCTCGCTGCTGTAGTCGGACAGGGAGGAGCTGTCTGCCGGTGTGAGCTGACGAGACAAGACGACATGTTCAGTGCCAGCGCAGACCGATGTCATTATGAAGCAGACGTCGTCACTGAGCGTTTGATTTAAGTCGTCTGTCCCGGAGACAGATGAGACTGTAATGGGTCACAAATGTGTCGAACATGATCTACAACTAAATAATAATACTGTTTTCAAACGGAACTTGTCAGCTCGTGGTGACAACGTGGGAAGGTCGACATTTTCACACAGAGGCTATTATCTAAATTATGAAGACGATCTCGACATGACTAAAATTACAATATATGAGCTTAACAGCCAACAAAAATGAACTTCCGTGACCTCTGACATTTCCCTAAAGGTCAGCAAACACATCACGACTCGTGAACGAGGAAGTTTTGAGCTCCGACGTCGTCAATACCACAAGAGGGCGCCGTTCATATGGACTCTTCTCTGTCCACGCCAAACATGAGCCCATTTGAACGCAGCATTAGATTTACAAATGTGTACGCTGGTTTTTGTGTCTTCTTTGGTTTTTGGTGGTCAGAAGATTAGAAAGACCTCTGAATAAAATGCAGTCCAGAACAAGAAAAACAATATAATCCTCATAAAAGTCTCCACTGGATTACATTAAGAGAGTCCAGGTGTACCTAATAAAGTGGCCACTGAGCGTATTTTCCCAATACAAGGATACAAAAACAACAAAATGAAACCACGTTTTGATAAAGTCGTCTGCCTGCGCCACAGCAGCTGATTTAAAGACATATTTATATTCATAATCAGTAGTCCATCCGTGATGTATGAACAACAGATTTCTTTGTGTAAATCTTTAGAGTTTGTTATTCCAACAAAAGATCAATCAAAGTCCACCGAGTGGTGACTGAATGTCGACACCGGGAGCTTAAACGGAGTCCCACCTGACGCGGCGCTGTCCAACATAAACCGTGTCTGCAGCTTTAAGTGTGATGAACGGAGGTGTTTTCTCTCACCATGACCTCCTCCGTCAGCTGGGCCTGTTGGGAGCTGGTGTCTTCCTGGTAAACACTGTCGTCATGTTTATGCTCCTGCCAGGCGCTGAAGTCCACCGAGTGCTTGGGAATGTAGCTCGAAAGGTCTGCAGACAGTAAACAGACAAAATGTGTAAGACACAGATTTTCGCCATTTGTTGTTATTATTTTTTTTTTTTATCTTCAGTATTTTAATAATCATGGTTTTCAACCCTTCCCTCAATTCATCAATAAAGAAAAACACGTCGATGAGACATACTGCTCGTCATCATGCACGAACAATAATGATTTATGAGAAAAATATTTTGCGCTCATAATGTTAAATGCACTCGTGAGCTGCAGTGAAAACTTGGACTTTACTGCACTCGGATGGAGTTCACAGTTCGTCCAGTAGGGGTCTCTGTCAGCATACTTATTGTTGCCTGCTTGGTCACACTAGTGCCATACAAATGAGGGGAGTAATGGTGACATTATAAAGACGTAATAAGGAGATCGAGTAGTTTTTCAGTTTCTTCAGCATTAAAAAAGTTCATTATCAGTTCATTAACAGCTAAAAAGCAGCTCTTCTCTTCAAATCGATCCGGTTTATATTTTCCTCACTTTATGCACAACCTTCTGTCCTTCAGCTTCTCCACGAGTCTTTTTTTAGTTTCTGGAAGTATTCACAGTCTCTACACATTCTGTATATTCTCTCTTCTATTATGTTACACAAAGGGAAACAGCTGTTTTATACTTTATATTTTCTGCCAATGCAAAGTGGGAAAGAGGAACGAAGGCGTGAACTTTTAAACGCAATGTAACAAGATATGTAAAATACCACAAAACTCCTCCTCAACATCAGCCTCAGCAATACGTTATGAGCATCATTAGCAGAGCCTTCATTTATAAACTCATGAAAAATACAAGTCAGATGAGGAGCGCTCCTTCCTCACCATAGTTCCCATCTTCACCCTCATCGATATACTTCATAAAAAAAAACCTTAGGAGTTACGTCTTTTACACAAACCTGAATTCAGAACTGTTTCTGCAGCTTCTTACTTGGTCATCAGTGGTCCATCGTGTAAAAGTTGCCGACAACATAATCAGTAAAAAGTAGTACGGAAATAAATATATATATATATATCAAAATACCTCTGGGTACCAGTTCAATACTTTGAAGATGTGGATACATTACTTTGCAGTCTCTGTTTCAAATGCACTTTTTATAGACATTATAGAATGATGATCCACCTCTGAACATATTGGTTTTTCTTACTTACATTAACAAATCCTCCTTTAATCCCTCATTTAATCCTTTTTTCCGATTGCTAATGCTTAGTTTTATTCACGCATTTCATTTTATTTATCTCCTGAATAGCAACTCGTTGACTCTCCTTTTACATGAGCTCCATAATACAATGTATTGACTAATTTGGATTAATTTCCATCCAGTGATGACGGAGTAATTAAAAGGTTCATCCTCTGAGGGCCATGAGTGTGCTCAGTGAATTTTACTACAGGAAAGTGTTGATTTTTGTTTTGACAGCAGAAAGACCTAATGGTTGCTTCAAGGAAAGTCCAAAATTATTTGAATTTATACTCTGGGGAGCATGAATATCAGCAGTGGAGTTGAATAGTCTTTCAGCCAGAATATTTGAAGATATCTTGTTATGGACAAGTATGAATTTGGATCTGATGATTGATTCAACAGAAAGGTCTTTTTTTTTGAAGGACTCATCCTCCGGGGACCAGGAATCTCAACAGATTTCACAACCAGTGTGACCAATAGCTACACGGATCATTTTAGGCTGTTAGCCGAGTTAAAACTTAACATCTGACTGACAAAAAAAAAAAAAAAAGAAAAAAGATCAAGTGCGCTTCTTCCGTGACTTTTCCATCGTGTCTCACCGTTGCTGTTGTTCGTGTGGGTCGGCGAGCCGGTGAAACTGGGCCGCGGGATGTGGATACGCCCCACCATGCTTGGCTGTTCGTCAGCCATCTTCCCATCTCGTTTCTCGTCGTCGTCCTCATCCTCGCTGTCCCACACGCTGCTCTCTGACGGATACTCGTACGTGCTGTGGAGACTCGACTCGTTGAAGGAGATCTTGAGCTGGAAGAGACAGAAAACATTGGTGTGATTATTATCTCTTACACGCCGTTGAGCTCACTCTGATTTGTCAGTATTTTTCATCCGTTGCTATGCGGATGAACACCAGACTGTTTTCCTTATCAGTAAAGAAAAATGGACAAACAATAACAACACAAACAGGTAAAGCAGGTAAATAAAAGTTGTTCCATTCATGGTGACACTGATTTCCCCTGACTCCATATTTTATTTGCACTTCACTGGCAACGCACTAAGATGGCACCAAGTCTGCAGCCAGATGCCAGTAAATGTTGACAGTGGTTGGTAAACTTGGGTGGATGTCTGTTCAGTATTTAAATTGAATATTCAACTTTTTTTTTTACTCAACAATCTGTCTCACTGGCCAAACAAAAACGAGATAAATATTTTCCTGATGGAAACTATTGTTTTTACAAAATTAAATTTCCCCTTAAAGGCCACTTCATACTTGATGGAAAGGAAATGGAGAGGAGGGAAGGCTCTCTTCTTTCCTGGACACCTCTCCTGGAGGGTGCATGCATGTGTTCCTTCTTCCAAGAATAAATGTCCGATGTGTTTGATTTTGAACCAAGCCTCTTGAGTAAATTTTCTAACAATACTGTATATATTTTATACCCAAGTCATGTGATAACAACAGCGCTAACTCCATGACAACTCAGCAAACTCCATCCGCTGACAAAGACCAGGAGGTATGGCTGAAGATTTTCTAAAAAGCTGCTGAGTGGATGTTGAATCTTTGGATCTTTCTGGCCAAGTTTTATGACGAACCCAAATTAGTTATTTAATTAAACTCAACATTTTGTTACAGTGCCACTAGAAATTATTTTGGTATTACCAGACCTGAATTCACTTTGTGAATAGAGTCTGGTCACGCTCCATTGGGAACATTTGGATCCTAACGCAAGAGGTCGGGTTCATTTTGAAACTATTGGTTCAACCTTTAACCAATCAGCAAAGACCCTCCGCCACTGTGAGCAAAGAGTAACGCCATGTTAGTAAATGAGCGCTGCAGACCTTCTAAAATTGTAGTCTTTGTTCTTGAAGCGCCACCATTGTTGGAACTGTATTCAAAAACAACCACTTGACTTCGATGTCATCGCACTTAGCCATCCTCACTGGCCACCGATTGACCCATGCTTCATCATGTCTGAGTGAACCTTCATGCACTCCACTATACTACAAATAAAACTGATGCCGTGAACAACAGGTGGGCGGAGCCAAGCTAGGAAATTCCCACAATGCCTTCTCATCATGTTTTAAGATTCAGGCGCACCAAAATAAAAAAAATGTGCATCCATGTTCAAACACTTAAAGAATGTTTGTCATTTTATAGGTCACATGAAATTCTGAGTTCACATTTCCCGTTTGTTTGGGGGCCCTCGGTATCGGGGGGGCCATTAGCTGGTACTTGTATGGCCAGAAAATGTCTTTGTTTACAACCCTGATTTGTTTGCCGAGAAAACAAACCATCCGCTGTTGATTGTTTGCTCGCTGAATTGGACTCGTAAAGAGAACAAACTTTAGAGCCGTCAGCCAAGATCTCCAAGCATCAAAGCAAAGATTTCCACCCAACACTGACGCCTTCAGGAGCTGCATTTTATGGGGCTCAGTTAACATGTACAGATATTACTTCTTTATTGCTTCATTGCTATCCACTGATCATTATCATATGTCTCAGCCATGTGCTGACACTGCAGCGATGCCAGTTTAGCGCGACACAAACCGACCACCTCATAACTTATTAAAACAGAGCTGTTAATTGGGATCCTCGGAGAACCAGCTGCAGTCGGTTGAGCCTCGTTTGTGTCTGTATGCACTGTACTTCGAGCGTCCTCTTTAAGTGGGACAGGTGGCCGCCTCGCAGGAGACGGGGGCCCGTGATTGATCGTCTGCGGGCGTTTGCTGCAGGACGTGTCTGTTTGGCAACGCTTCAGCGGCCTGCAAACATGGATCCGTGGGGTGAGACGAGCCCGTGCACTCTGCTGCACCGTGTAATCCAACATGAACGGCCACCTCAGAGGTTTTCGCTGTCAGTGAGCATCGATTCTCAAAGGAGACATCTTCCCCCTTTCGAAGAGGAACGTGACAGGTACTCTTGAGACGTTACAGCTGCAGTTAACTTTCCTGGATATCACTCGGGTTGCTTGCCGTCTTAACACCAAATCTTAAACAATCAGCATCTGTCAACTCAACTGTCAAACTAAAACTACACAGCTTTTGATTGCTGTCTGCATTTCTTCTTGTTTGTACATATCTGTTGCTACGTTTCACTTCCTCCACCATCACTATATGCAAAGAAAAACGGATTTTTCCACCGGGATGTCTCTATTTCACGTGATTTCATTTTGTAGTGCAGTCTGCAGTTCCCTTTGGACACTTAAGACTTTGAGGTTTATAGTTTTAAGATGGCAGAATGACCATAAAGGGTAAATAATAAGTTTCTATTTGTGTGTACTGGCCACATGTAGGCGTTGCAAACTCAAAAAGGGTTTATTTTTTCCTCTTGGAGTTGCCATGGAAATCCCAAATGATACACAGATATATTCTAGTTGTACTATCCCTATGGGGACAGTCATTAACATAATGGATTCCTAGCCCCTTGTCCTAACTTCAACCATCACAACTAAATGCCCAACCTTAACCTAACTCCAACACTAAAACCTTAACCCTCAAAAAGCAGTCTCTACTTATGGGATCTAAATTTTTGTCCCCACAGTGGCTCGAGTCCCCACCGGATATAAACCCCCCCCCCCCACACACACACACACACACACACACACACACACACACACACACACACACACACACACACACACACACACACACACACACAAACACTCAGAAAACAGCAGGTTTATCCATGTCTTCCCTGAGGCAGTCAGCTGACTGCTCTTAACATGCTGTACCTGGCTCCCTCTACCCTGAACTAAATCTGCCCTAATCTCCATCACAAGGCCACAGGCCAGCAGCAGCACCTCCAACGCAAGAGTTCACGGTTAACCTCCATTTAAAAAAAATGTCATGCTTTTTCCATGTCCTTGTTGACTGCTGAATAATCCCTCTTTGCCATTATGGTGAGGTCTATGATAGCGGAAAGGTAGAGCACGAGTCTGCACGTCAAAAAGAGATGGGAGTAATCATGTCAGTGAAGACATCCCAGAAGTCCTTCTGAAGTAGCCAAAAGTCCATCACATCGTTCAGGGAGCTCCTGACAAAACATCTGACGTTAAAACTGCCATTTTATTCTGTACGGGCATCTCAGGAGAAAAGAAATCAACCAAATAAAGTGTGACTTTTCCCAAAAACCTTTATTCTTTTGCATGATACAATTTATTTATATTTAATTCACAAGGGAAGTTGGTAGAAAGTAGCATTATTACCATATAGCTGTAGTCTACTAGGCTCTGACATGATGACTAAAAGCGTGCAGTAGTTTACAGGTTCAGGTCCAACGCGCTTTAGATTCTGGTTCAGTGTGAACAGACTAACAGTGTCTGACAGACAGCGGTTTATCCATTCACGTCAGGACTCAGTTGCTCAAAGACGAGGGTTCTATAAATTGGAAAATTTCTGTAACAATGACGGTTCAGAAAAAAGGGCAAAATATAATTCTGTTTAAATTGATACAACTCGTATTTTAGTCACAGAAGTTTCAACTAAGTACCTTTTTATTACTTTGTTCCTCCTGACAGTCCGAAGGAGAAAACATCAGTATTCAGCAGCAGTAACAACACAATCCACAATGCAACTCAAATCATGTCTTTTGACACGGTATTACCACCTTTAAAAGAACCCCATACCAAGACATCCTTTATTTTTAGCTCTGAAAACTCCTTTTCTTAACTTCCTGTTTTAAACCTTACACCACACAAAAAAAAGCGCTTCTTTGTTAATCTGACATCCGGTCTGTGGATGTCAAAAGCCAAGTCCCATCAGTAAATGAGGCTCACCGCTGGGCTCGCTTCCTCTTTCACTTTTCTTTCTATCTGGCCCACAGCACTCCTCCCACGAGACTCCTGTTAGGCGAGACTCGACGTCTTCTCGCTCTCTCTGACTTTACATTTGAGCTGTTTAGCTTTAATATTGATACAAATCAAAAAGAAAAGAAAGAGGAACAAAACTGTTCCAGCTTAATAAAGGTCACGACTAAACTGGGATCCTTATTCAGGGACCAGGGATTCAGAGCTCGTCGTGGCTCTTTTTTCTGTGATAAAAGCCGGCATCATGGAGGCAGAAGTGATTTGTCTTCTGTCCTCAGGCTGTGGGACGGGCCAACTGGGGCCCGACTCGGGCCCGCTGCCCTTCTTCACAGGACTCCACAGCAACGACAGGACACTAAACAACCGGCTTATTTTTCTGGCTTTGTTTTATATCAACAACTCACTATGTATTGCAGCATGTGCAGCGAATTTTGGGATTTCACATAAAATGCAGCAATACAAGATACCTTCATGCATGCACTATTTAAAACAAAATAAACCAAAAAAGTGCAACAGAAGTGCAACAGAAGTGCAAACAGCTAAAAACCCATGCAACCAAAGAATCAGACTTTATCAGGCATACATGCTCATCACATTTCAAGAATCTAAATTGAACTGTATGAAATAAAAAGTCTGACTTATCTTGAACTAAATGAAAACGCAGTGTTATCTAATCCTTAACCTGCTCACAAACACTCGAATGATGTGACGTTAGTTCTGCTGTCATAAGGAAGCTCGCACCAAACTACTGCACAGATGCTGTGTCATGAGAAACGCATGTCCTTCAAAGTAAAAGCACAGCAGCATATGTTCAGCAGATGACAAAATAAAAGTTAGCTTTTTCATCCAGACACACATCAGCGACCGACTCAAAGTGGCCTCACGACCCACTTTTGAATCTTGATAACAAATGTTCCTTTGGAAGCTGCGATGCTTTCACTTCTTGAGAGCAAAAGTCCATTGACCGTGTGTGTAATACAAGCAAAGTTACTTATTCATCTGAACTATATAAGCATTAGGTGCTTGGCATAATGTGCCACAGTGGAGGAAATACTTAGGGAGCTTTTTGTTACAATCTACTGTAAGCCTGCGTGATTCAGAGATTCTTCTCAAGAACTGCTTTATGCAAATGTGTAATAAAATATACATTGTACAAATTGAAAGGTATGATTTAAAAAAAAATTCTAACTCGGCATATTTTTTTCTGGGTTTTTTTCTTCTTGGTGTCTCTATGGAAACCGTTAGCACTTATCCCCATTACCCCTATATTTTCTATGAAACAAGAGATAGAAGTAAAGGAGAAATGAAGGAAATGGGAGAGAGGGTTTAAGAAAAGAAAAAAAAAAGGAAAGACAAAATGTAAGACAATCAGACTGTTTAGGAAGTCGAATCCTTTCATCAGTACAGCCTAATTTTTTTTCTTCTTTCTTTAAAAAAAAAAAAAAGAAGCTGAATATGAAATACAAGCGATTTGTTAGGACTGTGATTGTCTGGAGTCGCTGCTGCAGCAGCTTCAACACAACCAGACCGAGACATCAGACGGGGGAAGACACGGAGCTGAGTAAATAATATTTCACTCCACAAGTTTCACCAGTTGTTGTTTTTTTTGGTTGTTTGTTTGGTTTTATGAAGCGTAAAGAGACACTGGGGGGGAAAGACAGACAAAAGATGAATTAAGAAAGAGACGAAGAGGATGAGATTATGTCTTCATGAGTGTGCCTCGGCCAATAGGCGAGATGGGCAGAGGGCCAGCAATTTTTTCCAGGCCACCCAGCATGGCGTGTCCTCGTTTGGTGAAAAGTGGCTCCTGCTGAATGGACACACAGAGTCTGATCTGCCTGCCAGCGCCCATCGGGTTGAACTCCAAAGCTGCTGAGGTACAGTCGAGCTCCGACACAATAGCGCAGCTCTACAGAAGATGGAGCAGCAGCATGTGTGCGTTTATGTTTGCATGATGTGCGTCTGACTGGGTGTGGATCTCTTGAAAACGTGTCTTTATATGCGAGTGTTGCCAGGTGGCAGAGGGTGCTTCGCGCAGTATTCAGTCTGCACCTGCTCTTATGGGCGTGACTATCCAGTACTGTAGGCTCATTTAAAAAACAAATGACATGCTAAAATGCTGTCCCTGATGTGGCACGTTAAAGTCCACGAACTGGAAAAAAGATGAGTGGACTGACCGGCTGCCTGATTAGAGCTAATCTCCAGCCAGGTAGACAATATTAGAACGGCACCACAATGAACCGGCTGAAGAGTTCAGCTGCAGCTGCATTAGTGCCTAAAGAGAGCGATAAGTAACAAGCATGACTCAGATGAGGGTAACCAGTGAGAATAAGAGAAACTCAGTTAAGGAAAGAAAAAGCGACCGGTGCATCATTATTAATCGAATAGAGTTCATGCCACAGGAAGTCTTCCACTCAACAACCTTTAACTGCACCAATAAAATGTGTTTAAGATAAAATACAAAGCGTCTTTATAAAGAAAGAGAAAAGAACGAGCTTCATCTCTATGTAGGACATGTTGAGTGTAGCTTAGCATAAACATTGCAATCCTAAGAAGGTAATCAATAAATCACTCCATAATAAATATGTGTTTCGCATGTTCCTGACGTGTTTGTCTCCATCCCGACACAAAGCAGGTGAATGGAACTACTGAAGCTCTACAGGGATTGTGGTAGCCTGGTGTGAACCAGACCTGATTTCACTGCGTGAATATGGGTCTGGCTACACTCCATAGGAAATCGTTTGCAGTCGTTCCATCCAACTGGGCTCAGACCTTGGCCTAATTCTAACCAATCAGCACGCGCCAAAATGGGCTGACACTGTGCCACTGCTGCAACTACCTACGGCCCGTGTCCACCAAAGTGTTTTTTACAGAGCACAGTATATCTTTTAAATTGTTTTAATGAACACCAGCAGTGACGGAGGGGTGTCACCTTGTCGCCGATTGGTCCGCCCATCATATTGGGTATGCAAACGCCAGTACAAGCCGAGTTCACAGACCGCCGTCACAGCGAAGAAAACTGAAGCGGTGAGCTACAGTCGGCGCAGCCAGGCGAGGAACTGCAGACACCACCACTCAGATGTTTTAAAACCTGGATAAGTTCAAATGAAACTGTCTCCATTTCTTCCTTTGTATGAACAGAACCTTCAAATATGAACCAGGAGGACACGGGAATTTGTTAAGTTCCAAAACACAACTGGACGATAGGACATGCTTTTATGCTACATTTCTGTATCTGAAAAATATTGAACTTCCTATTCAAACTATCTTTGGAAATATGACTCATGATATACGTTGTCCCTAGGAGTTTCAACTTCTTCCATCTGGTGTTCCAGATAGTGAACAAAAAGTATAATAACTCATTACACTGAATCACAATACTTGCAGGATAACCAATACAAATTTTAATACATCTATTAGGCCCCATCTATCGTGATCGAATGAGGAGATGAGCATATCTTCCCAGACTTTTGCAAATTATGGTGATTCAATGATGTATCTATTTTTTCCTCACTAGTAACAGTAAGATTAGATTTGATTGGATAATCTGGATCTGTGTGGCTGAAGAATGAAGTTCTTCCTGATTTTTTTAAACCATTAGTTTGTGTTGCTACAACACAGCAATCATACCTATAAACAGTCATTAAGAGGCATTTTACTGCATGCCAGCAACACCCAGCTGCCAAAAAGACACACCTTCGCAGTGAACTATCTTCAATGAGACAGCAAACACAATGATCTGTCGGACGCAGTGATTCAGTCCTGCGACACCCACCTCAAACCCAAATATCAGACCTTTAGGGTGCTGGTGGCCTGAAATATTTCAGTAAAAGGTCAAAGACCACAGAACACCGACTGAAACCCCGGCAGCTGAAATCTGTGGAGTCGATTCAGGTCAAAGACGTACATGTTCTTGTGTCGGTGTCGGCACATTTCTCATCACACATTAGGTAGAATCACTTCAGTTTTTTTGCTTCAAGTGCTACAACCATCTGCGGTTTAAGTATGACAACACTGATACAACTGTGGAAACTAGATGCGTGTAGGTGGCGGGTGCTCGCAGCTCAAACTGGCGGTGTGGGAAGCAAACACGGCCAAATGTGAAAATCTGTGTTTACGCTGCCGTGTCTCAAGACTACGCGAGTCACTATTGTAATAGTATTCCCTTTGAAGCTTTGTGCGAGCACGAGGGTGTGCGTGTTTAATTTTCCCTGCACTATCAGTGGTGACTGATAACAAATGGGATGAAAGAGGGGGTACATATTTCCCAAACTTGCCTTTGTAGAGCCACCTCAGACCACATTTAATAATACTGTGTCCCATATAAGAATGTTCCTGCTGATATGAATGACCTGGCACACACTAATATAATTGCACACACTCTATATGTAAGGGGACACCAGCAGGGTGGAGATCGAAACCAATCAGCGATCTACTCCTTCAAACACACGCGGCCATTGTGGGAGCGTTTAGGGCGTTTAATACATACAGGACTCTCGAGTGATGGTTGGGTGTTTCTACAAAAGCCACAATCAAGACAAAGGGTAGGGCAGGATGGCACACACTGGGTCAAGATGAAGGATCGGCCTTCTGGGAAAATACAAATTCAAAGGCTTTTTCCGTATTTAAGTTGATCTCTTTTATTCTTTTAAAAGGTTAAAATTAAACACTGGCAAATGGCTGTGATTGCTTTCAGGGATTCCAGGGATAATATGTGCAGCGGATGGCATCTCTGGTGACGTCTATAGAAAAGAAGGCCAAAGGTCGGAGGGAAAGCCAAAGGGTGCGTCTCCAATCGAGCCTTTGTTTAGTTGGTGCTAGCTGGCTTTACAGTCAATTGGATTTTGGCTGTGATACTGCCGTTGTTTCCGTGAACTTTGGGACAGAGATGAGTCAATGAAGGAAACGGTTTCGAGGTGGCATGAGGGAAAGATGTTATGTAACAAAGAAGGCGGACACGCAGGACAAAAGCAACACAATGAAGACCTCGGAGGTCGAAGTGCTGCATCATTAAAAACAACCTGTTGAACGCATATAGACACAACAGATGCATTTTTTCCACAAATGAACCTTCTTTCCACACAAGCTTGTATCATCACATTTGCAACTAATGAAATGAAATTCAAATATTAGTGTTCAAATGTGAAGAGTCGAGACGAATAGCTTTCACAACGTCAGAATTTTCTAAACTGACTACGAGTTGTGACGTCTGCTGGCACTTTAAGAAATGGCGGAAACCCTGGAAGTTCATTTGTCGTTGGATGGTCAGTTGGTATATTGTGTTAGTTGTGTTGAGTTTTTCTCCGTAATTTAAAAATACGTCTGAAGAAAATGCTTATGTTCCCGACCGCCTCATTTCCCCGTCTATCACTACGTCTTTGTATTTCCTGCATTACTTTACCCGCCGGCCAGCTTCCTCAATCGTTAGCCTTTGCGGCTTCTATACGCTGACGACAGGGACACTTCAGGTGTTCATGTTGCCATGGCAGGGGCGTCCTCACGGCTTAACCATGGATGACACCATGCACACAAGTTCCTATGT